>NC_041733.1:47007758-47342335 GCF_004115215.2 Ornithorhynchus anatinus
GACGACGACCGTCTCCCCGGCGCCCGGCACACGGTAAGCGCTCGGACGCTACGGTCGGCGTCGTCCCTCCGGTGCCCGGCACGTAGTAAGCGCTTAATAGACGCCACCCCGATGAGGACGACCTCCCCGGCGCCGGGCCGGGCACGTAGCGCTCGACGGATACCCCCGCGAGGACGACGACGGTCTCCCCGGAGCCCGGCCCGGCGCCCTTCACGTGGCGCTGACTAGATAGCACCCGGATGGCGACGACCTCCCCGGCGCCCGGCCCGGCGCCCGGCACGTCTTGGGCGCTCGACGGACGCCCCCGCGAGGATGACGACGGCCTCCCCGGCGCCCGGCCCGGCACACGGCGAGCGCCGAACGGCCACTACCGTCCCGGCGATCTCCCCGGCGCCTCGCGCCGGGCCGGGCACGTAGTAAGCGCTCAAATACCACGGCGGCGCCGCCGTCCCCGGCGCCCGGCACACAGTCGGCGCTCAACGGACACCCCCGCGAGGAGGACGACGACGACCTCCCCGGCGCCCGGCACGTAGTAAGCGCTTAGGGGCTACTCCGGCGCCGCCGACGTCCCCGGCGCTCAGCCCGGGGGTCCGTGGCCGGCGGCGCCCCCCGGGAGGGGGAGGGGGGAGGGGAGGGGGCCCCTCCCCCCGGCCCGCGCGCGGCCCCGCGCGCGCTCCCGGCGCGCATGCCCGGCGCGGGGCGCGCCCACGGGCCCGGCGGACGAGGACGAGGAGGAGGAGGAGGATGGACGCCCCCGGGCCCGGGCTCCACCCCGCTCCGGCGACCCCCCGGCGGCAGGTGAGCACGGGGGGGACCCCCCCCCGCCCCCCCCCCGCCCCCCCCCCGCCCCCCAGCTCCCTACAACGCGCTCCTCCTCCCTCCTCCAACGCGCGCCGGGCCTCCGGCCGCTCTCCGCCGCTCCCGCCCGGACCCCCTCCCTCCATCTCGCCCCCCCACGCCGCTCCTGCCCTCCCTCCCCCCTCAGAGCGCCCCATCGCCCCCCCCCCATACCGCTCCTGCCCTCCCCGCCCCCTCCCCAGCGCAGGCCTCCATCCCCTCCCCCTCCGGCCGGATGCGGCCAGCTCTCCCTCCTTCCCTCCCTCCCTCCCTCCCTGTAGCGCTCCAGGGCCCCCCCCCCCCCCCCGGGCGCCCCATCTCCTCCCTCCCCATAGGGCCCCATCTCCCACCTCCCTCGAGGGCTCCATCCCGTCCCTCCCCAGAGCGCCCCATCTCCTCCCTCCCTCTAGGCCCCCATCTCCTCTCTCCCTATAGGGCTCCGTCCTCTCCACGGAGCGCTCCGTCTCCTCCCCGGAGCGCCCCAGCCCGTCCCCGTAGGTCTCCGTCCCCTCCCTCCCTATGGGGCTCCATCCTCCTCCCTCCCTAGAGCGCCCCGTCCCCCCCCCCCCCCACCCGTAGGGCCCCGTCCCCTCCCTCCCTCCCTATGGCGCTCCCTCCCCGGACCGCGCCGGACCGACCGCCCCTCCCGCCCCCCATCCCCGCATCCCCCATCCCCGCGTCCCCCCCCCCCCGCCCCATCCCCGCCCGCGGCCCCCGGCCGAGGGGGAGGGAGGGGGTTAACGGGGGGAGGGGGCCGGCGGGGAGGGGAGGGGGCGGGCGCTGCGGCGGCCCTGAATGAGCGGGTCTGTGCCCCGGGGTTGCCATGGAGACGGTGAATGGGGGATTGTGTGTGTGCGCGCGCTCAGCTGCGGGACCCCCCCCTCCCCTCCCCCTTGGCATTCCCCTCGCGTCGCCTCTCGGCGCCCGGGACCCCCGCCCCCTCTTAAAGGGGACCGGGGGGCCCCCCCTCCTCCCCTCCCCCCCTCCCCCCTCCCCCGCCCCGACCATCCCTCGGAGGACGGGGGGCGGGGAGGGCGGACCCCACCCCCGGCCGGGACGGGGAGCGGGAAGGGGCCGGGGCCGGGGGCGGGCGTCCCCCCCAGCCCGCCGCGTCTCTCTGTCCCCCGCCGCCCGCAGGTGTGCCCGCCGGACCCCTGAGAGCCGAGCCCGGCCGAGCCCGCCGCCCGCCCGCCCCGGCCCCGGCCATGAGGGGCCCGTGAGGGCCCCCGGCCCGCCCGGCCCCCGTGCCCCGCACCGCCCCGCGCCCCCGGCCCGGACCATGCCGCCCGGGAGACCCCCGGCCCCGTGGGCGCTGGGCCTGGCGCTGGGCCTGGGCCTGGGCCTGGGCCTGGGCCCGGGGGCGGGGGGCCGGGCCCCGGCGCCCACCGTCAACACCCGCTTCGGGAAGCTGAGGGGCTCCCGCGTGCCGCTGCCCAGCGAGATCCTGGGCCCCGTCGACCAGTACCTGGGGGTGCCCTACGCCGCGCCCCCGACGGGCGACCGGCGCTTCCTGCCCCCCGACCCGCCCCCGTCCTGGTCGGGCGTCCGGAACGCCACGCGCTTCCCGCCCGTCTGCCCCCAGAACGTCCACACGGCCGTGCCCGAGGTCATGCTGCCCGTCTGGTTCGCCGCCAACCTGGACGTCGTGGCCGCCTACGTCCGGGACCCCAGCGAGGACTGCCTCTACCTCAACGTCTACGTGCCCACCGAGGACGGTGAGTGGGGCCGGCCCGCGCGGCGGCCTCCCCGCGGCTGCATGCGCCCGCCCGCCCCGCGGCATGCTTCGCCCGGGACCGGGGGGCGCCGCTTCCCGCCCGGCGCCTCCGCCCTCCCGCCCCGCCCTCCCGCCGCCTCCCCGGCGCCCGGGCGGACGCCGGCCGGGGCGCGAGCGCGGGCGCCGGCCGGGGCGCGGGCGCCGGGCGGCCGGGGCGGGGGACGGGCGCCGCCCCGCGCGCCCCCTCCCCCGCCCCTCGCCGGCGGCCCCCGGCCCCGGAGAGAGGGGGCCACCCCGGCCCGCCCCCCGACCGGGTGAGCGGCGGAACCGGGAGGCGGAGGTCGGGGGGCGGCGCCGAGCGCCCGCCCCCCGGTGCCCGGAGGGGATGCATGCCCCCCCTCGCCGCCGCCCCCCCCCCCCCCCGGCTCCGGAGCCTCCTGTTATTTTTTAGTTTTCCGTTCATTTTACAGTAAAGCGGATTTCCAAGGAATGCGCCCGAAAACCCAACAAGAAAATATGTAGGAAAGGAGGTAGGTAGCGGGGGGCGACGGGGAGGGCGAGACAGAGAGAGGGAGGAGGCAGCCCCCTCGCCCCCCCCGGACCGCCCTCCCCCGCCCGCCGGCCGGACCCCGGGGCGAGGGGGCGCCCGCGGGCCGAGGAGCGGGACGGGCCCGGGCCCGGAGCCCCCGGTTTACTCCCGGCGTCCCTCGCCCCGGGGGGCTTCCGCTCCCGGCGTCCTTCGCTCCGGGTCTCGGACAGCCTCCTTGGCCCCGGGCCTTTTTCGCTCCCGGCGTCCTTCGCTCGGGGTCTCCGGCCGGGCCGGAGGGGGCGGTCCCGGCGTCCTCGCCTCCGGATCTTCTGCTCCCGGCAGCCTTCGCTCCGGGTCTCGGAGCGGATCCCGGCGGCCCCCGCCCCGGGGTCCTCTTCCCCCCGCGTCCTTCGCCCCGGGTCCCTCCTCGGGCCGGAGGGTCCCCGGCATCTTTCGCCCCGGGTCTCTCGCTCCCGGCGTCCTCCGCTGCGGATCTTTTATTCCCGGCGCGCTTCACTGCGGGGCTCCGGCCGGACCGGGGGGCTTCCCGGCGTCCTCCGCTCCGGGTCTCCGACCGGGCCGGAGGCCCGGGGTCCGTCCGCCCCGTCGATCGTGGTGTCCGTCGGGGGCTTCCTAGGGGCCACGGGCGGAACGCCGTACTGACCGCTGGGGCGAGGACCCTCCAGCGGGTCGAAAGAGCCCAGATCCGGGGCGGGGGACCCTCCGCCCCGTTGGCCCCACCGGGACCTCGCTCGGCCGCGCGGCCGAGCGGGCGGGGCCCGGGCCCGGGAGCCGGAAGGTCGCGGCTTCCGATCCCGGCTCCGCCCCTCGGCCGCGTGTCCCCGGGCGAGTCGCTCGACTCCTCCGGGCCTCGGTTCCCGCCTCTGGGAAAGGGGGACGGGGACCGGGAGCCCCACGGGGACGGCGCCCGACCCGACCGGCTCGGATCCGGCCCGGCGCCCGGCACGCGGAGTCGGCCGACACCTTCCCTCCCCCCCGGGGTCCTGGGTTCGGGTCCCGGGTCCTCGGAGACCGATCGATCCGCGCTGGACGGTGGACGGGGGCCCCTCTCCCCGTCCGTGCCGTCGGTTAAGCGCCGGTCGTGTCCCGTAAGCGCTTACTACGTGCCGGCCTCTGTCCGTCTCGCGCCGCTCCGAGCGCCGGCCCGCGGGGTCGGTTAAGCGCCGACTGTGTTCCTTAAGCGCTTGCTACGTGCCGGGCTCTGTCCGTGAGGCGCTCTTCCCGAGCGCTCTGACGGTGGTATCGGTTAGGCGCCGACCGTATCCCGTAGGCGCCTACTACGTGCCGGGCTCTGTCGGTCGAGCGCCGTCCTGACCTCTTTAATTGCGGCGGCGGTTAAGCGCCCGTCATCTCCCGTAAGCGCTCGCCACGTGCCGGGCTCCATTTCTCGAGCGCTGTCCCGGGCACCCGACCGAGGTATCGGTCGACGGCGGTCACGGGTTCGAATCCCGGCTCCGCCACTTGTCAGCCGGGTGACCGTGGGCGAGTCGCTTCTCCGTGCCTCGGCGACCTCGTCTGGAAAAGGGGAATGAAGACCGTGAGCCTCACGTGGGACGACCCGATGACCCCGTGTCTCCCCCAGCGCTCGGAACGGGGTGCCCTGCACCTAGTAAGCGCCCAGCAGGTGCCGACATCGGGATGTTCCTTAAGCGCCTCCTACGTGCCAGGCCTTATCTCTCAAACGCTGTCCTGAGCGCTTTGATTGCGGGGTCGGTTAAGCGCCGACGGTATTCGTCAGGCGCCCGCTACGTGCCGGGCCGTATTTCCCGAGCCCCGTTCCGAGCGCCCGACCGTGGCGTCGGTTAAGCGCCGACTCCGTTCCCGAAGCGCTTACTACGTGCCGGGCCCCGTGCTGAGCGCCGGGGGGGGGGGGCGGACGTCAGCGGACCGGGCGAGCCGCGGTCCCCGTCCCACCCCGGGCTCGGGGGCTCCGTCCCCGATTTCTATTTCCGGGAGAGGACGGCGGGGTGGTTACGCCCGATCCTCGCCCTCCGGGAGCTTCCGGCCCGCCGCGCGCGGAGCGCTGCGCCGGGCCCTCGGGAGAGGCCGAGGGAGCGCGTCGGACGCCGTCCCGCCCTCGGGCGGAGCGCTTGGGCGGGTAGAGTCGTTAGCGCTGGCGACGACGATCCCGCCGAGGACGGGGGGCGGTGAGCGCCCACGACGGTCCTACGCGCCGGCGGGGGCGGGAGGAGGCCGTCGGGTCCCGTCTGAGGCTCCGGGTTGGGGCGGGACGGGACAACGGGGAGCGAGTCCCCGCTTGTGCGGACGAGGGGACCGAGCGACTTCCCCGGGGCCCCGCGGCGGGTCGGGCGGTCCGTCCCCGGCGCGGGCGGCGCGCCGGCTCCGTGCGGGGCGCCGTCCTGAGCGCCCGGGCCGGGCCGAGGCGACGGGAGCGGCGGAGACGGTCCCTCCCCGCGGCGGGTTTACGGGCCACGTCGATCTGAAGAGACTCATCGCTCGGAGGCGGCGGCGGTGTTCGGTAAGCGCCTGCTCTGTGCCGGGCGCTGTCCCGAGCCCCGGGGGAGAGGGACGGCCGTCTCAAGTGTCTAATTTAAAGAGAGTCTGATGGGAGAGACGGACTCTGTCGGGGTTATCGCAGCGGACTACTCCGCGCAGAACACTGGGCTAAGCGCTTGGGAACAGGCAGAGATCTCCACCCCCCCGGCCCGGATCTCACCGTCTAATCCGCGCCCCCCCCCCCCCCCGCCCCCGTTATTTGCCGAACGGTTTACCGCGTGCAGGGCGCCGCACCGAGCGCTCGGGAAAGCCGGAAGCGGCGGGGCCGGGCGGGTGGTGCCCGGGCCTGGGGGTCGGAGGGCCGCGGGTTCAAATCCGCCGGGTGACCTCGGGCCGGTCGCTCGGCTTTTCTGGGCCTCGGCGCCCTCCTCTGTCAGAGGGGGATGAGAGTGCGAGCCCCACGCGGGACGGGGACCGGGTCCCAAGCGGGAACCACTCCGGCGCTTAGAACGGGGCTCGGCGCCTAAGAAGCGCCTGATGAGTACCGTGATGATGACGATTGTGTCGATTGCCCCCTCCCCCCGCCCAGTCCCACGGCAAGGGCGAATCCTGGACGCGGTCGGCCCGTCGTGGGCGGGGAGGGGGTCCGTCTCTCGTCCCGTCGCCCTCCGCCCAACGCTCAGTACGGCCGCCCCGCCGGGGTCGGAGGTCAGAGGTCGGGGGCTAGGCTGGCAGAGGCTCACTCTGGGAGGCTCCCACGGGGCCAGCCGCACCTCTGGGGTCAGAGGGCGGCGGCCGGGGGGGAGGTGGGCGGCGGCTCGGGCCGGGAGGCCCCCGTCCGGGCGCCTGCCCCTCCGGGGTCGGAGGTCAGCGGCAAGGTTGGCAGGAATTCACTCCGGGCCGGCCTCGCCCGGGGAGACGGCCCCGTGGGCCGGGGGGTCGGGGGCTGGAGGGGTCGGTTTCAGGGGTCAGCCGCCCCACCGGGGTCAGAGGTTGGGGGTCGGGGGGTAGGCGGGCAGAGGCTCCCTCCGGGAGACCCCACGCCAGGCAGCTGCCAGCCGGTCGATCGACGGTAGCGATCGAGCGCTCGCCCGAACGACGGCGTAGCGGTTAGGCGCTCGTTCCGTCCGACGTTGCTCTAATAATAGTAATAATAGTACCGTTGGCATCTGTCAAGCGCTTACTCCGTGCAGGACACCTTTCTAAGCGCCGGGGGAGATCCAGGGTCATCGGGTCGCCCCACGGGAGGCTCCCGGTCTTCGTCCCCATTTTTACGGACGAGGTCACCGAGGCCCAGAGAAGTGAAGCGACTCGCCCACGGTCACACGGCCGACCAGTGGCAGAGCCGGGATTCGAACCCGAGGCCTCCGCCTCCCGAGCCCGCGTTCTTTCCACTGAGCCGCGCTGCTCCCCCGTGTGGCTGTGAGCGCTGGGGTGGATATGAGTTAATCGGGTGGGACCCGGTCCCCGTCCCACGGGGGGCTTCGCGGGCCGAGGAGGGGAGAGTAGGACCGCGTCCCCGTTTTCCAGTGGAGGAAACCGAGGCCCAGAGCGGCGAGGTGGCCGGATCACCCTGGGTCATTCAGCGAGCGGCAGAGCGGAGATTGGAACCCGGCTCCTCTGACTCCCCGGCTCGTCTTCTTCCCGTTACCGGGTGCCGAGCCCCGTACCGGGCGCTTGGGAGATTTCACTGCTCTGTAGCCGGTAGAGATAATAATAACGGTCGCGGCGTTCGTTAAGCGCTCACTACGTGCCGGGCGGCGTACCGAGCGCCGGAGTGGATCCGGGCGAGGCGGGTCGGACGATCTCTGTCCCGCCCGGGGCTCGCGGTCTCGATCCTCGTCTTCCGGACGAGGGCGCCGAGGCCCGGAGAGGCGAAGCGGCTCGACCCGGGTGGCACGGCCGACGCGGGGGGCGGAGCGGGGATTAGAACCCGGGACCCAGGCCCGAGCTCCACCCGCCGAGCCTCAAGAAGCTGACGGTCTACGGGGGGACCCGGACGGGGGTCGGGGGCTCGCTCCAGTAGCCCCCGGGCCGGGCAGCCGCCCCTCCGGGGTCAGAGGTCGGGCTTCACGGGCCAGGTCGGCGGGGACTCGCTCCAGGAGCCTCCCGGCCGGGCAGCCGCCCCTCCGGGGTCAGAGGTCAGAGGTCGAGGGTTGGTGGCAGGGTCTCATTCTAACGGGTCGTTCCCCCCCCCCCCCCCCGGGGCGGCTTCAGAGGTCAGATGCTGGGGGTCAGGTGTCGGTCGGCAGAGGCCAAGCGGCCTCCTCTCCGGGGTCGGGGGCCGGAGGGCAGGGCTCCTCCGGGGTCAGAGGTCAGAGGGCCGGGGCCGTGCCGAGGGCGGAGAGCGGATGTCGCGGAGGGGGCGGGGGGCGGCGGGGGGTTTGGCCTGGGACCGCCCGGCCTCCGGCCCCAGAGTGGGGGGCGGGTGGGGGGGGTCTCCGGGTTGGCAGCGCCACCCCCTTCCCCGCCGTTCCCCGTCGTCACGCACGCCCCACGTGCCTACGTGTCCCCCGACCTGCTTGTCTGCCGGGTGACCTCGGGGCGGTCACTTCACTTCTCCGGGCCTCAGTTCCCTCATCCGGAAAACGGGGCTGGAGACCGGGAGCCCCACCGGGGCCGGGGGGACCGTGTCCAACTTGGATCTCCACCGGCGCTCAGAGCAGTGCTTGGCACGTGGTAAGCGCTTAACGTATACCGTCGTGGCGATTATTATACAGGCCCCCTGACAGACAGCCTTTTCTCCATCTCTGGTCCCGCCTCTGTCTCTGAAACTCCATCTCTCTCTCTCTCTCTGACCGCGTCTCGGTCTCTGTCTCCGGTCGCGTCTCTGTCTCCGATCACGTCTCTGGTGTCTCTGGTCACCTCTCTTTCTCTCCGCTTGGGTCTCTGTATCTTTTCCTCTCCGACTGTGTCTCTCTTTTATGGCGATATCTCTGTCTCTCTGGTCCCACCTCTGTCTCTGAAACTCCATCTCTCTCTCTCTCTCGGACCGCGTCTCGGTCTCTGTTTCTGGTCGTATCTCTGTCTCCGGTCACGTCCGTCTCTCTGGTCACATCTCTGTCTCTCCGGTTGTGTCCTCTGTGTCTTTTCCTCTCCGAGCGTGTCTCTGTTTCCGGTTATCTCTCCGGTCCCGCCTCTGTCTCTGAAACTCCATCTCTCTCTCTCTCGGACCGCGTCTCGGTCTCTGTTTCCGGTCGCGTCTCGGTCTCCGGTCACGTCCGTGTCTCTGGTCACATCTCTGTCTCTCCGCTTGGGTCTCTGTATCTTTTCCTCTCTCACCGGGTCTCTCTTTTATGGCGATATCTCTGTCTCTCTGGTCCCACCTCTGTCTCTGAAACTCCATCTCTCTCTCGGACCGCGTCTCGGTCTCTGTTTCCGGTCGCGTCTCGGTCTCCGGTCACGTCCGTGTCTCTGGTCACATCTCTGTCTCTGCGCATGGGTCTCTGTATCTTTTCCTCTCCGACCGGGTCTCTCTTTTATGGCGATATCTCTGTCTCTCTGGTCCCACCTCTGTCTCTGAAACTCCATCTCTCTCTCGGACCGCGTCTCGGTGTCTGTTTCCGGTCGCATCTCTGTCTCCGGTCACGTCCGTGTCTCTGATCACATCTCTGTCTCTCCGGTTGTGTCTCTGTGTCTTTTCCTCTCCGAGCGTGTCTCTGTTTGTGGTTATCTCTCTGGTCCCACCTCTGTCTCTGAAACTCCATCTCTCTCTGCCCGTGTCTCCGTCTCTTTCTGGTCGTATCTCTGTCTCCGGTCACTTCCGTGTCTCTGGTCACATCTCTGTCTCTCCGCTTGGGTCTCTGTGTCTTTTCCTCTCCGAGCGTGTCTCTGTTTCCGCTTATCTCTCCGGTCCCGCTTCTGCCTCTGAAACTCCATCTCTCTCTCGGACCGCGTCTCGGTCTCTGTTTCCGGTCGTGTCTCTGTCTCCCGTTACGTCTCTGGTGTCTCTGGTCACGCCCCGTCTCTCCGGTTGTGTCTCTGTGTCCCGGTGATATCTCCGTCTCTCCGGTCCCACCTCCGTCTCTGCATCTCCATCTCTCTCTCTCTGGCCTCGTCTCCCTCTCCGATCATAAGCTCCGGTTTTGTCTTTTTCTACCGATCTGTCGCCGATCGTGTCTCTGTCTCTCCCCGCATCTCTCCATCTCTGTTCCTGGCGCTCTCCCCGGCTCTGGCGGCGCTTCGGTGTCTCTGCCGTCGCCTTTGTCTCCCTGTCTCTCGGCCCATTCGATCGCTGCCTCTGGGTCTCCGTCTCTCGCTCTCTGACCTTGCCTCGATCTCCGTTTCTGCTCGTTTCGCTGTTTTTGTATTTTGTCTCTAGTCGCGTCCCCATCTCCGACCGTGTCTCTCTGTCTCCGGTCATCACTCTGGCTCCGGAGGCCTCTCCGTCTCTCTCGCGCTCTCTCCGCATCTCCGTCTCTCTGACCTTGGCTCTCTCTCCGTTTCTCGTCATATCTCTGCCTTCGCATCCCTCCGTCATTCGGGGAATGTCTCCGTTGACTGTTACATCCTCCTCTCCCAAGCGCTTAGGACGGTGCTCTGCGCCCAGGAAGCGCTCTCTAAACCCGACTGCTGGACCCCTGTGTCTCCGTATCTCTCATCCTGTCTCTCTCCATCTCTCTTTCCGCTCATATCTCTGCCCGGGGTGGCATTTCTGTCTCTCTCCGATGGAATCTCTGTCTCTGCCTCTCCATCTCTCCCTGACCTCGTCTCTACCTCTCTTTCTGATCGTATCTCCGCCTCTGTCTCTGGTTATATCTCCGTCTCTGAGGGCGTAGCGCCTTCTTTCTCCAGTTCCACCGCCGTCTCTGGTCGGATCTCCGTCTCTCTGCCCGTGACTCCGTCTCTTTCCGCCTCCGCCTCTTAGTCGTCTCCCTGCCTCTGAATCTCCCTCTGGTTCTGTCTCCGACCGTCTCTCGATCTCTGCGTCTCTCCGCCCGCGTCTCTCCGTCCCCCGACTGTCTCCGGACTAACCCTCCCCCTATTTCTGGTGGCTCTCTGCGTCTCCCTCTCACTAGATGGCATTTCCCGAGCTCCCGCGCCGTGCTGAGCGCTCGGCAGAGCGAGTAGCCGCGGGCCTCCGGTCCGCTGTGCGCGGAGCGCTGCGCCGGGCGCGCGGGAGAGGACGCGGGGCGCCGCCCTCGAGGAGTCTGCTCCCCGCGTCTCTCTGCCTCTGCCCAGCCCTCGGTCTCTGGATCTCCCGGTGTGTCTCTGTGTCTCTGCCTCCCCCGCCCGGCCCCTCCGAGTCGCCTCCGCTGGCCCAGGTAGGGGTCCGGTAGGCGCCCTCGGGGCTGCCGGGGGGCCGCGGGTCGGGGCCCGGAGGCCCCACGGTAATATAATAATATCGCCCCACAGTACCAAGGATGGTGTCGGTTCAGCGCTCACCGTGCGCCGACCACTGTTCTAAGCGCCGGGGCAGAGACGAGGCCGTCGGGTCGCCCCCCGGGGGGCTCCCGTTCGGCGGATGAGGGAACCGAGGCCCGGAGAGGGGAGGCGCCGCCGCCGGACCCGCCCGTGCACGCGGACCCGGGGAAATCCGGCCGCGGCCTCGCACCCGGGCTCAGGTCGCCTGGGCCGGCCCGCCCACTCGCACGCACGACGCGCCCACCTCAACCCGGGCGGGGCGCGGGTGCGTCGGCCGCGTGACCCCGGGCCGGTCACTTCCCCTCCCCGGGCCTCGGTTCCCTCCTCCGGAGGACGGGGACGGAGACGGCGGGCCCCACGGGGGCCGCGACCGACCCCGTCGGCCGGGGCGGCGCCCGGCGCGTGGCGGGCGCCCGCCGGATCCGTTCGCTCGTCGGGTGGCGCTCACGGCCCGCCGGACGCCCGGGAGAGGCCGGCCGGGCCGCAGACGGTTGCCCGTCGCGGGCGGGACCGGGCCCGTCCGGCGCGTCGCCCCCCGGCGCTCCGCGCGGAGGGAGCGCTCGGTCCGGCGCCGACCCCGCCGGCCCCTTCCGGCTTCGCACCCGACGCGCCCGCCCGCCCGGCGGCCGGGGGCGGGGAGGGAGAGGGGCGGCGAGGGGCCGGGCGCCCCCGCCCCGGGGTCTCCCCGGTTTTGAACGATCTCTCTCTTGTGTTTTGTTCTCTGTCCGTGTGCTGTCCTGTCTCCCTCCCCCGACCCCGTCCCCAAATCCGGTCCCCAGGATCCGGCAGTAAGAAACAGGGCCAGGACTTAGCCGATAATGACGGGGACGAAGACGAAGGTATTGGGGGGCCGGAGGGGTCGCGGCGGCTGGTGCATGACGCAGAGCCCCCCCACCCCCCCGCCCCGCCCCCCGTCCGGCCGCCCGAGGGACGAGGGGCCGGCGGGGAGGGGGCCGCCGGGCGCCCCGGTCCGGAGGCCCGGATCCGGGAGGGTCTCCGGGGGACCCGCCCCGGCCCGTCCCGCGGGAGGAGACCCCCCCCCCCGGCGCCCCCCCCGCCACCGTCGCCGCCGACTCGTTTCAGCGGGGGCCGCTCCCCGGTCGTCCGAGGGGGAACCCGGGCGTCCCGGGGCGGGAGGGCAGGCCGGGCCCCCTCCCCCGGCGGAGCCGGGCCCCCGGGGTCGGGGGGACGGGGTCGGCCGCGTCCGGGGGGACGACGGCCGGGACGGCCGGGGGGGGGGGATGGGGCGGGGAGCCGGGGGGAGGGGACCCGGGCTCCCCGGCCCTCCGCGCCCGCCCGGCCGCCGCGGCGCCCCGCTCGCCCGCCTCTCCGTCCGTCTCACGCGTCGGGGGCGTCGCGGGGGCGGGGAGGGGGCGGCCGGGCGACCCCCTCCAGCCCACCCCCGTCCCCCGTCTCCCCTTCCGCCCTCAGACATCCGGGACGGGGGCAGCAAGCCGGTCATGGTCTACATCCACGGCGGCTCCTACATGGAGGGCACCGGCAACATGATCGACGGCTCCGTCCTCGCCAGCTACGGGAACGTCATCGTCGTCACCCTCAACTACCGCGTCGGCGTCCTCGGTGGGTGACCGGCCGGGCCCCCCCCGCCCCTCGCCCCCGGTACCCGGGCGCCCCCGGCCTCGTAGCCCGTAGCCGGCTTAGACCGGGGCTCGGCGCGCGGGGGGGAGCTCCACGGGTCCCCCGACCGCTCCCCGTCCCTGCCCCTACCCGCCCATCCGCCCCGCCCTGTTCGCGGGGCGCTCGCTGCGCGCGGAGCGCCGCGCCGAGCGCTGGGGAGGGGACGGTAGAACGGCAGCGAGGAGGATTGCCGGGCGCCCCGTCGACCACCGGGGCGGATGATGATGATAATGACGTTGGTATCTGTCCAGCGCTTACTCTGTGCGGAGCGCCGTTCTAATAATAATAATAAGAATAATGTTGGTATTTGTTAAGCGCTTACTATGTGCCGAGCACCGTTCTAAGCGCTGGGGTAGACACAGGGGAATCGGGTCGTCCCACGTGGGGCTCACAGTCTTCATCCCCATTTTACAGATGAGGGAACTGAGGCACAGAGAAGTTAAGTGACTCGCCCACAGTCACACAGCCGACGAGTGGCAGAGCTGGGATTCGAACTCATGAGCCCTGACTCCAAAGCCCGTGCTTTTGCCACTGAGCCACTGAGCCACGCTGCTTCTCAATAATAATAATAATAATAATAATGTTGGTATTTGTTAAGCGCTTACTATGTGCCGAGCACCGTTCTAAGCGCTGGGGTAGACACAGGGGAATCGGGTCGTCCCACGTGGGGCTCACAGTCTTAATCCCCATTTTCCAGATGAGGGAACTGAGGCACCGAGAAGTTAAGTGACTTGCCCAAAGTCACACAGCCGGCGAGTGGCAGAGCCGGGGTTTGAACCCATGACCTCTGACTCCAAAGCCCGGGTTCTAAGCGCTGGGGGAGATACGGGGTCGTCGGGTCCTCCCACGCGAGGCTCACGGTTAATCCCCGTTTTCCGGATGAGGGAACCGAGGCCCAGAGAAGCCAAGTGACTCGCCCGCAGTCACCCGGCTGCCAAGGGCCGGAGCCGGGATCCGAACCCGTGCCCTCCGACTCCCAAGCCCGGGCTCTTTCCGCCGAGCCGCGCTGCTTCTCCGGACACGAGCGGACGGGCCCGGACCCGGTCCCCGTCCCCCGTGGGGCGGGGACGCCGAGGCCCGGAGAGGCCGAGCCGCTGGCCCGAGGCCCGCCCGGCGGGCCAGGGGCGGAGCTGGGCTTAGAACCCGTGACCTGCCGACTCCCGGGCCCGGGCTCCCTCCGCTCGGCCACGCCGCTCCCCGTTCCGGTGCGCGCGGAAGGCGCTCGGTAAATACCGCCGCCCGGTCCGTCGAAACCGGGGGATTCCCTTGGAGACCGTGGGCGCGGGCGGGGATTCCGTCGCTGAATCGTTCCCCCGTCGCCCGCCCCGGCGCTCAGCCCACGGTCGGCGCTTAACGGACCCTTCGGTCCGTATTAGGGAGCGGCGGCGCGGCCCGGCGGCAAGGGCTCCGATGCCGCCCGGCCGCTGGGTGACCTTGGCCGAGTCACTTCCCCTCTCCTGGAGAAACGGGGGCGGCCTAGCGGGTAGAGCCCGGGCCTGGGAGTCGAAGAGAGCCGGGTTCTCATCCCGGCGCCGCCTTTTGCCCGTCTCGTGACCTTGGGCGAGTCGTTTCACCTCCCTGGGAGCCTCCCTCCGACCTGATCGTCTCGGGTCCACCCCGGCGCTTAGCACAGCCCTTGGGGCGCGGTCCGCGTCTAACGGACGCCTCCGCCGGGGCGGCGGCGTCACGGGGGCGGCGGGACGCGGCCGAGCGAGAGAGGATGCTGTGTCCGACCCGATCCGCTCGCGTCCACTCCGGTGCCCGGCACGTCGTGAGCGCCCGACCGGCGTCGCCGTGGTCGTCGTCATTATCCCCTGGGCCTCGGTTTCCTCATCCGGAAGACGGGGGTGGAGGCCGTGAGCCCCTCGTGGGACGGGGACCGTGTCCGGCCCCATTTGCCGGCATCCGCCCCGGCGCTTAGCACGGTGCCCGGCACAGAGTAGGCGCTCAACACATCCCACCGTTATTCCCGTTACCGGCCCGCCGGCCGGTCCGGGGGTCTGCACGGAGTCGGCGCGGAGCGGATAGCACAAGGATTTCTCTCCAGGGAAGCCCTGCCCCTGGGGAGGGGAGGTGGGGGGGGTCCTTTGAGGTCACCCGCTACGGGGAGGGCCCGGGGGTCCACCGGCAGGCGGGCGGGGAGGTGGTCTCCATGACGACCCGGCTCCGCAGCAGCAAATCCCGGCAGGTGGGCGGGAAGGTGGTCTCCATGGTGACGGGGCTCCTCGGCGGCAAATCCCGGCGGGTGGGTGGGCTGGCTCGTTTCCACGGCAACGCAGGTGACGCGGGGCGTCCCCCCCCCCCCCCCCCCGGCCCGGCCTCCCGGCCTCCTCTCCCCTCGGGCCTCCGCGGGCGGGTGGCCGCCGGTCTCTCGGGGCGGGGATGGGGGGGGCGTCCCGGGCCGGGGCGGGGGTCCCGGCCGGCCCCGGCCCGGCGGCGGTGAAGGCCCGGCCTGCTGTTTGCGGTCAGGTTTCCTGAGCACGGGAGACCAGGCGGCCAAGGGCAACTACGGGCTGCTGGACCAGATCCAGGCCCTGCGCTGGGTCAGCGAGAACATCGCCTTCTTCGGCGGGGACCCCCGACGCATCACCGTCTTCGGCTCCGGCATCGGGGCCTCGTGCGTCAGCCTGCTGACCCTGTCCCACCACTCCGAGGGTGAGCCCGGGGAGGGGGGCGGCCGGGGGCGGCCGGGCGGGGGGGCCCGCGGCCGGACCGGCAGCGACGACGGTGACGGCGACGACGGCGGTACCCGCGGAGCGCTCGCCGCGGGCCGAGCGCGGTCCTCGGGCCAGGGACGGGGTCGTCGGGCCGTCCCCCGGCGGGCCGTGGGTCTTCAACCCCATTTGACAGGTGAGGGGACTGAGGCCCAGGGAAGGGAAGGGACCGGCCCCAGGGCTCTGGTCCCAAGGCGACGCCGCTTTTCCGGCGGTGTCCAGGGAGCGCTCACGGTGAGCGGGGACCTCGGCGGAGTCCCGTCGCTTCCCTGGGCCTCCTCCGGCGGGCTCTACCCGCTCGGCCGCGCCGCTCCTCGGCCCGCTCGCCCCGTCCTCCCCGTCGTCCCCGGATCCGGAGGGGACCGTCCGTCTCGTACGGAGCGGCCGTGGGTCCGGAAGCGGAGGGGTGGTCGGCCCGGGTCCGGAGGATCGGGAAGAGAGGCAGCGCGGGGGACGGCGTCCGACCCTCTGTCTGCCCCAGCGCTTAGAACGGCGTTTCGGGCGGCGCGCGGTCGACGGACACGAGGAAAAAAAAAATGGATCGGCGGGTGCGTCGGCCTCGGGGACGATCCACCGGTAAACGGACCCGTTCGCTGCCCACGGGGAGCTGACGGTCTAGAGGGGGAGACGGACGGGGAGAGAAATAAATCGCAACGTATTAGATAATCGGCTACAGATACGAAGAACCGGTCGACGGATGATATTTACCGGGCTCTTATTCTGTGCCGGGCACTGTACTAACCGCCTGGGAGAGGACGCCGCCGCGGAGTCGGTGGATACGTCCCCCCGCCCACGATGGGCTCACGGTCTGGAGGGGGAGACGGAGGTGAAAATGCGTCCCTTGCGATATTTCACTTGATAAATTGTAAATACGCTTATAATCAATTATAAGTGTATTTGTATCCTTGCTGTTATCGTCGTTGATTGAATCGGCCCATCGGGAGTATGTATTGAGCACTTAGTGTGTGCAAGTAACCACCCCCTTCTAGACCGAGAACCTGCTGTGGGCAGGGATTAGTCTCCCTCTGTTGCCGAATTATACTTTCCAAGCGCCGGGTTCAGTGTTCTGCCCACAGTAAGCGCTCAATAAATACGATTGGATGAATGCCCGGCGCTCCGAGGAGAGCTCGGGAGGGGATATTTTTCAATCCCTGCTGAAAAATAGCTGACGTTCGTAACCGTTTCTTCCTCTTGGTTCCTGTTAAGCGCTTACTGTGTACCAGGCACTGTTCTAAGCGCTAGGGTAGATACAAGCCCACGTGGGGCTCGCAGTCTCAACCCCCATTTTCCAGATGAGGGAACTGAGGCCCAGAGAAGTGAAGCCACCGGCTCCGGGTCCCACAGCAGAGAGGTGGCGGAGCCGGGATTAGAGCCCAGGTCCTTCCGACTCCCGGGCCCGCGTTCCAGTCCCAAGGCTACGCTGCTTTTCCGGTGGTATCTATTGAGTGCTTGCTCTGAGCGGAGCCCTGGGACCTGGGGTGAGGCACTTGACTTCTCCGGGCCTCAGTTCCCTCATCTGTCAAATGGGGATGGGGACGGCCAGCCCCACGCGGGACGGGGACCGGGTCCGGCCCGATTAACCCGTACCTCCCCCGGTGCTTGGAAGAGTGCTCGGCACTTGGTAGGTGCCTAAGAAGGACCGTCGTCATAATCGTTATCATTATTAGTAGAACAGTGCGCGGCACACAGTAAACGCCTAACAAGGACCATCATCATTATTATCGTTATTATTAGAACAGTGCTGGGCACATAGTAAGCGCTTAACAAGATCCATCATCATCATCAGAACAGTGCTTGGCACATAGTGCTGAACAAGGACAAGCATTGTCATTATTATTTTCATCATCGTTAAGATTAGAACAGTGCCGGGCACTTGGCTCTTAACAAGGACCATTATAATTATTTTACTATCATTTTATTGAAACCAAGTGCTTAAGAAGAACCATAATTAATATTATCGTTATGATTAAAACAGTGCTTGTCACGTAGCACTAAACAGGGGCCGTAATTGTTGTCCTTATCCTTATCATCAGGACAATGCCTGGCACATAGTAAGCGCTTAACCGGGACCGTTATTATTGTTATTATCGGGACAGTGCTTGGCACAGAGTAAGCGCTTAGCAAGTACCATCATCATTAAAACGGGGCCTGGCAGTAGTAAGCGCTTAACCAGGACCGTTATCTTTATTATTATTATTATCATCAGGACAGTGCTCGGCGCCGTGTAAGCGCTTAGCAAGTACCACCGTCGTCATCGTTTGGATGGTGCCTGGCACAGAGTAAGCTCTTAACCAGGACCGTTATTATTATTATTATTATCAGGACAGTGCCTGGCACAGAGTAAACGCTTAACAAGGACCGTCGTCGTCATTATTACCATTAGAGTGGTGCCTGGCACAGAGTAAGCTCTTAACCAGAGCCATTAATATTATTATTATTATTATTATTATCATTAGGACAGTGCCTGGCACAGAGTAAGCGCTTAGCAAGTACCACCGTCGTTATCATCATCATCGTTAAGACGGTGCTTGGCACAGAGTAAGCGCTTAACCAGGACCGTCGTCATTATTATTATCAGAACGGTGCCTGGCACATAGTAAGCTCTTAACCAGGGCCATTAATATTATTATTATTATCATCATCATCAGGACAGTGCCTGACACAGAGTAAGCGCTTAGCAAGTACCACCGTCGTTATCATCATCATCAGGACGGTGCTTGGCACAGAGTAAGCGCTTAACCAGGACCGTCGTCATTATTATTATCATTAGCAACGGCGCCTGGCACATAGTAAGCTCTTCGCCAGGGTCATCATCATTATTAATATTGTTA
The DNA here is from genome assembly GCF_004115215.2 of Ornithorhynchus anatinus. NCBI lineage: Eukaryota > Metazoa > Chordata > Mammalia > Monotremata > Ornithorhynchidae > Ornithorhynchus > Ornithorhynchus anatinus. Next base: position 47,025,864 of record NC_041733.1, read on the forward strand.
TTATCATCAGGACAGTGCCTGGCACAGAGTGAGCGCTTAGCAAGTACCACCGTCATCATCGTTATCGTTAGGACGGTGCCTGGCACAGAGTAAGCGCTCAGCGAGGACCGTCGTCATTACTGTCATCGGTAGAACGGTGCCCGGCGCGCAGTGAGCTCTTAACCGGGGTCGTCATCGTTATTATTATCATCAGTACAGTGCCTGGCAGAGAGTGAGCTCTTAACCGGGGCCATTATCATCATCATCGGGACGGTGCCCGGCACAGGGTAGGCGCTCAGCGGGTACCACCGTCGTCACCGTCCGGACGGTGCCCGGCACGGAGTAAGCGCTCGACAAGGCCCGTCGTCATTATCGTTATCCTCCGAACGGTGCCCGGCACGTGATGGGCTCTTAATCGGGGCCATCGTTATCATCATCATCATCGGGACGGTGCCCGGCACAGGGTAGGCGCTCAGCGGGTACCACCGTCGTCACCGTCCGGACGGTGCCCGGCAGGGAGTAAGCGCTCGACAAGGCCCGTCGTCATTATCGTTATCCTCCGAACGGTGCCCGGCACGTGGTGGGCTCTTAACCGGAGCCGTCATAATAAGTAGCGTCGTCGGGGCGGTGCCCGGCACAGGGTAGGCGCTCAGCGGGTACCACCGCCGTCACCGTCCGGACGGTGCCCGGCACAGGGTAGGCGCTCGACGGGGCCCGTCGTCGTCATCGCGATCCTCAGGACGGCGCCTGGCCCGTAGTAAGCGATCGCCGCCGTCACGATCGTCGGGACGGGGCCCGGCCCGGAGCAGGCGCTCAGCGAGTACCACCGTCGGGCCGGCGCCCGGCACGTTAACGAGCCCCGCCGGCCTCCCCGGCGGGGGCGGCGGCGGCGCGGGGAGAGGCGGGAGGGCCGCGGCGGTGGGCGGGGGGCCCGGCGGGCGTCCGGCTCCCCCGGGGCGGGGCCCCGCGTCCACCCCCCCGCGTCTCCTGTCCGCCCCCGCGCAGGGCTGTTCCAGAGAGCCATCATCCAGAGCGGTTCGGCCCTGTCCAGCTGGGCGGTCAACTACCAGCCGGCCAAGTACACCGGCCTGCTGGCGGACAAGGTGGGCTGCAACGTGCTGGACACGGCCGACCTGGTGGACTGCCTGCGGCAGAAGAGCGCCAAGGAGCTGGTGGAGCAGGACATCCAGCCGGCCCGCTACCACGTGGCCTTCGGGCCGGTCATCGACGGCGACGTCATCCCGGACGACCCGGAGATCCTCATGGAGCAGGGCGAGTTCCTCAACTACGACATCATGCTGGGCATCAACCAGGGCGAGGGCCTCAAGTTCGTCGAGGGGGCGGTGGACCCCGAGGACGGCGTCTCGGGGGCCGCCTTCGACTACTCCGTGTCCAACTTCGTGGACAACCTGTACGGCTACCCCGAGGGGAAGGACACCCTCCGGGAGACCATCAAGTTCATGTACACGGACTGGGCCGACCGGGACAACCCGGAGACCCGCCGCAAGACGCTGGTGGCCCTCTTCACCGACCACCAGTGGGTCGAGCCGTCGGTGGTGACCGCCGACCTCCACGCCCGCTACGGCTCGCCCACCTACTTCTACGCCTTCTACCACCACTGCCAGAGCCTCATGAAGCCGGCCTGGTCCGACGCGGCCCACGGCGACGAGGTGCCCTACGTCTTCGGGGTGCCCATGCTGGGCCCCACCGACCTCTTCCCCTGCAACTTCTCCAAGAACGACGTCATGCTCAGCGCCGTCGTCATGACCTACTGGACCAACTTCGCCAAGACCGGGTGAGGGCGGGGGTGGCGGGCTCCCCCCCCTCCCCCCCCGCCCGGGCCGCCCGCCCCGCGGCCCCCCCATCCCCCGGCGGCCCCCGCTCCCCGACCCCCCCCCGTCCGGCCCCCGCTCCCCGATCCCCCGAGGCGGGGCGGGGAGGCCGCGCGACGCCAACTCGGGTACGCGGCGGGCGCTTCCCGCGGGCCGGGTTGGACGCCGTCCCCGTTTCCCGGACGGGGAGACCGAGGCCCGGGGAAGGGAAGGGGCCCGCCCGAGGTCACCCGGCTAGACGAGCGGCAGAGCCGCCGTCGGGACCCCCTGACTCCCGGGCCCGGCCTCTAATCCCAGTAACAATAATAACGGTATTCCGGCGCTTACTGTGTGCCGGGCACCGGGGTGGATGCGAGTTAGTCGGGTTGGACTCCGTCCACGCCCCCCCCCCCCCCCCCGGGGCCCGCCGTCTCCGCCCCCGTTTTCCGGATGAGGCGACCGAGGCCCGGAGGAGGGAAGCGACCCGCCCGAGGTCCCCCGGGGCCCCGAGCCGCCCGAGCCGCGCCGCCCCTCCGTCCCTCGGGACGGCGACCTCGTCGTGGGCGGGGGAGACGTCGGCTCCTCTCTCGTCCCCTCCCGGGCGCTCGGTACGGTGCCCCTGCACGGGCGGGCGCTCGGCAGATTCGTCCGTTCGTCCGGTCGCGTCTGGCGAGCGCCCCCGGAGAGCTCCGGCGGGCCGTGGAGCGGCGCGGCGGGTCGGGGCCGGGAGCCCGAAGGGCGCGGGTCCCCGTCCCGGCTCCGCCGCCCGTCGGCCGGGTGACCCCGGGCCGGCCGCGGCTCCGCTTCTCCGGGCCTCGGGTCCCTCGTCCGGCCGACGGGGCCGGGGAGCCCCGCGCCCGGATCCCCCCCCCCCCCCCGCCCGGCGCTCCGGACGGGGCCCGGCGCCCCGTCGGACGGGCGAGGGGGGGGCCCGCCTCCGGCCGGCGGCCCGCGGCGGGGAGGGACGCCCGGGCCCCCCGGCTGACCCCGTCCCCCCCGTCGCGGGGGGGCTCCTCCGTCTGCTTCCAGGGACCCCAACAAGCCGGTGCCCCAGGACACCAAATTCATCCACACGAAGGCCAACCGGTTCGAGGAGGTGGCCTGGGCCAAGTACAACCCCCGCGACCAGCTGTACCTCCACATCGGGCTCAAGCCGCGGGTCCGGGACCACTACCGGGCCACCAAGGTGGCCTTCTGGAAGCACCTGGTGCCCCACCTCTACAACCTCCACGACATGTTCCACTACACGTCCACCACCACCACCAAGGTGCCCGGGCCGGACGCCACCCGCCGGCCCGGCCCCCCGGCCCGGCCCACGCAGCGGCCGGCCGGGGCCCCGGCCTACAGCCACGAGGGGGCCCGGGACGGGGGCCGCGCCGCCGCCGGCCCCCCGCCCGGCGCCGACCCCCGGGACTACTCCACCGAGCTGAGCGTCACCATCGCCGTGGGCGCCTCCCTCCTCTTCCTCAACGTGCTGGCCTTCGCCGCCCTGTACTACCGCAAGGACAAGCGGCGGCGGGACCCGCCCCGGCCCCCCAGCCCCCGGCGGGGGCCCGAGGAGGAGATGGCCGCCCTGAGGCTGGGCCCGGGGACCCCCGAGGGCGAGGCGGCCGGGGCCGACGCCGCCCCCCGCGACGCCCTGCGCCTGGCCGCCCTCCCCGACTACGCCCTGACGTTGTGCCGCTCCCCGGACGACCCCCCGCTGGTCACCCCCAACACCATCACCATGATCCCCAACTCCCTGGTGGGGCTGCAGACCCTGCACCCCTACACCTTCGCCGCGGGCTTCGCCGGGACGGGGCTCCCGCACTCGCACTCCACCACCCGCGTATAACCGCCGGCCCGGGGGGGCGACGCCGCCCTCCCCCCGGGGGCCCGGGCGACCCCCGGCCTCCCCGACGGCCTCCCGCCTCCGCTCGCGCTCTCCCCTCTCCGCCTCGGCGGCGCCGGGGGGCCGGGCGGGGGGTTGGGGGGGGGCCGCGGCAGCCGGCCGCGGAGGGGATGGGGGGCGGTGGGGGGGGGCGGAGGGGCCGAGGCCCGGGGTGGGGGCGACTGGGGGCGGGGGGAGAGGAAAGGGGTGGGGGGGGGGGGACGCCGCCGTGGAGGGGATTGTGGGCGGACCCCTGTGGAAATGGAGGGGGGAAAAGCCTGTACTAACTCCTGGGGGGGGGGCGGTTGGGGATGGGGGTGGGGAGGGGGTCGCATCCGGCCGGGAGGGGCCTAGAGGTCACCCGCCAGGCCCCGAGCCCGGGTCACGGTTTGGGGGAGGCGGGGAGGGGGGACACCCCGCCCCCCGCCCCCAGGGACCAAGCCTCTGGGACCCCCGGGGACCCCTCCTCCTCCTCCTCCTCCTCCTCTTTCTTTCCACAGTGTCTTTTTGTGTCTGCCATTTCTCTTTCCGGAAGAACTTTTTTTAAAAAACCAAAAAAAAAAAAACAACCCCCCCCCCCCCCCACTCACACTCTCACACTCACGGACACGGACACGCAAACACACACACACACACACACAAAAACACACACCCGCACACACAAAAAGAAGGAATTTAGTTGGCAGCCACTAACGGAAACCTGGCGTTCGTCCTTTGTAAACATTTGAAACCCAGGGTCTTGATAGAAAATAAAAATTCCGTCCCAGCCACTGCCCAGCGAGCCCTGCTATGGTGGGGGCCGGGAGGGGTCGGGGGTCGGGGGTCGGGGGTCGGGGCTCCGGCGACCCACCTTTAGCTGCATCCCGTCGGCTGCGACTCTTGTCTCTGTCTCTGGCTCTCTGTCTCTCCTGTCTCTCTGTGTCTCTGTCTCTTCCACGCTCTCTTTTTCTGTCTCTCCCTGTCATCTCTGTCTCTCTGAGTCTCTGTCTCTCCCTCTATATCTCTCTGTGACTCTGTCCTCCCCACCTCCCTCTTTCTGTCTCTCCCTATCATCTCTTTCTCTCTGTCTCTGTCTCTGCCTGCCTCGGTCTCTCCCTCTCCAGTCCCCCCTCTGTGTCTCTCCCTCTCATTCTCTCTTTCTGTCTCTGTGTCTGTCTCTCCCTCCACCCTTGGTGTCTCCTGTTACTCTCTGTGTCTCTGTCTCTCCTCTTTCTCTCTGTCTCTTCCTCTCTGGCTCTCTGTGTCTCTGTCTCTGTCTGCCTGGTCTCTCTCTCTCCATCTCTCTCTCTCTGCTTCTGTCTCTCCCTCTCTGTCCCCCTGTGTCTCTCCCACCGACTCTCTCTGTCTCTCCCTCTGTCTCTGCTTTCGTCTCTCCTTCCCCCCCTTTCTCTCACACTCCCTCTCCCCCCCCACCTGAATTTCTCTCTGTCTCTGGCCCTCCCCTTTTTCCCCCACTCTCTCTCCATGTCTCTCCCTAAATCCCCCTTCTGTCTCTCTGTTTCTCTCCCTCAATCCTTTTCTCTCTCTGTCTCTTTCTCTGTCTCTCCTTGTCTCTCCCTCAATCCCCCTTCTGTCTCTCTCCGTTTCTCTCCCTCAGTCCCTCCTACTCTCTGTCTCTCTCTGTCTCTGCTTGTCTCCCTCTCAATCCCCCTTCTGCCTCTCTCTGTCTCTCCCTCAATCCCCCTTCTGTCTCTCTCTTTGTCGCTCCGTGTCTCTTCCTCGGTCCTCCTTCTGTCTCTGTATCTCCGTTTCTCTCTGTCACTTTTTGACTCTATGTCTCTCCATGTCTCTCCCTCGATCCCCTCTTCTGTCTCTCTCTGGTCCCTCCGTGTCTCCCCCTCAGTCTCTCCCTATCTCTCTATTTCTCACCCGCCGTCCCTCCCTATTTGTCTGTCTCTCCGTGTCTCTCCCTCAATCCCCTTCTGTCTCTGTCTCTCCGTGTCTCTCCCTCAATCCCCCTTCTGTCTCTCTCTGTCTCTCCCTCAATTCCTCCCTATGTCTCTCCTTCAATCCCCCTTCTGTCTCTGTCCATGTCTCTCCCTCAGTCCCTCCCTCTTCATGTCTCTCCAGGTCTCTCCCTCAATCCCCCCTTCTGCCTCAGTCTCTCCATTTCTCTCCCTCCATCCCTCCTTCTTTCTGTCTCTCTCTGTCTCTCCCTCCATCCCTCCTCCCTCTTTCTGTCTCTCCAGATCTCCCCTCCTTTCCTCTCTCTCTTTCTGTCTCTTTCTCTGTCTCTTAGGCCTGAATGAGTGTCTCTGTGTTGTGGGGTTGGATCGGGGGGGTGGGGGGCACGTGTCCGGTTTGGGTTGGGGGCGGGGGAGCACGGCGGGCACTGCCCCGTTGCCCTCAGCAGATGGCATCAGAGCCCACGTCTGGCCGTCGGCCGGACCTGGCCGGAGTGGACAAGGCCCGGCGGTCGCGGCGGGGAGGGTGGCCGGGGGTAAAGAGGGGCGGGGGCTGCCCGAGGTGACCGGGGGTCCTGCTGCCCGGGGGCGGGGGGCCGGGCCACACTTTGCTCTCGAGGGCTTCTCTCCCCCCGGGGTGGTCCCAACTGGGATCCCCTAGGGAGAAGCAGGGCGGCCCGATGGTTAGAGCCCGGGCCTGGGAGTCAAGAGGCCCCGGGTTCTCGTCCCGGCCCCGCCGGGTGACCCGGGGCCGGTCGCTTCCCTCCCCCGGGCCTCGGTGCCCTCATCCGGAAAATGGGGATGAAGGCTGGGACACCCCCCCCCCCCCGCCCCCCCCCGTGGGACAGGGATTGGGTCCAATGAACAGCCCGGGCCACGGAGGCCCAGAGAAGCGAAGCCGACCCGAGACGGTCAGCAGGTGAGCGTCGGGGGCCGGGATCCGAACGGGGATGAAGACCGCGAGCCCCACATGGGACGACCTGCCGACCTCCCGTCCGCCCCGGCGCTTCGGACGACGGCGCGTGGCCCGTAGTGAGCGCTCGGCGGCTCCCGTCGTCGTCCTTATCGTGATCGCCGTTATTAGAACCCGGCTCCCCGGGCTCTTTCCGACGCCGCGGCAGGAGTTAATCCTGGTTCTCTTCCTCTGTTTACCTTCGCGCTCGCCGCTCGGAGGCCGCGGGCGTGCGCGCCTTGGCTCTCCGGGGCCCCTCCGGCCCGGGGAAGGCCCGGCCGGGGGGTCGCCCCCGCGGCCCTCGCCGGACCCCGGAGAGGATGGGGGCGGGGGGGACGGGGAGGGAGGCTCCCGCCGACCTCCGACCCCGGCTGCGGCCCGCGCCCGCCCCGTCCTCCCGGGGCCGCCGAGGGAGGTCGTTTGCCGCCGGGTCAGGGTCCGGCCCCGGCCGGGATCAGCTGAGCCGCGGCACGTGGACGCCGCTGACCCTCGCGGGGGAGGACCGGGGGCTCCTGGGCCTAACCGGGGCCGCGGCCCACTTGGCCGTTGACCTTTTGGGGGGGGGGGGGGGCCAGGGGCCGGGGGCGGGACCTCGACAGGAGGGAGGAGCCGGCCCGGCGAGGCCGCGTGTACGATAGCGATCCGCTCCCGCTCTCTGGCGTCTCTGACGGGGCGGGCGACTCTCTCGGGCCCCAGGCGGCCTCCCGTCTCTCGGCGAGGGGTGGTGTCTCTGACGGGGCGGTCGTCTCTCCCGGTTGGGGGGCGGCGTCCCTTCTCTCCGCAGGGGGTGGTGTCTCCGACGGGGCGGTCGTCCCAGCGCCGGCTCGGAAGCCACCGTGGCAGAGGTGAGAGGCCGGGCCGGGCACCCGCCCTCCCCCCGTTGGCACCCCACGTAGGTCGAGCGAGGGGCGGGGAGGGCACCGGGACAGAGCCGGTGCGGCCCGGGGAGAAGCGGGGTGGCCTAGCGGATAGAGCCCGGGCCCGGGCGTCAGGAGGACCTGGGTCCCGATCCCGGCTCCGCCGCTCGTCTGCCGGGCCACCTCGGGCCGGCCGCTTCGCTTCTCTGGGCCTCGGTTCCCTCATCTGGAAAATGGGGTTGAAGACGGTGAGCCCCGCGTGGGACGGGGACTGGGACCGATTCGGTCGGTTCTCCCCCAGCGCTTAGTACGGTGCCCGCCACATAGGAAGCGCTTAAATAACACGCCAAGGGAGATGGGAGGGGCAGCCTCTCTCCTCCCCGGATATAATAATAATAATAATAATAATAATATTTGTTAAGTGCTTACTATGCGCCAGACGCTGGGAGAGAACCAGCTTAATCAGGTGGGACCCAGTCCCCGTCCCACGTGGGGCTTCGCGGTCTCGATCCCCATTTTCCGGATGAGGTCGCCGAGGCCCAGGGAGGTGAAGCGACCGGCCCAAGATCCCACGGCAGACGAGCGGCGGAGCCGGGACGAGACCCCCCGGGACCCGCCGACTCCCGGGCCCGGGCTCTACCCGCTAGGCCACGCTGCCTCCCCGGTTTACAGATGGGGAAACTGAGGCAGGGGGCAGTGGAGCGACTCTCCCCAGGCGAACCAGCAGGCAGGCGGGGTGAGAACCCAGGGCCTCTGACTCCCGGGCTCGGGCTCTAGCCTGAAGGGGTAAAGGTCAGCCCCGGCCCAGGGTAAGCGTTTAATAGACTCCTCTATCCGGGGAGGGGCAGAGGGTGCCGGGCTCCCCCGATTCATCCCCCCTGGGGCGTCAACCCCTCAGCTCTGGGCACTGGGCTCGCGGGCACAGCCCGATTTTTTACTTTCCTAAGCAGGTCGGGGCACACGCGGCGTTTACGTTTGTATATTCAGAGACTTGTTCGGGGAGTTTATCCGGAGGTATTTGAACCGACTTCCTCTCGTCTCCCTGATCTTCCTCCCGTTTCCATCTGGCCCCTGACCCCCCCCCCCCCATTTAATAATAATAATAACTGTGGTAATTGTTAAGCGCTTACTACGTGCCAGGCGCTGTACTAACTTCCTGTTGTATTCCTGATTTTCCTCCTGTTCCCATTTAATGCCAATCATTTCTTTCTGTCCTGCCCCTGCCTCCCCTCCCAAGTTTATTATTATTATTATTATGGATCATAATAATAATAACGATTGTGGTAATTGTTAAGTACTTACTACGTTCCAGGCACTGTACTAACTTCCTGTTGTATTCCTGATTTTCCTCCTGTTCCCATTTAATGCCAATCATTTCTTTCTGTCCTGCCTCTGCCTCCCCTCCCAAGTTTATTATTATTATTATTAATAATAATAATAATAACCGTGGTAATTGTTAAGCGCTTACTGCGTGCCAGGCACTGTACTAACTTCCTATTCTCTCCCTGATTTTCCTCCTGTTCCCATTAGAGAAGCAGCGTGGCTCAGTGGAAAGAGCGCGGGCTTGGGAGTCAGAGGTCACGGGTTCTGATCCCGGCTCCGCCGCTAGTCAGCTGTGTGACCTTGGGCAAGTCACCTCACTTCTCTGTGCCTCAGTGACCTCATCTGTCAAATGGGGATTAAAAAACTGTGAGCCCCGCCTGGGACAACCTGATCACCTTGCACCCCCAGCGCTTAGCACGGTGCTTTGCGCATCGTAAGCGCTTAACCAATACCGCAATTTAAATGCCGATCATTTCTGTCTGTCTCGCTCCTGCCTCCCCCCCATGCGATAATAATTGTGGTAATAATAATAACGATGGCGTTGGTTAAGCGCTTACTGTGTGCCGAGCGCTGTTCTTAAGTGTCCGTACTTGCGAGTCTTGGTCCTTGTTAAGCGCTTACTATGTGCCAGGCACTGTACTAAGCGCTGGGGTGGGTACAAGCAAATCGGGTTGGTCACAGTCCCTGTCCCGTGTGGGGCTCACGGTCTGAAGCCCATTTGACAGATGAGAGAAGTGAGGCCCGGAGAAGTGAAGCGATCGGCCCGAGGTCACACAGCGGGGACGTGTGGGAGAGGAAAATGAAGAAGAGACACGTTTCTCCTTCCCGTGGTGTTGATTGATGGCCTGGAAAGTCGGGGCGAGGACAGGGGCGGAGATGGCACGGAGACAGAACGGGGGCAGAGATGAGGCAGCGACGGGGCAGAGATAGGAACAGAGACAGAGCGGAGACCGGGAAGAGACAGGAGAGGAGATGGGGCAGAGACACGGCAGAGATGAGGCAGAGACAGAGTAGAGATGGCACAGAGACAGAACAAGGGCAGAGATGAGGCAGAGACAGAGGGCAGAGACTGGGCAGAGACAGGGCATATATAGAGCAGAGAAGCAGCGTGGCTCAGTGGAAAGAGCACGGGCTTTGGAGTCAGAGGTCATGGGTTTGAATCCCGGCTCGGCCACCCGTCAGCTGTGTGACTGTGGGCGAGTCACTTCACTTCTCGGTGCCTCAGTGACCTCATCTGTAAAATGGGGATGAAGACTGTGAGCCCCATGTGGGACTCTCCTGTGTCTACCCCTGCGCTTAGAACGGTGCTCGGCCCATAGTAAGCGCTTAACAAATACCGACATTATTATTATTATTAGAGCAGAGACGGGGCAGAGACAGGGGCATATATAGAGAAGAGACAGGGGACAGACAGGGCAGAGACAGAGCAGAGATGGGTCAGAGACTGGAGCAGAGACGGGGCAGAGACAGGGCAGAGATGGGACAGACAGAGCAGAGACGGGGGCATATAAGGAGTAGAGACAAGGGCAGAGATAGGACAGGAGTGGGGCAGAGATAAGGCAAGATTGGGGTAGAGGCGGTGGCACTGAGACGGGGCAATGGGATAATAACCGTAAGCCCGCATACTAAGTGCTTCTCGAATCCCGTGATTATTAGGGTTATTGTTATTTTTATTGTTATTTTCATCAGGGCAGAGAGAGACAGAGACGGAGAGAGCTGTGCCCAGGGTCGGGCTAGGTGAGGATTGGGGGAGAACTATAGACTGCAGATTCTACACTGTAAACTAACAACTGCGGGCAGGGAATTGTTATTATTAAGAATAATAATACCTATATAATATGAAAATACAATGTAATCTATTATCTAAAAATAATAATGGTACTTGTTAAGCGATTACTATGCGCCAAGCACCCTTCTAAGCACCAGGGTGGTCACAGGCTAATCGGTTTGGACGCAGTCCCTGTCCCCCTTGGGGGGTCACGGTCTTTCACCCCCATTTTACAGACGAGGTAACTGAGGCCCAGAGAAGTGAGGTGATTTGCCCAAGGTCACCCAGCGGGCGTGTGGCAGAGATTAGAAGCCAGGCCCTTTTGACTCCCAGGCCCGGGCTCCACCTACTAGACGGGCCGCTAATTTGTCAGGTCTATTGTTCCATTGTCTTCTCCCAATAGCTTAGTACATTGTTCTCCACACAATAAGCGCTCAATAAATACAATTGCCTGAATGGGTGAGGATGGGCTGTGTACTGGGCGACAATCGGGGAAGCATTCGGGCAGAGAAAGCGTCTGTTTACTGTTGTACTGTCCTCTCCTAATAATAATAATAATAATAATGTGGGTATTTGTTAAGCGCTTACTATGTGCCAAGCACCGTTCTAAGCACTGGGGTAGTTACAGGGCAGGTTGTCCCACATCGGGCTCACAGTCTTCATCCCCATTTTACAGATGAGGTAACTGAGGCACAGAGAAGTGAAGTGACTTGCCCAAGGTCACATAGCTGACCAGCGGCGGAGCCGGGATTTAGAACCCGTGACCTCTGACTCCCAAGCCCGGGCTCTTTCCACAAAATAATAATAATTATGGTATCTGTTAAGCGCTTACTATGTCGCCCCACTTCTACACTGTGAGCCCTTTGTGGCCTCTCTTTGTTGCTGAATTGTGCTTCCCAAGCACTTAGTACAGTGCTCTGTACCGGTAAACGCTCAATAAGTATGACTGAATGAATGACTACTATGTGCTAAGCACTGTTCTGAGCACTGGGGGCGTGGATTCGAGGTGATCAGATTGTCCCACACTCCCAGTTGTCATCCCCGTTTTGCAGATGAGGTCACTGAGGCCCAGAGAAGTGAGATGGCTGGCCCCAGGTCACACAGCAGACGGGGAGGGGCGGCCTGCTGGCCTAGTGGCAAGAGCCCGGGCCCGGGAGTCCGAGGACGTGGGTTCAAATCCCGCCTCCGCCTGCTGTGTGCCCTTAGGAAAGCCGCTTCACCTCTCGGGGCCTCAGTCGCCTCATCCGTATAATGGGGATTAAAGACCGTGAGCCCCCCGGGGGACAACCCTATTCCCTCGTGTCCACCCCAGGGCCCGGCACGTAGTAGGCGCTTAACGAATGCCGTCGTTATGATTATGATCGGTGGTGGGCGGCGGGACGGGCCAGCGGTCAGCGGGAGGCCCGGCCGGGGCCGAGTCGAGGCCGGTGACCTCCCCCCGGGCGGCCGCCTGGGTCAGAGTCCAAGGGGGCGTCCGGCCCGCTTGGCCGTAAAATGGGGATTGAGACCGTGAGCCCCACGCGGGACGGGCCGATTTGTTTGTGTCCACCCCAGCGCTTAGCACAGTGCCGGACACCTGCCAACGTGGCTCAGTGGCGAGAGCCCGTGCTTGAGAATCAGAGGACGTGGGTTCTAATCCCGGCTCCGCCCCTCGTCTGCTGTGTGACCTCGGGCCGGCCGCTTCCCTTCTCTGGGCCTCGGTTCCCTCACCTGGAAAATGGGGATGAAAATGGGGGTCGTCCCACGGCGGACGACCTGATGAACTTGCATCCACCCCGGCGCTTAGAACGGTGCTCGGTGCCACTAAGTGCTTAACAAATACAGCATTATTCTTCTCCGTCTAGTAAGCGCTTTAACAAATGCCGTAATTATTTTGGAAGCAGCACGGCGTAGCGGATAGGGCCAGGGGCCTGGGAGTCAGAAGGTCCTGGGTTCTAATCCCAGCTCTGTCCCTTGTCTGCTCTGGGACCGAGTCACTTCACTTCCCTGGCCTCAGTGACTTCATCTGGGAAATGGGGACGGAGACGGTGAGCCCATGGGGGACGGGGATTGGGTCCAACCTGATTTGCTTGGATCCACCCCGGCGCTTAGAACGGTGCTTGGCAGCTAGCGAGCGCTAAACAAATACCATCATCATCATCATCATCGTCATTATTATTTGCTGGCACCTAATAAGCGCTTAACGAGCCCCGTCATTAATATTCTGATTATTATTATTATTATCCTCCGACCCTCCGTTCCCTCACCTAGAAAATGGGGGGGTGAAGACCGGGAGCTTGGACGTGACCCCGCGCTTGGACCGGGGCCGGGCCCTCCTTGAGCGCTTCACGAGTCCCGTGATTACAGTCACCGCTGTTTCGAAGCGCTCAGTAAATAGCAGTGACGGATGGGTTGGACGGCCACGTTCCCCGGGGCGCGGGGGAGGCTCCCCCTGACCCCCAGAGAGGGGGCAGGGGCGGCCGCGACCCGGTTTTTGTTTGTCCAACGGAGAGGGAGACCTCAGGTTATTTCTGCCCCGGAAAACGCCCCCTGCCCCTCCCCCGGCCCGCCCCTCCCGGATGAAGGCAATGGCTGCCAGCTGCTGGGCAGAGGCAGAATGCCCGGGCCCCCACCACCTCGACCCAGCTCGGTCAAGGCCTCTGGAGTCAGGGGCACCTTCCCCGGGGCCCGGGCCGGGGGCAGGGCTACCAGGTGAACCTTCCTGCTGCTGCCCGGGGGTGGGGTGGGGGCCTGCGGGGGTCTGGGGGCGTGAAGGCGGGGGAGGCCTGGGGGTGTGGAGGCCCGGGGAGGCCCGGGAGGGGACTGGGAGGGTCTGAGGGCACGGAGGCAGGGTGGGGAGGCCTGGCAGGGGAGGCCTGGGAGGGGCCGGAGGGTGCAGAGGCCGGGGGAGGCCCTCTGGGGCCTCGGGGCATGGAGAAGGGGAGGCTCGAGAGGGTCAGAGGGTGTGGAAGCAAAGGGGAGGCCCGCGAGGGGCCTGTAGGGGACTGAGGGTGCGGAGGCCAGGGGAGGCCTTCGGGGGTCCCAGGGTATGGGGACGGGGGAGGCCTGAGAGGGTCTGAGGGTGTAATAATAATAATGTTGGTATCTGTTAAGCGCTCACTATGTGCAGAGCGCTGTTCTAAGCGCCGGGGGAGACACGGGGGAATCGGGTTGTCCCACGTGGGGCTCACAGTCTGAATCCCCATTTGACAGATGAGGTCACCGAGGCCCAGGGAAGTGAAGTGACTCGCCCACAGTCACCCAGCTGACGAGTGGCAGAGCTGGGATTCGAACTCATGACCTCTGACTCCAAAGCCCGGGCTCTTTCCACTGAGCCAGGAAGCAAAGGGGAGGCCGCTGGGGGTCTGAGGGCGTGGAGGCCGGGGGGAGGCATGTGAGGGGCTGAGGGTGCGGAGGCCAAGGAAGGCCTGTCTGGGTCTGAGGGCGCGGAGGCAGGGGGAGGCCCGGGAGGGGCCTGAGGGTGCGGAGGCCAGGGGAGGCCTTTTGGGGTCTCAGGGCATGGAGACGGGGGAGGCCTGAGAGGGTCTGAGGGTGTGGAAGCAAAGGGGAGGCCTGGGGGGGCCTGAAGGTATGGAGGCCGGAGGGTCGGGGTCGGGGGGAGGCCCGTGAGGGGCCGAAGCTCTGGAAGGAGGCCTGTCTGGGTCTGAGGGTTCGGGGTCAGGGGGAGGCCTGAGAGGGGCCGATGGCTGTCCGGGGCCGAGGGCGCGGGGGCGGGGGGAGGCCTGAGAGGGTCTGAGAGTGTGGAGGCCGGGGGGGGACCCGCGAGGGTCTGAGGGCCCGGAGGGGGAGGCCCGTGAGGGGTTGAGGGCGTGGAGGCCGGGGGGGGGAGGCGAGTGAAGGGCCACGGGTGCGGAGCCCCGGGGAGGCCTGCCAAGGCCCGCGGGGCCCCGGGGACGGGTCACCCCGAAGTTGGGCGCCGTCGCGGCGCGAAGCAGCGCGGCCTGCCGGGCGGCGCCCGTATCTGGGAGTCGGAGGATCTGGGTTCCGGTCCCTGCTGCGCCCTTCACCCGCTGCGTGACCCTGGACGAGTCCCTTCACTCGTCCGTGCCTCCGGACATTTCTTCGTATGTACCACTGGTGTAAACCACCCCTTCTCCCTCCTCCTCAAGCCCCGATGAGCTCCTGTCTACCGCGGCGCTCAGCACGGTGCCTGGCACGTAGTGAGCGCTTAGCGGAGGCCACGAAAGGAAAGAGGACGGTCGAATCGAAGAGCGGGGATGGGGGAGGCACCCACTCGGTCCCTCCCCCGGCCTCCAGCCCCCGGAGATGTCAACCGCTACGTCCCTCGTCCCCCAAAAGACGCGCACGCGTGTCAGGGAACCTCCTCTTCGCGGTTCCACCCGCGACGCCTCCGCCTGACCCCGGGGAGCGAGAGAGACGCCCGGAGACAGCTGCGGCCCCGCCGGGTCCCGGGTGAGAGCTATCTTTAGGGTGCCGAAGCGCTGACCACGTGCCTGGCGCTGTACCGGGCGCCGTGGGGGGACCAGCTTATAAGGTTGGACCCGCTCCCTGTCCCGCGTGGGGCTCGGGGGCTTCATCCCCACTTGACGCTTGAGGGAACCGAGGCTCCAGGTCACTCAGCGGACGGGCGGCGCAGCCGGGATTAGAACCCAGGCCCTCTGACTCCCAGCCCCGGGCTCTGCCCGCTACGGAAAGGGAAGAGGGGGCTTATTTTCATTCTCGCCGACCTGTAAGGTGGTAGAAAGCGCTCAGTACAGAGTTCTGCACCTAAACTCCGTGGATCGTTTGGACGGGGCGGGGGTGACGGAGGGGAAGCCCCCGACGGAGAAGCGGCCCGGCCTCGTGGCTGGAGCCCGGGGCCCCGGAGGACCTGGGTTCCGATCGCGGCTCCGCCACCCGTCTGCTGTGTGATCTTGGGTGAGTCGCCTCCCTTCCCCTCTCCCTCGGCTCCCTCCTCCGCAAAATGGAGTCAATCCCTGTTCTCCCTCCTCCTGTGAGCCCCAGCCGGATAACTCCTCTCCGGCAGCGCGGCTCAGCGGAAAGAGGCCGGGCTGGGGAGTCAGAGGTCGTGGGTTCTGATTCCGGCGCCGCCGCCTGCCTGCTGTGTGACTTGGGGCACGGCCCCTCACTTCTCTGTGCCTCATCTGTAAAATGGGGATGATGACCGTGAGCCCCACGTGGGACAGTCTGATCACCTTGTTATCCCCCCCAACCCAGCGCTTGGAACAGTGCTTTGCACATAGTAGGCGCTTAACCCATATCGCCATTATAATTAGTATTATTCCTCTCCACCCCAGTGGTTAGTACAGTGCTCGGCACATAGGAAACCCTTAATTAATACGCCGATGATTGTTATTTAAATGGCATTGGGTGAGGGCTTTCTATGGGCCAGGCACCGTAGTGAGCGCTGGGGTGATAACCAAGTAATCGGGTTGGACACGGTCCGTGTCCTTCAGGGTTCACGGTCTTCATCCCCATCTCACAGATGAGGAAACTGAGGCCCGGAGAAGTGAAAGGATTTGGCCAGGGTCACGAGGCAGGCAAGCGGCGGAGCCGGGCTTAGGGGAAGCAGCGTGGCTCTGCGGCCAGAGTCCGGGCTCGGGAGTCGGAGGACGCGGGTTCTAATCCCGGCCCCGCCGCCCGTCCGCCGGGTGACCTGGGGCCGGCCTCTTCACTTCTCTGGGCCTCAGCGACCTCATCTGGAAAACGGGGACGAGACGGTGAGCCCCACGGGGGACGACCCGATGACCCCGCATCTCCCCGGGCGCTCAGAACAGTGCTTGGCCCCTAGTAAGCGTTTACCAAAGACCACCATCATTTATTTACTACTGTGAATGTGCGTCGGCGGCGGCGGCGGCGTCAATTGTCGGTCCCTGCCGTCGTGAGCCTCCCGGGGCCGGGATTCGGCGGCCCCGGGTCCGCTGGGTGACCCGGGGCCGGCCGCTTCACTTCTCCGGGCCTCGGGTGCCTCGGGGACGCGGGTCCGACCCCGATGAGCTCGGCCCGGAGCTTAGTACGGTGCCCGGCCCCGAGCGAGCGCTCGATACCGTCACTCTCGTCGTCGTCACGACGAGTGCCGGGCACCGAGGTGGCGCTCGGCGAATAACGGCCACCGCCGCCGCGGGGAGGGTCAGGCGCTTCTGACGGGCCGAGCCCCGTACCGAGCGCCGTCCTCCTCCGCCGGGAAGACGGGGGTCCGGCGTCCCCCTCGGTCGTTTCTGCGCCCACACCGGGGGTCGGGCCCGGGACCCCGGGGTCCCGGAGCGCCCCCGGCCCGACGGTCGGGCCCGGGCGGCGGGAGGCGACCCCCTTCCCCGGCCCCGGCCCGCCCTCCCGGCCGGGCCGGCGACGGGCCGGGGCAGCACGGGCCCCCGAGCGCCCCGTGGGCGGAAGTCCCGGCGTTCGATGCGAACTGTGAAGGCCGTTGTTCTGGGCGCGACAAAGGCCCCGTTGTGCCGCCCCGGCGGCATATGACTCGGCGGTCCCGGGTCGGGGGCGCGGGCGCGTGCGGGTCGGGGCGCAGGCGCGGCCCGCCCCCTCCCCCGCCGGCCCGGCGCAGCCACAGGGGACCCCGGCTGGGCGGCCTGAGGGACGGGCGCTCCCCAAGGTAACGGGGCCCCGGGGGGGGCGGCGGGGGAGGACGGGGGCGGCGGGCGGCCGGGCGCCTTCCGGTCCCCCCCCGCCCGCCCCCGCCCACCGCTGGCGGTGTCTTGCAGGTGACTGAGGCAGGATGAACTGGGCGGGCCTGTACACCTTGCTGAGCGGCGTCAACCGCCACTCCACGGCCATCGGGCGCGTGTGGCTGTCGGTCATCTTCATCTTCCGCATCATGGTCCTCGTGGTGGCCGCCGAGAGCGTGTGGGGGGACGAGAAGGCGGCCTTCACCTGCAACACGCAGCAGCCCGGCTGCAACAGCGTCTGCTACGACCACTTCTTCCCCGTGTCCCACGTGCGGCTCTGGTCCCTGCAGCTCATCCTGGTGTCCACCCCGGCCCTCCTGGTGGCCATGCACGTGGCCCACCAGCAGCACGCCGAGAAGAAGCTCCTGCGCCTGGAGGGCCGCGGCGACCCCCTGCACCTGGAGGAGGTCAAGCGTCAGAAGGTGCGCATCTCCGGCACGCTGTGGTGGACCTACGTGGTCAGCGTGGCCTTCCGGCTGCTCTTCGAGGCCGTCTTCATGTACGTCTTCTACCTGCTCTACCCGGGCTACGCCATGGTCCGGCTGGTCAAGTGCGAGGCCTACCCCTGCCCCAACACGGTGGACTGCTTCGTCTCCCGCCCCACGGAGAAGACCGTCTTCACCGTCTTCATGCTGGCCGCCTCGGGCCTCTGCATCGCCCTCAACGTGGCCGAGCTGGTCTACCTGGTGGTCCGGGCCTGCGCCCGCCGGGCCCGCCGCCGCCGGGCCGGCCCCCCGGCCCGCAAGGGCTCGGGCGGCTTCGCCCACCGCCTCTCGCCCGAGTACAAGCAGAACGAGATCAACAAGCTCCTGGGCGAGCAGGACGGCTCCCTCAAGGACCTCCTACGCCGCGGGCCGGGCTCGGCCCCGGCCGAGAAGGGTGACCGCTGCTCCGCCTGCTGAGGGGGGGCGGGGGGGCGTCCCCTCCCCCGGCCCCCGCGCCGCGTCCCCCCCGATTAAAAGAGGATTTTACAGAAAGCGGCGGGCGGGCCCCGGCGCCCGCCCCGTCTCGTCTGTCTCGTCGGGGGTCCCCGGCCCCGGCCGGCGACGGGGCAGGCGGCCCCGGGGGCCGCCGGGAGGTAGGGAGGGACCCCCGGGGCTTTCCGGCGGGGGGGAGGGTCCTCCGGACCCGCCCCCCTCCCCCACCGTCGTGACCGTGGCGTCGAGCGAGCGCTCGTCCCGGGCCGGGCGCCGCGTACCGAGGTCGGGTCCGGGAGACGGCGGGTCGTGGGTCCCGATTCCCCACTGGGCCGCCGGTCCTCCGGGCGACCGGCCGAGCCTCCCCGGTCCTCGGTCCCCTCGTCTGGGAAACGGGGATGGAGACCGCGAGCCCCACGGGGGACGGGGGCGGGGTCCGTGTCCAACCCCGTTGGCTCGGATCCATCCCGGCGCTTAGTAGGGCGCCTTGGCCTCGGGGAAGGGCTTCGCCAAAACCGCAACGAGGAGGGCCAGTCCCCCTCGAATCCCTCCCCGGGCGAAAAAAAAAGAGCCCCCCTCGTTTTCTCAGGGCGGCTTCTCCCATCCCCCTTCTTCCTCCCCCAGACCCACCCCCTTCCGGGGGTGTGTCGGGAAGGGGGAGCCCTAGCGCGCCCGTGTGTGACGCCCCCAGCTCTGTCCGGACCGGCGCGTGTGTGTAACTTGTTTTTTGGGGGGGCGAGGTGCTCCCTCAAAGGAAGCAGGAGGGGAATCGGGAGGGGCGGGGGGCGAGGTGACCCCCACGGCCGCCCCCCCCCCCGGGGGGGCCGAGCCCGCCGTGCCCCCGTCCCGCCCGCCGCAGGAAGAGCACCAGCCTGGGTCTCGCTTCTCCGCCCCCCGCTTCGCCCCCGGCCGGGGCCGGTCGGGGGGGTCTTTATTGGAATCGGGGGGCACGCGTGGGGTGGAGGGGGACCGGGGGGGAGAGGGCGCGCTGTGGGGACGGGGGGACGGGGGAGAGGACGAGGGGAGGGGTCTCGGACAAGGGCGTCTCTCACTACCACGCGGGCCGGGCCCCCTCAACAATATATACAGTTTCGACAGCTGCTAGACCGAGGACGGTTATAAAAACACAAGACGGTGAGGGCCAAGCTGGGGAGGGGGGTGGGGGGGGGGGGGGACGGGGGTGGGGGCTCGGGGGGTGGGGGGTCTGTGTGTGAGTGTGTGTGTGTGTGTTGGGGGTGGGGGGGCCGGGCCGTCCCTCGGTCCCCCCGCCCACCCCGGGGCCCGGCGGGGCGGCCTCTCCTCCCGGCCCCCCGCCCCCTCCTCCGCCCCCGGCCCGGCGGGGCGGGGGGCAGAGGTCACGGCGACACCCGGGCGCCGCCGGACCCGGGCGCCCGGAGCCGCGGGGTCCCCTGGACCCCGGCCCCCCTGGGGCGGGACTCCCGCCGCCCGTGGCGGGCGGAGGGGGACGCGCCTCAGTCCAGCTGGTCATCCCCGGGGCGGGGGGGGTCGTCGTAGATGTCCCGCACGGCCAGGATGCGGTTGAGCATGCTCTCCAGCATGCCGCGGTCCATGGGGATGACCGAGTACCACAGCGGCGACTCGGCCAGGCACGACCGCTCCGGCTGGAGGTAGAAGACGTCGCTCCGCCCGCGCAGGGTCTCGGGGCTGCGGGCGGCGGGCGGTCACGGGCGCCGGCCCGGCCCTCCCCCCCGTCACCCCCCCAGTCCTCCCCGGCCCCCCGCCCGGGCGCCGCGCTCACCATTTGGAGAGATAGAACTCGTAGAACTTGACGGGGCAGCGCAGGGGGTTGAGGCGGTTCTCGCGCTGCTCCAGCACGGGCAGCTGCTCCTCCTCCCGCTTCCGCTTGCCCGCGCCCCCGTCTGCGGGACACGCGAGGGGGCGTCGGGGTTGGGGGGGGGCCGGGACGGACGGCGGGGGAGGGCGGCCCTGGGTCGGGCCCGACGGAACCGGGGGCAGAGCGGCCCCCGGCCGGGTCGGCCGGGGGAGGGTCTCGGCCGGCCAGCGAGGCCGGGCCAGAGCGCACCAGGGGAGAGTGGCCCGTGGCCGGGCCCGGCCCAACTAGGGGAAGAGCGGGCCTCGGCCGGGCCTGGCGGGAGAGCGGCTCTGAGCCAGGCGTGATGGGACCGGGGGCAGAGTGGACTTTGGTTGGGCCGGGCCAGGCCAGACCGGAGGAGAGCGGCCTTCGGCCCGGCCAGAGCGTTGTCAAAGCCTGGTCGGGGCCGCAGCGAGCCGAGGCGCGGCCCGGCCGCGGTTGGAGGGGCGGCGGGAGGCCCGCCGCAGCCGAGGGCCCGGTGGGACCCGGTCGACAGGGCAGGACGTCAAGACGCGGCTTCCCCGGTCCCCCGGGGGGTCAGCCCGCCTCCTGGGACAGACGCACGGGGACACGGACGCGCGTGCGGGCCACGAGGGACCGGGCGGGGAGAGGGCGGGGTCCGGCAGGCACCGGGAGGAGAACACGGGTCGGGGACGGTGACAGACACCCGGAGACACCCAGAGAACCCGAGCCAGACACACAGAGACGCCCGGAAAACCCAAACCACACCCCGGGGGCACCGAGGGGAGCCAAGGCGGCCCCGGAGACGGGGCGGAGGGGGACGGGGCGGACCCTACCTCGCCCCTTCCTCTGGCGGACGGGGGGTGCGTAGTAGCGGATGCTGGCCCCTTTGGGGGCGCCCCCGCCCCGGGCGCCGCCGCCCTTGCGGGCCTGGCGCACCACGTTGGCGAAGGAGAGCTGCATGTGCTCCTCGGCCGTCTGCAGCCCGAAGAACTTGGTGTTGAAGAACATGAGCGTGTTGAGCAGGACGAAGGGTGAGTAGACGCCCAGCTGCTTGCATTCCCACAGGTGCTCCTCCTCCACGCGCGAGAACACGGTGTCTGCGGCGGGCGGGGTGCGGGGGGGTCGGGCCGGGCCGAGGGGGCCCTCGGGGCCGTCCGGCCCGCCCCCCCCCCCCCCGACCCGGGCCGGCCGTCGTGCCCCCGACCGGGTGGCGGGCGTCCCGCCCCGTGCCCGACCGGCTAGCGGTCGGCCCCCCGGCGCCCGGCGGGCCCCGTGGGTGGGCGTCCCCCCCTTGGCCGACGGCCCCCCGCTTACTGTTGTGGAGGAGGGAGGGCTGCCAGCTGCTCAGGGACTTATTGAGCTCCTGGATGAAGGTCAGGTAGTACAGGTCCGTGAAGATGTTCACCATTCGGCCATTCTCCAACAGATACTGCGGGCGAGCGGGGCGGGGGGGGGGGTGGAGAGGGCCACCGATGGACGGACGCGGGCGGTCGGAGCCCGGCTTCCACGCCCCCTCCTCCCCGCTCTTTTTCCCGCCATCTGTTAAGCGTCTTCCTAAGCGCCGGACACCGTGCTAAACGCTGGGGGAGATCCAAGCCGATCGGGTTGGACCCAGTCCCCCGTGGGGCTCGCCGGCTCCATCCCCATTTCCCAGAGGAGGGAACCGAGGCCCGGAGCAGGTCGTCCGGCGGACAAGCGGCGGAGCCGGGAAGCCTCCGACTCCCAGGCCGGGCTCTACCCGCTAGGCCACGCTGCTTCTCCTCCTTCGACTACCCCTGCCGGTCAGTAAAAACTTAAATTATTACTTATTCTCCTCATAACTAAGGATATTAGTTACCCTAGCAATCACAGGAATGATAGTAATAATAATAATAACAGCGATCACATCTGTTAAGGGCTTACTCGGGGCCAGGCTCTGTACTGAACACTGGGGTACAGAGAAGACAAACTCATCCAGTGTAGACTGCGAGCCTGTTGTGGGCAGGGAATGTGTCGGTTTATTGTCCTCCCCCAAACGCTCGGTACGGCGCCCTGCCCCCCCGGGAAGCGTCCGATCAATACGACTGGATGAGCCAAGGTCCTGGAATCCCCATTTGACAGGATGAGTTAACTGAGGCTCACGGAGAAGTGAAGTGAATGCCCCAAGGACAGGCAAGGGGCGGGGATTAGAACCCAGGACCTCTAAGCCCCGGGCCCCGTTTCCCCTTTCTAGATGTTGAGTCCCTGGCGGGCAGGGATCATCTCTATCTGTTGCAGAATTGTATTTTCCAAGCGCGTGATCTAGCGCTCTGCACACAGTAAGCGCTCAATAAGGAGCACTGAACGGACAGGACATCTGGTGTTCTCCCCGACCCCACCGCACTTAACTCCCTATCTTTATTGTTTTATAAATCAATCATTTGCTCATATTCAGGTCTGTCTCCCCGCTCTAGACTCACGAGGGGCAGGGAACGGATCTGCTAATTTCTCTTGTATCGGCCCCTCCCAGGCGCTCAGAACAGTCCTCTGCACACGGTGAGCGCTCAATAAATGAGAGTGACCGTGACGGCACCTGCGAGGCGCTTACCGTGTGCCAGACACTGTACCGAGCGCCAGGTTGGACCCGGTCCCCGTCCCGCATGGGGCTCATGGTCTTCATCCCCCCCCGTGACAGACGAGGGCGCTGAGGGAAGTGAAGCGACTGGCCCGAGTGGGCGGCGCCGGGATTAGAACCCGGGACCTGCCGGCTCCCCGGCCCCGGGCTCCCTCCGCTACGCCGGGCCGCTGGACGACCGACGGAGAGGCCACCCCGCTTCCGCCACGGACGAGGTCAGTAACCTGCCATCCGGGAGGCGTCTAGCACAGAGCCGGGGTCGACGGTCCACCCTCTAGTCCCGCCTCGGCCGCTCGTCTGCTGTGTGACCGCGGGCGGGTCGCTTCCCCGGGCCTCAGTTCCCTCCTCTGTAAAAGGGGGATGAAGAGGGCGAGCCCCACGGGGGACGGGGACTGTGTCCGACCCCGTTAGCCTCCATCTCCCCCAGCGCTTAGAACGGTGCCTGGCGCATAGTAAGCGCTTAACAGGTACCACGGTAATTATTATTAATAATCAGGACCCAGGTTCTAGTGCCCACTCCACCGGTCTGCTGGGTGACCTCGGGCAAATCACTTCCCTTCTGTGCCTCAGTTCCCTCAGCTGTAAAACGGGGATGGCCCTGACCCCCCCAGGTGGGACCGCGCGCGTCCACCCCATCACCCTGCACCTGCCCCGGCGCCTAGACCAGCGCCGGACACGTAGTGAGCGCTTAGTAGGTCCCCCGGGAAAAGAAAAAAGAGGAGAGCCTGCGGGGTGGGGAAGGCGGGCTAACCGGAGCCCCTCTTCTAGACCGTGAGCTCGTCGCGGGCGGGGGATGTGTCTGTTCATCGTTCCGTCGTCCTCTCCCGAACGCTCAGCGAAGCGCCCTGCCCCGGGCGGCGCTCAGTATAAACGACGGAACGGAGGATAGGCGGGTGGGGGAGAAGCAGCGTGGCCCGGCTTGGGAGCCAGAGGTCGCGGGTTCTAATCCCCGCTCCGCCCCCGCCCCCCCCACCAGTCTGCTGGGTGACCCGGGGCCAGCCGCTTCGCCTCTCTGGCCCTCGGGGACCTCATCCGGAAAACGGGGGTGGAGAGCGGGAGCCCCACGGGGGACCCCGCGTCCGCCCCGGCGCTCGGGACGGGGCTCGGCCCCTAGCGAGCGCTTGACCGACACCCTGGTCGTCATCGCCGTCGACTGCCGTCCGACGGTCCTCTCCCGGGGGCTCGGTCCGGCGGTCGGTAAACGCGCCCCAGGTCGGGGCGTCCGGGGTTACCTGCTGGATGCCGAGGCAGAGATAGTAGATGCTGTCGGGCTCGTAGCGTTCGCCGTTGGGCCGGGTGATCTCCCGCACGAACTGGGCCAGGCCGTAGTTGAGCTCGGCCGCGGTGCAGGCCAGGATGTCCTCCTTGATGCGCATGGGCTTGGCTGCCGGGGGGAGGGGGGCGGCCGCCGTCAGGCCTCGCCCCCGGCCGCCCGGGGCCGCCCCCCCGGGGACCCCCGGGCCCCGACTCACGGCCGAAGCGGAGCTCCTCGGCCTTGCCGCCGGCGTCCCCTCCTCCTCCTCCTCCGCCGCCGCCGCCTCCGCCGGCGTACTTGCCCTGGACCCAGGCCTTCCAGGCGTTGACCCCGTAGGAGTAGTTGAGGCCCGGGGTGCAGCCGGGCTGGCTGCTCAGGGAGTCCCGGGAGCAGCTCTCCGACAGCACCAGCCGCTTCTGGCCCTGCGGCGGGGGGCGAGGG
Organism: Ornithorhynchus anatinus; assembly: GCF_004115215.2. Classification (NCBI taxonomy): domain Eukaryota; kingdom Metazoa; phylum Chordata; class Mammalia; order Monotremata; family Ornithorhynchidae; genus Ornithorhynchus; species Ornithorhynchus anatinus. The sequence continues at coordinate 47,049,973 of NC_041733.1, forward strand.
GGACCGGACGGTGGGCCCGGGCGGCCTCCCCCGCCGTGGCCCCCGTCGCCCGGGCCGTCGGCCCGCCCGCCGGCCCCCCTCGGCCCTCACCTTCCGGATGGCCCGGGGCAGGTCCTGCTCGGCCGCGGCCACCTCGTCGGGCCCCACCAGGCCGCAGTCGAACAGGAAGTCCACGCTGGGGTTGATGTCCAGGGGGTCTGGGGGGCGGCGGGGGGCGGGCGGCCGTCAGCCCCGCCCGGCCCCGGCGGACCCCCTCCCCCCCCCCGCCCCGCCCCGCCCCGCCGGCCCGCTCACTCTTGGGGAAGTCCGCCTCCAGGTCCTGGCCGGGCCCGTCCAGGACGTTGGCCATCTTGACGGCCATGGCCAGGACGTCGTCCCGGGCGGGGCCGAAGAGGTCGCAGTCCTCCAGGAGCCCTTCGGTGCTCTGGTTGCTCACCAGGTCTGAGGGGAGACAGGCGGGAGGGACCCCCCGGGGACCGGTCAGGGCGGGTCCCGCCGGGGCGTCCCGTCCCCCACCCCGCCTCCCCGTCGCGCCGCACCCCCCCCTTCCCCCGGGTACCGCAGAGGTCGGACGAGGCCTTGTCCAGCTCCTCGGCCTCGGCGATCATCTCCGCCATGGCCAGGATGTCGGCCTCCAGGGGGTTGGACGGGATCTTCACTTTCAGCTCCTCGATGGTCTCCACGATTTTGTCCGTGTTCTCCAGGGTGGTGGGCAGGAACAGGGGGACGGGGACCTGGGGGGGGCGAGGGACACGAGGAGGGCAGACGGCCGCCGCCCGGACGGGGGTGACGTCGGTCAGGCCCGCGCTCCGCGCCCTCCGCCCGGCCCTCCCCGCGGGCCGGGGACGGGTCCGCCGGCTCCGCGGGCCCCGTCCGGGGACCCGTCGGGGGCGGGACGACTCACCGGCACGGGCATGGAGAAAGGCACGGGCACCTTCTGGCAGTACAGATGCATAGGCACCGGGACGAAGACGGGCACGGGGATGGGCAGCACGATCACCTGCGGCGGCTTCCGCTCCTCCTCTGCGGGAGCGGGGCCGGCCTCAGTCCCCGGGGGGGGGGGCGTCGCCCCGGGCCCCGCCGCCGGCCCCCCCCGCGCCCGGCGCCGGCCTTACCCGTCTGGCAGCCCCTGGACGCCGTCTCGGCGTGGCAGGACACTCCGCGGTTCTGCATCAGCGGCTTGCACATGGCGGCCTTGTTCTTCCGGGGCGTGGACGGCGGCGGCGGCGGCGGGGCCGAGCGGGTCTTGGCCGGGAGCTGTGACCGGCGGGGGGGGGGAGCCACACGTTGGCGGCCGCCGGGCCGCCGCCCTCCCCGCCCCCCCGGGGCCGGAGACCCCCCTCCCCGCCCGCCCCCGCCTCTCACCGGGGGGCCGTGGTCGGCTCCGGGCTGCGAGGGCGCGGCGGGCGTGGAGGGCCTGGGCTCCGGCGGAGACTGATCTGCACGGCCGAGACAGGCGGGGCTGAGGCCGGGGGCGGGGGGGCCGGGGGCCGGCGCCCGCGGCGGCCCCTCCCCGCGCCGGCGGCCGCCCCCGCCCCGCGGACGCACGGTTGAGGAGGCTCTCGGGCCCGCTCTGCGTGTCCAGGTTGGGTTGGTTCTGGTGGCTGTAGAAGCTCAGCAGGCACTGCTGGTTGCAGAGGTGCCGGACTTGCCCCCGCCAGTGGATGGTCTCCAGCAGCTTGCCTTGGCGTTTGCAGGCGTGGCAGCGGGCGGCCTGGGCGGGGGCGGGGACGGGAACGGGCCGGGGGTGAGGGGCGGGGGGCCGCGGGGGCGACCCCGGCCCCCGGCCCCGCCGCCCCGGGCCCCGGCTGACCTTGCAGTACCAGAGCAGGTACTTGTCCTTGCAGGCCTCGCTGCAGAAGTCCCAGGTGCTGCCGTCCAGCTGCTCGCTGACCCCGCGCTGGCAGGTCTGGGAACAGTACGTGCAGGTCACGCAGCACAGGCCCAGCTTCTTCGTGAAGTCCTGCTTGTACAGGAGCACGCAGCCTGCGCCCGGGGAGGGGAGGGGAGGGTCACCGGGCCTGACCCCCGGCGTCGGCCCGCGCCCCCCCCCCCCCCCCCCCGGGGCCGATCCCCCCGCCGCCCGCCCGGGGGGTCCGGGGCCCAGACGGAGAGGGGAAGGCAGGGAGACGGAGCCAGAAGGGAGGAAGAAGAAAGAGAGGAAAAAAGGGGGGGGGGGGCGGGAGACGGAGAAAGGGGGGGCAAAGGGCAGAGAGAGGAAAGAGACGGGCAGGGGAGGGAGAGACGGAGAGAGGACGCAGGCGTGGGCGGACCGGGCGGGGCGTCGGCACCGGCGGGGGTCGGGGGCTCGGGGGTCGGGGCCCCCTCACCCTGGCTGCAGAAGCTCTTCTCGACGCCGCTGAAGCGGAGCTTGTCGTGCAGCAGCTTCTCCTGGCGGCAGTGGGAGCACTGGGACACGACCCCGCGCAGACGCTTGAAGTCCTCGCAGCAGTCCCGGCAGCAGAACTGGAAGGCCTGGTCCTGGCGGGGGGCGCGGGGACGGAGGGGGAGGGACGCACGGGGTTGGCGCGGAGGGAGGGAGGGAGGGAGGGAGGGCGCCCGTCGGGCCGCGGGGAGGGGACGCGGGCCACCCCCGCCGACCCACCTGCCACTCCAGGACTTCGGGCTTGGTGCTGAAGAGGCCGTGACAGTAGTGACAGGTGAGGTGGGGGCCGCCCTCGGGGCTCGACCGCTGCGGGTGGAGAGGGACGGCGGGGGCCGGTGGGCGCCGGGGCGGCCTCCCCGCCCCCCCCCGCGCCCCCTCCCCCCCCCCCCCGGAAGCCCCTGGCCCGAGCCCGGGTACCTGGAACTTGGACCAGCAGCTGGGGCTGCAGAACTGGTAGACGGTGCGGTCGGCCTTGCTGTAGTAGCAGGGGTCGGGGAGGCTGCGGCGGCAGAAACTGCAGGGCCGCGGGGGGCCTGCGGGGAGCGGGCGGGGAGCGGGCGGGGGGCTAGACGCCGCGCCTCCGGGGGAGGGGACGGGGGCGCCGCCGGGACCCGGGGGGCGGAGGGGGGTCGCCTTCTTACCCACGAGGCCGGCCTGCTTGACTTTGTGGGAGGTAGTGCAGCACAGGGAACAGAACAGGCCCGTCTTGCCGTTCCGGTCGACGTGGGGGAGCATCTCGAAGTTCTTGCTGAGGGTCTTACACCAGACGCACGGGTACACGCGTGTGTTCTTCTGCAAGGCGGGACCGGGGCACGGTGAGGGCCCCCCCCCCCCCCCGGCCGCCCGCCGCCCCGCCGTCGGACGTCCTCCTCCCCGCCGCCCCCGGCCGCGGTGGGCCCCGCTCTTCGGACGGCGGCTTGAGCGCTCGGTAGGGCCCGGGCGCCGGGGTCCGTCCCGGCTGGTGGCGTCGGACGCCGTCCGCGTCTCCCCCGTCCCCCCTCCCGGTCCCCCCCCCCCCCCCCCCCCCCCCCCCCCCCCCCCCCGTTCGCCGCGGACCGGAGGACCGAGGCCCGGAGCACCGACCCGGCCCCGAGGCGCCCGGCCCGCCCCAGCCCCCGCCTCTCTCCGCCGGGCCGCGCGGTATGTGAGACGCTTACTCTGTGCCGATCAATCAATGGTATTTATTGAGCGCTTGCTACGTGCGGAGCACTGTGCTGAGCACTTGGGGGGGGGGGGGGGCGAGGAAGGGGGTACAGTACAACAGAATCAGCAGACGCGGTCCCTGCCCAGAGACGAGCTTACAGTCTAGAGCGCTGGGAGGGGCGGGGGCGGGAAGGGCCCGGGGGGGCGATCCAAGCTAAACCGGGTCGGGCGCGGCTTCCCCCGTCTCAATCCCCGTTTGGCGGAGGGGTTTGGGGGGTGGGGGGGACGCCGGGGCCCGGAGGCCCGCCGAGGCCGGCCCGAGGTCACCCGGCCCGGGCTCGCTCCCGCGCCCGCGCCTTCTCTCTCTCTGTCTGTCTCTCTGTCTGTCTCTGTCTGTGTCTCGCTCTCTCTCTCCGCTAGGCCGTGCCGCTCCTGTTCTCGTAGCCCACCTTCTTGTAGCCGCCGAGGCAGGCCGCGCTGCAGAACCGCTTCTGCTGCCCCTCGTGGAACAGCTGCTCGGGGGGCGGACCCCCGCCCTTGCCGTAGATATAGGCCCCGCACTGGTCGCAGCAGTTGGTCTTCAGCCCCTTGGTGGCCCGGAACTTGCTGAAGCAGGAGTCGCTGCACAGCTGGTGCACCACGCTGCCGTTGCTCACCTCGTGCAGGACCTGCCACGGGCACCCGGTCCGTTGCCGCCCGGCCGCCTCCCCGCCCCCGGCGGCGGTCCTTCCCCCCCCCCCCAGCCCCGGGGGGTCCCGGCCCTCCGCCCGGCCCGGCCCGCCCCCTCACCTCCCCGGCCCGGTGGCAGACGCTGCAGCGGGCGTCGGCGTCGGCGGGGGCTTCGCCGGGCGGGGGGTCGGGCCGCTGCTGCTGGGCCTCGTAGAGCGACAGGCACACGGACGTGCAGAACTCGTGGAAGGAGCTGCCCGAGCCCGTCTGGGCCATGATGGAGTCCTTGGCGTTCCAGATCTCCCTGCGGACGGAGGGAGGGACGGACGGACGGGGCGGTCCGTGAGGCGGCCCGCCCCCGTCGGGCCCCCGCCCCCCGGCCCCCGCCAACCCACTTCTTGCAGAAGGTGCAGGTCTTCTTGCCCGCGGGCTTCTTGGAGAAGGAGGTGAGGCAGGAGGCGGAGCAGAAGAGCTGGGGCAGGCCCTTGCGTTGGTAGGCGGTCTGCCCCTTCTGCAGGGGCGTGCGGCAGTGGGCGCAGGTCATCTTGGCGCCGGCCGAGCGGGCGGCGGCGGCCCGGGAGGCCGCGTGGGCCCGCAGCGACACGCGGGGGGAGCGGCGCGGCCGGAAGGGCACGAAGTCCTCGTCGTTGGGGTCGTCCACCATGGCGTCCGAGTCCTCGTCCGACACCGGGACTGGGCGGGCGGGCGGGCGGACGTCAGGGTCCGGGCCCCCGGCCCCCCTCCGCCCGCCGCCCCCGGGGCCCGCCCCCGGCCGCGCGGCCTCGCCACCCGCCGCCCTCCGCCTCCCGTCTCACTGCTCTCGGCCGAGTCCACGGTCTCGGCCTTGGAGGCCTCCGACCTCCGCGCCCGCTCGCTCCTCTTGTGTCCCTGGGGGACGTAGGGGGAAGGGGAGGTTGACGCCACGGCGGGCCGGTGGGCTCCTGGGCCGGGGGGCGGGGGTCCTCTTCCTCCTGGGGGACCTCCGGCCCTCCCCTCCCCGGCCCTCACCTTCTCCGGCGGCTGCTCGCTCTCTCCCTCCGGCTGGGCTTCCCCTGCGGGTGCGACACCACGTCGTCCTGGTTGGCGGTGGCTTAGTAAGCGCGCGGCGCCGTACGGGACGCCGCTCCGCCGGGTCCCCGGGGGCCCTCGGGGCGGGCGGGCGGGCGGGAGAACGGGTCGGGATCCCCGTTTTCGCAAGGGAGGGAACCGAGGCGCGGAGAAGCGGGGGAGGGAGTCCCCCTCCTCCTCCCGGGCCCGGGCTCTCGCCCCGAGGCCGCTTCGGCCTCGGGCCCCCGCCGGGTGCCCCGCCTGCCCGCGAGCAGCGCCCCCAGCCCCGCTGCCAGGGGCCCGGGGGTGGGGGAGAAGACGAGGGGGCTCCCACGGGACCGTCCCGCCCCCCCGCCCCGGCCCCGGACGGAGGGGACGGGGGAGGCGACGCCCCGCTCGGCCTCACGCACCTGCCGAGCCGGAGGGGGCCGGAGAGCCGGGGCCTCCCGGGTGGGTCTGGGAGCTGCCGCCTCCGCCCTCCTCGGGGTCTCCCGCCGGGGGGCTGGGGGGGTCCAGGGGCTCCTCCTCCTGCTCCGGGGAGGCCCCGGCCATGGCGGGGGCGGCGGCGGCGACCACCTCTTCCTCCTCCTCCTCCTCCTCCTCCTCCTCCTCTTCCTCCTCCGCCGCCGCCGCCTCCTCCTCTTCCTCCTCCTCGTCCTCCTCCTCCTCCAGGTGGGGCGGCGGCAGGATGAGGGGCTCGGGGCTCCCCGCGGCCCCGGGCCCGGGCAGCGGGGAGGCCTTGGCGGGCCGGTCCCCCACCTCCCAGCTCAGGGCCTCCCCGGGCCCCCGCTCCCCGGCCGGGGGGGAGGGGTCCTTGTAGAGCAGCGCCCCCAGCTCCAGCAGCTCCGTGGCCCCGTCCAGCAGGCCGGGCCCCTTCTCCAGGCCCGCCCGGGGGGCGTCCAGCAGGCCCAGGCCCCCCACGCCGGGGGCCACGGGCGCCATCCAGCCCCCGGGGGGGGCCGTCTGCGAGCCCAGCAGGTCTTCGCCGAACTCCATGTCCTCGGGCAGGTCGCCGGCCAGGGGCTTCTCGGGCAGGCTCAGGGGGTCGAAGGGGTCGGGGAAGTCGCCGGGGTCCATGGGGGCGGGCGGGCGAGGGCTGGCGGGAGGCGGGAGGCGGGGGGGGGGGTGGGCGTGAGCCTCCGCCGCCCGCCCGCCTTCGCCGGGAACCCGACTCACGCCAAGGGGTCCTCGTCCCCTTCCCTCCCAAAGGGGCCGGGGTCCCCGGGGTGGGGGGGAGGGGGCGGCCGGGGACCCCCTCTTCTCGCCCCCCCCCCCCCCCAGGACCGTCGTCCCCCGCGCCCGACGATGGCCCTCCTCCCAGAATCCTCCGCGGCCCCGACCACGCCCCCCACGCGACGCGCCGCAACCGCCCTGGCGCCCCGCGCAGGCGCACCACCCCCCCGCCCTCCCCACTGCCCCCGCCCCGCCACCAGGGCGCGCCGTCGCCCCCGCCCCTCCCGCGCCTGCGCGCCGCCCTCCCCCCTCGGGCCCCGCCCCCTCCCGCGCGCGCCTGCGCCCAACCGCCCCGCCGGGAGGCCCCGCCCCTCGCGATCGCCCCCCCCCTCGGCCCCGCCCCCGCGCGCCCCCCCCGGCCGAGGCCCCGCCCCCTCGCGCGCCCAACCGCCCCCCGGGGCGCGCAGGCGCGCGGGCAACTGCCCCCGGCCCCGCCCCCCCGCGTGCGCAACTGCCCCGGGCCCCGCCCCCCGCGCGCGCGCCAAACCGCCCAGACCCCGGCGCGCGCCTCCCCCCCCCACCCCGGCGGCGCCCCCGCTGCGCGCGCATCTGCCCCGCAGAACCGCCCCCCTCCCCCCCCCCCCCCGGGCCGGCCCGTCCCAGTCGCCCCCTCCCCCCCCCCGCCCGGGAGGACATTTTGGAAGCGCGCTCCCCTCCCCCCCCTTTCCCCTCCCCGGGCGCGGGTCGGGGGTCGGCGGGGGCCCTACCTGCGGCGCGGGCCGGGGCCGGGCTGCGGGCGGGCGGCGGCGGCGGCGGCGCTCCCGCTCCCCAGCGGGCGGGACGGGGGGTCGCGGCCCCTTTAAATGGCAGCGCCGCTCGCAGCGCCCTGCGCTCTGCAGCAGGCGAGGGGGGGGCGGGGCCGGCGGACAACCCCATTGGCTGGCGCCGGGCGGGGGCTCGCGAGACACCCTCCCCTCCCCCCCCCCCCTCGGCCCCCGGCGCGAGCCTCCCGCCCGGACGCCCGCAAGACCCGGAGCGCGGACCGCCGGACCCGCCCGGACCCGGAGCCCGGAGCCCGGAGCCCGGAGCCGGAGCCGGAGTCGGGCGCCTCACCCGGAGCGCGGAATCCGGAGCCGGAGCCGGAGCCGGACCAGCCGGCCCCGCCCCCCTCCAGGCCCCGCCCCCTCCAGGCCCCGGCCCCGCCCTCGCGCCGCCCCCTCCCCTTCCCCCTCCCCCCACCTCCCCTCTTCCTTCCCCCCTTGGCCGAACCCTGCCCCTCCCGCCATCCCTCGCTCCCCCTCGACGCCCCCTTTTCCTTCCCCCCATTTCTTGCCCCCCCTCCCGCCCTTGCCCTTTGACCCCCCTCCGCCCCTCCCTCCATCCCTCGCTCCCCCTCGACGCCCCCTCTTCCTTCCCCCCATTACTTGCTCCCCCTCCCCCCCTTGCCCTTTGACCCCCCTTGGGCCGCCCCCTGCCCCTCCCTCCATCCCTCGCTCCCCCTGACGCCCCCTCTTCCTTCCCCCCATTACTTGCTCCCCCTCTCCCCCCTTGCCCTTTGGACCCCCCCTTGGGTCGCCCCCTCCCCCTCCCACCATCCCTCGCTCCCCTCGACGCCCCCTCTTTCTTCCCCCCAGCTTTTGCTCCCCCCGCCCCCTTGGGCCGCCCCCTGCTCCTCCCACCATCCCTCGCTCCGCCTGACGCCCCCTCTTCCTTCCCCCCATTTTTTGCTCCCCTCTTCCCCCCCATGCCCCTTGGGCCCCCCCTTGGGCCGCCCCCCGCCCCTCCCACCATCCCTCGCTCCCCCTTGACGCCCCCTCTTCGTTCCTCCCATGTCTTGCTCCCCCTTGCCCCCCCCCCGACGCCCCCTCTTTCTTTCACCCCCCCCCTTGGGCCGCCCCCTGCCCCTCCCACCATCCCTCGCTCCCCCTTGACGCCCCCCATCTTTCCCCCACTCCGGGGCCCTCCACCCCCCTCAGCGCCCCCTCTTCCTTCCCCCCAGCCCTTGCTCATTCCTGCCCCCCCAGTTCCTTCCTTGGCCACCCCCTGCCCTCCCACATTCCCTCGCTCCCCCTTGACGCCCCCTCTTCCCTCCCCCCATTTCTTGCTCCCCCTCCCCGCCCCTTGGCCGCCCCCTGCTTCTCCCACCGTCCCTCGCTCCCCTTTGACGCCCCCTCTTCCCTCCCCCCAGCCCTTGCTCATTCCTGCCCCCCCAGGCCCTTCCTTGGCCGCCCCTGCCCCTCCCACCGTCCCTCGCTCCCCTTGACGCCCCCTCTTCCTTCCCCCCCTTGCTTGCTCCCCTCGTCCCGCCCCCACGCCCCTTGGGGCCCCCCTCGGGCCGCCCCCCGCCCCTCCCACCATCCCTCGCTCCCCCTTGACACCCTCCTTCCTTCCCCCAACCCTTGGTCCCCCAACGCCCCCTTTTCCTCCCCCCATGCCACCCCTTGGGCCACTCTCTTCCACAATCCCGCGCTCCCTTGACGCCCCCCCCTTCCTCCCCCCATTTCTTGCTCCCCCCGCCCCTCCCATAATCCCTCGCTCCCCCTTGACGCCCCCTCTCCCTTCCCCCCATTTCTTGCTCCCCCTTGTCCCCCTTCTTCCTTCCCCTCAGCCCCTTTCACTCCCCCCTTGGGCCGCCCCGTGCCCCTCCCGCAATCCTTTGCTCCCCCCCGACGCCCCCTCTTCTTTCCCCCCAGGCCTCCCCTTGGCCACCCCCTGCCCCTCCCACAGTCCCTTGCTCCCCCTCGATTCCCCCTCTTCCCCCCTCCTCAACACGTTGCTCCCCCATCCCCTGCCCCCCTCGGACACCTCCCGCCCTTCCCACAACCACTTGACCCCGGCCGCCCCCGCCCCCTCTTCCCTCCCCTCTGCTACCCCTGCCCCTCCCGCCCACCCCCTTCCCAATGCCCCTAGCCCTCCCTTCGCCCACCCCCCCCCCGCTCTGCCATCCCCCCAACCCCCTCCCAATCAATCAATCAATCAATAAATCGATGGTAGTGATTGAGCGCTGACTGCGTGCTGAGCACTTGGGAGAGGCTGCCCTTTCTGACTGCAGTGACCTCTGCAATCAATCAGTGGGAATGACAGTAATAATGATGCTGATTAAGTGCTTACTATGGGCCAAGCGCTGTATTAAGCGCTGGGCGGGGTGGGGGGGGAGGGGGCTACCAGCTAATCGGGTAGGATCCAATCCCTGTCCCGCGTGGGGCCGAGAAGCTTCATCCCCATTCTCCAGATGAGGGAACTGAGGCCCAGAGAAGTGAAGCGACTGGCCCAAGGTCACCCAGCAGGCAGGTGGCCTCCCTCTGGAGGGTGACCTCGTTGGGGGCGGGGGACCCGTCCACCATTTCTGGGGGATTGTCCTCTCCCAAGCGTTTAGGTCAGCGCTCTGCACGCGGTAAGTGCTCAATCAGTAATACCAGGGGTTGTCGGATCGTGGGCGTGGAGTTTGTCTACCCACTCTACCGTCCTCCCCCAAACGCTTAGTTCAGTGCTCTGCACACAGCGCTCGGTAAATACCATGGACCGATCGGTGGCGGAGCCGGGATTAGAACCCAGGACCTGGCGACGCCCGGGCCCGGGCTCGTTCACTGTCCGCCGGGATCCTCGGCTGCTGTCGTGGGAGGCCGGGCCGGGGAAACCTTTTTTTTTTAAATGGTATTTCTTAAGCGTTTACTGCGTGCCAGGCACCGTACCGAGCGCTGGGGGAGGAGGGAGTCCAGGCTCATCAGCCGGGACCCAGTCCCCGTCGCCCGTGGGGCCTTTGGCCCATTTTCCAGAGGAGGGAACTGAGGCCCGGAGAAGCGAAGCGACTCGCCCGAGGTCACCCGGCGGACCGGTGGCGGAGCCGGGATTAGAACCCAGGTCCTCCTGACTCCCGGGCCCGGGCTCTACCCACTAGGCCACGCTGCCTCACCCCATCCTCGGCCCCACGGGACGACTTCGGGACTTATTGCTTTGTTTTCCGTCTCCCCCCCTTCTAGACGCCCCTTGTCGGGCGGGGATTGTCTCCATCCGTTGCCGGATCGTACTTTCCGAGCGCCTAGCACAGTGCTGTGCGCACAGTAAGCGCTCGGTAAATACCACTGAACGCATAAATATTGCCGGGAAGCAGCGCAGCCTCGTAGAAAGAGCCCGGGCCTGGGAATCGCAGAAAATGAGGCGTAAATACGAATAAATAAGTCATTTATCGAGACGGCGAGCCGCACGAGGGACAGGGACCGTGTCCAACCTGCTGAACCCCGACCTCCCCCTGAGCTTAGTACAGTGCCTGGCACATAGTAAAGCGCTTTACAGGCATCACAATGATTATAAATTAGAACATAAAGATACGCACCTAAGTGCTGCGGGGTTGAGGGTGGGGAGATTATCAAGGCGACAGATCCAGCGCTTAGTTCAGGGTAAGCGCTGAATGAATACCACCATCATCATTCTCCAAGCGCCCAGGCGACGCAGAAGGGAGAGCGAGCCGGGGGGGAAATGAACAAGAGGCTTGATCACGGAAGGCCTCTCGGAGGAGGGGTGCGCTTAGCGCGGCCTGATGGACAGAGCCCGGGAGTCGGGAGGTCCCGAGTTCTAATCCCGGCCCCGCCACCTGCCCGCTGGCCCTGGGCAGGTTCCGTCGCTTCTCTGGGCCTCGGTTCCCTCACCTGGAAAATGGGGATGAGGACTGAGCGCCCCCCCCGGGGGGCGGGGGGGGGTCCCGCCCGATTTGCTCGGATCCACCCCGGCGCTCAGTACGGTGGCTGGCACAGAGTAAGCGCTTAACAGATGCCCCGAGTAATGATTATTCACGAGGCTTGGGAGAGGGAGCGGGTAGGGTCTCGGGGGGGAGGCCGAGGAGCGGGAGGCCTCCGCTTTGGGGGAGAACGGGGTCCGGGGGGGACGGTCCCGGTGGGCCTCGGTGCTCGGATGGATCCCCCTCGCCCCCGGTAACCATGGAGACGGTATCAGTTGGGCCGCTCGGTAACCACGGCAACAGCGGGGCTGGTTGGGTCCCCGGGAAACCATGGAAACCCCGGCGTCGCCTGTTTGGGGACGGCCCGGTAGGCAGCGGCCGTGAAGCCGGGTGAGCGGCCCCGCCACGCCGCCCTCTCCCACCCCCTCCGGCCTCCGGAGCCCGGCATTCCCTCGGGAACCCTGGAAAACTGGGAAAACCTCGGGGGCTCGAGGGACCCGAAGCGCGCGCTGGGGCGGGGGACGTGTCTGCCCTCTCCCCCTCTGGAGTCTAATAACAGTAATAATAACGGTGGTATTTGTTAAGCGCTCACTATGTGCCAGGCACTGTTGTAAGCACCGGACACTTGGAAATCGGGTTGGACACAGCCCCCGTCCCACTTGGGGCTCGCCCGCTCCATCCCCCTCTGCCCCCCGAGAGCGCGAGCTCTCCGGGGGCAGGGAATGCAGCAGCGCGGCTCAGTGGAAAGAGCCCGGGCTTCGGAGTCAAGGGTCACGGGTTCGACTCCCGGCTCTGCCCCTGGTCAGCTGGGTGACCGTGGGCGAGTCACTTGGCTTCTCTGGGCCTCGGTGACCTCATCTGGAAAACGGGGATTAACTGGGCGCCTCACGTGGGACGGCCCGATGACCCCGTATCTCCCCCAGCGCTTAGAACGGTGCTCGGCACAGAATAAGCGCTTAGCAAATACCCACATTTTTTTTTGTTGTTATTCTACTGTCCTCTCCCAAGCGTTCAGTCCAGTGCTCTGCACGCAGTAAGCGCTCAGTAAACGACAGTTGAAGAAATGCATTTGACAGATGATGGAACTGAGGCCCGGTGAAGTGACTGGTCCGAGGTCACCCAGCAGACACGTGGCGGAGCAGGGATTAGAACCCAGGACCTTCCGGGCCCGGGCTCTACCCACCCTGCCAGGCTGCGTGGTGGGTAGGGACCGTGTCTAATAATAATAATGATGTTGGTATCTGTTGAACGCTTACTATGTGCCGAGCACTGTTCTAAGCGCTGGGGGAGACACAGGGGAGTGGGGGGCTCACGGTCTTCATCCCCATTTTCCAGATGAGGGAACCGAGGCACCGAGAAGTGAAGCGACTCGCCCACAGTCACACAGCCGACAAGTGGCAGAGCTGGGATTCGAACTCATGACCTCGGACTCCGTCTCCTCCTCTAGAGTCTAAGCAGACTCTAGAGAAGGAGAAGCAGCGTGGCTCAGTGGTAGAGCCCGGGCTTGGGAGTCAGAGGTCACGGGTTCAAATCCCGGCCCTGCCCCTTGTCAGCCGGGTGACCGTGGGCGAGTCGCTTCACTTCTCTGGGCCTCAGTTCCCTCATCTGTCAAATGGGGGTGAAGACTGTGAGCCTCACGGGGGACGACCGGATGACCCTGGATCTCCCCCAGCGCTTAGCACAGTGCTCTGCCCGTAGTAAGCGCTTAACGGATACCAACATTATTATTATTATAATTAAGCGTGTTGGGGGCAAGGTCTCCTGGCAGTCAGAAGGTCCTGGGTTCTCATCCCAGCTCTGCCACACGTCTGCTGGGTGACCTTGGGTGAGTCACTTCACTTCTCTGGGCCTCAGTTCCCTCATCTGGAAAATGGGGCCGGAGACGGGGAGCCCCACGGGGGACAGTCTGGTGACCTTGCATCTCCCCCGATGCTTAGAACAGCGCTTGACCCGGAGTAAGTGCTTAACAAGTACTGTAAAAATAATATTAAACACCACAATTATCATCATCATTATTATTATTATTATTATTATCATCATCTCCCACTCTAGAGTGACAATTTGTTGTGGGAACGGGACTGCTCAATCTGTTGTTTTGTCCTCTCCCAAATGCTTAGTCCAGTGTTCTGCACACAGTAGGTGCTCAATAACCACGATGGATTGATTAAAACTCTCTTATCTTCTCCTCTCCCAAGCGCTTAGTACAGTGCTCTGCAAGCGCGCCTCCCCCTCCAAACCGTCGGCTCATTACGCACAGGGAACGGCTCTGTTGGTTGTTATTTTGTCCTCTCCCCGGCGCCGGGGCCGGCGCTCTGCACCCAGTAAGCGCTCAGTAAGTAGGATTGAATGAATGAATGAATGCATAACGAATGGATGAATGCATAAATCCCACCGATGGTTTATGTGAGGTCTCTGACGTGGTCGAAGCCCCCGGCCGGAGAGTCAGAAGGTGGTGGGTTCTAATCCTGGCTCTCTGCTGTGTGACCTTGGGCGGGTCACCTCACCTCTCTCCAACTCCGGTTCCTCCTCCGCAAAAGGGGGATTCGAAACCGGATCTCCCTCCTACTGGGAGGCCCATGCGGGGCAGCGACTTGCGCCCGACCCGAATACCTTGTATTCACCCCAGGGCTTAGCACATAGTAAGCGCTTAATAAGTACCACCGTCATCGTTATCATTATGATGATGCCTGTAAGAGGCCATTTTTCTACCCGCCCAATCCCCTGGGGTTTATTCATTCGGCCGTACTTATTGAGCGCCGACTGTGCGCAGAGCACTGGACGAAGCGTTCGGAAGCAGCGCGGCTCAGTGGAAGAGGCACCGGCTCGGGGGGGGGGGGGGGGGGGGAGGTCACGGGTTCGAATCCCGGCTCGGCCACTTTTCAGCTGTGTGACTTTGGGGGAGCCACTTCACTTCTCTGGGCCTCGGTTGCCTCATTTGTAAAATGGGGATTAAGACTGTGAGCCCTATGTGGGGCAGCTTGATCAACCCTAGCGCTCAGAACCGTGCTTGGCACATAGTAAGCGCTCAACAAATACCGTAATGATAATTATCCGATTAGACTGTAAGCCCGTCGTTGGGCAGGGGCCGTCTCTATCTGTTACCGATTTGTCCATTCCAAGCGCTTAGTACAGTGCTCTGCACATAGTAAGCGCTCCATAAATACTAGCGAGTGAACGAAGAGGACGATAGAACAATAAACAGACTCGGTCCCTGCCCACGAGGAGCTGAGAGTCGAGAGAAGCAGCGTGGTTCAGTGGAAAGAGCCCGGGCTTTGGAGTCAGAGGTCATGAGTTCGAATCCCGGCTCTGCCACTCGTCGGCTGGGGGACTGTGGGCGAGTCACTTCGCTTCTCTGTGCCTCGGCTACCTCATCTGGAAAACGGGGATGAAGACCGTGAGCCCCACGTGGGACGACCTGATTCCCCCGTGTCTCCCCCAGCGCTTAGAACGGCGCTCTGCACAGAGTAAGCGCTTAACGCATACCAACATTATTATTAGAGGGGGGAGAGGGGCGGGAAGAGGAAGAAAAAAAGGAGGGAGGGGGACGTAGGGGTTGCGGGGCCGGGACGGGGGGACGGAGGAAGGGGGCGAAAGTCGGGGGGACGCGGGAGGGACGGGGAGAGGAGGAGAAGCGGGGGGCCCGGGCGGGGAAGGCCTCCGGGAGGAGGCGGGCGCTCAGTAAGGGTCGGAAGGGGGGGAGAGCGGCGGGATGTGAGGAGGGAGGGCGTCCAGGCCGCAGGCCCCGGGAGCAGGTGGGCGCGAGGGGAGCGGAGCGTGCGGGCCGGGCCCGAGGAGGAGATCGGGGAGGGCGGGGAGGAGGAGGCCGCCCCGTCGACGCCTTTAAAGATACAATGGAGGGTCGGGTTAGCGGGGAGAACCCCGGGCCCGGCAGTGAGAAGGACGTGGGTTCTCATCCCGCCTCCGCCCCTTGTCTGCTGTGTAACCGTGGGCAAGACACTTCACTGCAGCGTAGCAGCGTGGCTCAGCCCGGGCTTGGGAGTCGGGCGTCATGGGTTCGAATGCCGGCTCTGCCGCTTGTCAGCCCGGGTGACCGTGGGCGAGTCACTTCACTTCTCTGGGCCTCGGTGACCTCATCTGTCAAATGGGGATTGACTGCGAGCCTCACGTGGGACGACCCGATGACCCTGTATTCATCCCAGCGCGTAGAACGGTGCCCTGCACCTAGCAAGCGCTTAACAAATACCAATATTATTGCTCTGGGCCTCAGTTCCCTCATCTGTAAAATGGGGATGAAGACGGTGAGCCCCGCGTGGGACAGGGACTGTGTCCGACCGGCTCAGCTCACGGCCACCCCGGCGCTTGGCCCAGTGCATGACACCCCCGTGCAATGGGGGCGGGGAGAGATTTTCTCCCGCTTTATTCCCGGCTCTGCCACGTACCCACTGCGTGACCTCGGGCGGCCGCTTCCCTTCTCTTTACCTCGGTTGCCTCGTCTTTCAAGTGGGGATGGAGACCGCGAGCCCCACTTGAGAAGCAGCGTGGCTCAGGTGGAAAGATGCATTCATTCAATGGTATTTATCGAGCGCTTACTACGTGCAGAGCACTGGACTAAGCGCTTGGAACGGACAGGTCGGCACCGGACGGAGACGGTCCCCGCCCTTTGACGGGCTCACGGTCTCATCGGGGGAGACGGGCGGACGAGAACGATGGCGATAGATAGAGTCGAGGGGAAGAGCGTCTCGTAAGAACGATGGCGACTATATAGAATCGAGGCGAGGTACATTTCATTAACAAAATAAATAGGCTAATGGCCCGGGCTTGGGAGCCAGCGGTCATGGGTTCTAATCCCGGCTCCGCCACTTGTCGGCCGGGTGACTTTGGGCAAGTCACTTCACTTCTCTGGGCCTCAGTTCCCTCATCTGTAAAATGGGGATGGGGACTATGAGCCCCACGTGGGAGGACCTGATTACCTTGTATCAACCCCAGCGCTTAGAACGGTGCTTTGCACATAGTAAGCGCTTGATAAGTACCTTAATTACTATAACCCTCGAATCTTCCCCAGTGCTTAGTACAGGGCTTGGCACGTAGTAAGCGCTTAACAAATACCACAATCATGATAATACTAATAATGTTGGCATTTGTTAAGCGCTTACTGCGTGCCAAGCACCGTTCTAAGCGCGGGGGGGGGATACAAGGTGATCATGTTGTCCCCCGTGGGGCTCACGGTCTCCATCCCCATTTTACAGATGAGGTCACCGAGGCCCAGAGAAGCCAAGTGACGTGCCCAAAGTTGGCGGAGCCGGGATTAGAACCCATGACCTCCGACTCCCCAGCCCGGGCTCCTTCCACTGAGCCGCGCTGCTTCGCTAGTAATCGTAATAATAATAACGTTGGTATTTAAGCGCTTACTATGTGCCGAGCACTGTTCTAAGCGCTGGGGGAGATGCAGGGTCATCGGGTTGCCCCACGGGAGGCTCACAATCTTCATCCCCCTTTTCCAGATGAGGTCACTGAGGCCCAGAGAAGTGAAGTGACTTGCCCACAGTCACACGGCTGACAAGTGGCAGAGCGGGGATTCGAACTCATGACCTCCGACTCCCAAGCCCGTTATAATTTATTCCTCCATGTGCTCGCTGAGTGACCTTGGGCGAGACGACCCTACTTCTCTGGGCCTCGGTTCCCTCCTCTTTAAAATGGGGATGCAGACTGTGGGCCCCACGTGGGACAACCTTGCAACTATCCCAGCGCTCTGAACAGTGTTTGGCACGTAGTAAGCGCTTAACGAACCCCATCCTCACGATTAATTCCGCCATGTACCCGCTGTGTGACCTTGAGCCAGACCGTTCCCCTCTCTGGGCCTCACTTCCCTCCCCTGCAAAATGGGGATTCAATGTCCCTTCTCCCTCATCTTGGTCTGCGAGCCCCCTCAAGGTGGACCTGATGAGATCCCTTTTCCCTCCCCCCTGCCTGAGCGCTTAGCACAGTGCCGGGCCCCGGGACCTTGAATGAGACACTTCCCCCCTTCGGGGCCTCACTTCCCTCCGCTGCAAAATGGGGATTTCAGTGTCCCTTCTCCCTCATCTTGGTCTGGGAGCCCCCCGGGCGGGGACCTGATGATCCCCTTTCCCCCGCCTCGACTGAGCGCTTAGCACAGTGTAGCGCCCCATGACCTTAAGACCCTTCCCCTCTCTGGGCCTCACTTCCCTCCCCTGCAAAATGGGGATTTCACTGTCCCTTCTCCCTCATCTAGGTCTGTGAGCCCCCCAGGGGGGACCTGATGATCCCCTTTTCCACACCCCCCGACTGAGCGCTTAGCACAGTGTAGCCCCCCGTGACCTTGAGCCAGACCCTTCCCCTCTCTGGGCCTCACTTCCCTCCCCTGCAAAATGGGGATTTCAGTGTCCCTTCTCCCTCATCTAGGTCTGTGAGCCCCCCAGGGGGGACCTGATGATCCCCTTTTCCACACCCCCCGACTGAGCGCTTAGCACAGTGTAGCCCCCCGTGACCTTGAGCCAGACCCTTCCCCTCTCTGGGCCTCACTTCCCTCCCCTGCAAAATGGGGGATTCAATGTCCCTTCTCCCTCATCTTGGTCTGTGAGCCCCCCAGGGGGGACCTGATGATCCCCTTTCCCCCGCCTCGACTGAGCGCTTAGCACAGTGTAGCCCCCCCGTGACCTTGAGCCAGACCCTTCCCCTCTCTGGGCCTCACTTCCCTCCTCTGCAAAATGGGGATTTCACTGTCCCTTCTCCCTCATCTAGGTCTGTGAGCCCCCCCCAGGGACGACTTGAGGATCCCCTTTTCCCCTCCCCCCGCCTGAGCGCTTAGCACAACGTGCGGGCCGGGAAGAGAGCGCCCCCCTCCCCCCCCCGCCCCGCGCCTCGGCTGGGGCCGGCCCCCGTGCGCATGCGCGCCGCCAGGCTGGCGGGGCCTCCGCCGCACGAGGGCCCCGGCGCATGCGCGGCCGCCCCCGTCCCGCGCGGCCGCCCCCGCGCAGGCGCAGCAGCGCCGGCCGCCCGCCCCCCGCCCGCTCTTTGTCCCCCTCCGCGCCTCAGCCGAACGTGCTGGTCGGGGGAGGGGGCGGGGCCGGCGGCGGGCGGCGGCCAATGGGCGTCGGGGGCGCGGGGACGGGCGGCGGCGCCGGCCAATGGGGCGCGGGGGAGGCGGGGGTAGGTTGCGCACTTCCGGCGGCCGCGCGCTCTTTTCTCGGGTCGGGCGAGGCCGCGCGGCGCTGGGCCTCGGGCGGCGGCGGCGGCGGAGGCGGCGTCGGTGTCGGCGGTGCGTGAGGCGCGCGGGTGGGTGCGGGACGCCCCTCCCCCCCTGCCTCAGTTTCCCCCTCCCCTTCCGACGGGAGGGGCGCTCACGAGGTGCTAAACGCTGCGCCGAGCGCCGGCCGCCCTTGTTGGGAGGGGGGGAGGGCGCCTAGTACGGAGGGGGCGCCGTGCTGGGCGCTGCGGCCGGCGGGGGGGGGGCGGCACTGGGCGCTCAGGAGCCTTAATATCCAAAATAAGGGTGTGATGGTGATAATCCTCTAGGGGAGGCGCCTACTACGGAGGAGGCACCGTGCTAGACGCTGGGGGAAGCGGGGGGGGGACACGGTGCATGGCCCCCGAGGGGCTCAGGGGCTTTAATATCGAAAATAAGGCTGTGATAGGGCTAATCGTCTCTCTGGGAGGCGCCTACTACGGAGGAGACACTATGCTAGACGCTGGGGAAGCGGGGGGGGGACACGGTTCGTGTCCCCCGAGGGGCTCAGGAGATTTAATATCGAAAATAAGGGTGTGATAGGGGTAATCATCTCTTTGGGAGGCGCCTACTACGGAGGAGACACTGTGCTAGACGCTGGGGAAGCGGGGGGGGACACGGTTCGTGTCCCCCGAGGGGCTCAGGGGATTTAATATCGAAAATAAGGGTGTGATAGGGGTAATCATCTCTTTGGGAGGCGCCTACTACGGAGGAGACTCTGTGCTAGACGCTGGGGAAGCGGGGGGGGACACGGTTCGTGTCCCCGAGGGGCTCAGGGGCTTTAATGTCAAAAATCAGGGTGTGATAGTGCTAATCATCTCTTTGGGAGGCGCTTACTACGGAGGAGACACTATACTAGACGCTGAGGAAGCGAGGGGGACACGGTGCATGGCCCCCGAGGGGCTCAGGGGCTTTAATATCAAAAATAATAGCGTGATAGTGGTAACCGTCTCTTTGGGAGGCGCCTACTACGGAGGAGACACTGTGCTAGATGCTGGGAAAGCGGGGGGGACACGGTTCGTGTCCCCCAAGGGGCTCAGGGGCTTTAATATCAAAAATAGCGTGATAGTGGTAATCATTTCTATAGGAAGCGATTACTACAGAGGAGGCACTATGTTAGACGCTGCGGCCAGCGGGGGGGGACACGGTGCATGGCCCCCAAGGGGCTCAGGGGCGTTAATATCAAAAATAATTGCATGATAGTGGTAATCATCTCTCTGAGAGGCGCCTACTACGGAGGAGACACCGTGCTAGACGCTGGGGAAGCGGGGAGGACACGGTGCATGTCCCCCAAGGGGCTCAGGGTCTTTAATATCAAAAATGATAGCGTGATAGTGGTAATCGTCTCTTTGGGAGGCGCCTACTACGGAGGAGACACCGTGCTAGACGCTGGGAAAGCGGGGGGGACACGGTTCGTGTCCCCCAAGGGGCTCAGCGGCTTTAATGTCAAAAACCAGGGTGTGATAGTGCTAATCATCTCTTTGGGAGGGGCCTACTACGGAGGAGACACCGTGCTAGACGCTGGGGGAAGCGGGGGGGACACGGTGCATGGCCCCCAAGGGGCTCAGGGGCTTTAATATCAAAAATCGGGGTGTGATAGCGGTAATCATCTCTATAGGAAGCGCTTCCTACCGTGCTAGACGCCGGGGGAAGCGGGGGGTCCTCATTGCATGTCCCCCGAGGGGCTCGGGGTCTTTAATATGAAAAATAAGGGTGCGATAACGTTAATCATCTCTATGGGAGGCGCTTACTACGGAGGAGGCACCGTGCTAGACGCTGGGGGCAGCAAGAGGGGACACGGTTCACGTCCCACGTGGCCCTCGGGGTCTTTAATACGAGAAATAATGGTGTGATCGTGTTAATGATCTCTATGGGAGGCGCTTACTACGGAGGAGGCACCGTGTTGGACGCCGGGGGAAGCGGGGTGGACGCTGTCCACGTCCCACGTAGGGCTCAGGGTCTTTAATACTAAAAATAACGGCGGGATAACGTCGTTCGTCTCTCAAGGAGGTGCTTACTAGAGAAGGAGACACTGTGCTAAGCGGTGGGAGAAGCGGGAGGACACTGTCCACGTCCCCCTTGGCGCTCAGGGTCTTTAATGTTAAAAATAAAGGTGTGATAATGTTGTTAATCTCGATGGGAGGCGCTTACCGGGGGGGAGACACTGTGCTGAGCGATGGGGGAATCAGCGTCCACACTGTCCACACCCCACGTGGCGCTGGGGGGGGTCTTTAATACGAAAAATAACGGTGTGATGATGATAGAAGTCTCTACGGGAGGCGCTTACTATGTGGCAGGCGCCGTGCTAAGCGGCGGGGGGGGGGGGGCATCTGGGTGGACACTGTCCACGTCCCACGTGGCGCTCACAATCTTTAATAGTACTAATAATAGCGTGATAGTGTTAACAATCTACATGGGAGGCGCTTACTATGTGGCGGGCGCTGTGCTGGGCGCCGGGGGAACCGGCGTGGACGCTGTCCACGTCCCACGTGGGGCTCACGGTCTGCAATACTGATAGTGATTACGTTATGATAATTACGTGGTCTGTAGGAGGCGCTTACTATGGAGGCGGCGCCGTGCTAAGCGCCGGGGGAATCGGGGAGGACACGGTCCGCGTCCCACATGGGGCTCAGGGTCTTTAATGCTAATGATAATGGTGGGATAATGTTAATAGTCTCTGTGGGAGGCGCTCACTACGCGGCAGGCACCGTGCTAAGCGGCAGGGGGATCGGGGTGGACGCTGTCCACGTCCCACGCGGGGCTCGGTGTCGTTAAAGCTAATAATAATCGCGTTCTGACAATTACGTGGTATTTCCCCCGTGTCTCCCCCGGCGCTTAGAACAGTGCTCCGCACATAGTAAGCGCTTAACGGATACCGACGCTGTTATTATTTAGGAGGCTCTGAGGTGCCGGGCGCCGTGCTAGACGCTGGGGGAACCGGGGCGGACACAGTCCGTGTCCCTCTCGGGGCTCCCGGGCTTTAACGGTAACGGTAACTGGGGTATGTCGATGATGTGATATTTTGGAGGCGCTCACTACGCGCCGGGCACCGTGCCGGGCGGTGGGGGGGGATCGGGGCGGACGCTGCCCACGTCCCACTTGGGGCCCACGGTCTTTAATACCGCTAATAATGGTGTTATCGATGATAAGGTGGTATTTGGGAGGTGCCTACTATGTGCCAGGCACCGTACTAAGCGCTGGGGCGGGCCGGGGGAATGGGCGCGGACCCGATCCACGTCCCACTTGGGGCTCACGGTCTTCAGTGGCAGTAATATTAATAACTGTGGTGTTGAAGCGTCCGTTACGCTCCAGGCGCCGTACTAAGCGCGGGGGCGGGTGGAGGAACCCCGAGTTGGGCACGATGCGTGTCCCACGTGGGGCTCACGGTCCTTCATAATTACGGTAATTGTGGCGTCCGCTAAAGGCTTATTAGGTGCCGGGCGCTGTACTGAGCGCCGGGGGAGATAGTAGGCCATCGGGCCGTTCCCCCGTTGGGGCTCCCCGTCTTAATCCCCGTTTTCCAGATGAGGAAACCGAGGCACAGAGAAGCGAAGCGACTGGCCCAGAGCCCCCCCCCAGCTGGGGGACGGCGGAGCCGGGATCAGAACCCAGGACCTCCGACTCCCCGGCCCCCGGGGCTCTTTCCACGGAGCCACGCTGCCCCTCGTCTCTCCGCCCCCCCCCAGCGCTTGGCGCATAGTAGGCGCTCCGATGGGACCGTCGTCATTAGGACGAGCGTGCTCGGCCCAGGGGGAGCGGCCTCCCCGGCCCCCCCCCCCCCGTCGACGGGGAGCGTTTATGGAGCGCTTTCTGCGCTCAGAGCACTGCGCCGAGCGCTCGGGAGAGGGCCGAGCGACAGGCTCGGCGGCAACGTTCCCTGCCTGCCGCGGCGTCTGCCGTCATGTCCGTCTCCTCGCCCCTCTGGACCCGCCAGCTCGGTGCGGGCAGGGAATGTGTCCGTCCGGTGCCCCAACCTCCTCTCCCGAGCGCTTAGTACAGTGCCCTGCACGTGGTCAGCGCTCAACACGACGGAGGAACTCTCGCAGGTACTTGGTAGGGTTCTCTGCCCCCGGGTCCGCGGTAAATAGGCCCGACGGGACTCTCCCGAGGGCCTGGTCCAGCGTTCTGCACACAGTGAGCGCTCGGTAAGTACGCCGGACTGACTCGTCCAGTGCTCTGCACCCAGTAAGCGCCCGGTAGATACGATCGACGACCCTCCCGATGTTTAGTCCCAGTGCCGGGCACACAGTGAGCGCTCAGTAGATAGAATTGACGGGTCCCTCCCAAGCGCCCGGTAGAGTGTTGCGCACCCGTAAGCGCTCAGTAAACAGGGACTGACGTCTCTCCCAAGCGTTGAGCCGCAGCGCGACCCAGTCGGCGCTCAGTAAATAGGATGGCTTCTCCCCCGGGCCGGGAGCGGCGGCTCCTCGGTCGGACGAGGCTTGGGGCGTCTCCCCAGTGCCCCCGGGCGGGCGGGGGGCCCGAAGGACGAGGCCGAAGGTTTCTTGGCTCGGCCCGCCCGGGCCTCCCGGGGTCCCGGGTTCGGATCCCGGCTGCGCTGGGGGACCTTGAGCGGGTCCCTTCTCCGGGTCTCAGTTTCCTCCTCCGCGAAATGGGGGTTGAAGCCTCGAGGGCCGGCAGGAGGAGGAGGAAACCGAGGCCCAGAGAAGCGACCGCCCCGGCTCCACGCCGCTTCTGCGTGTGACCTGGGATGGGTCGCTTCGCCCGTGGCGGCGAGCGGCGGTCTCCCCGCCGGCGCTTAGTACGGAGCTCGCTGCTCGGTAAGCGCCTCGCCGAAACCCCGGCTACCGTTCCTTCCGCCCGGGCTCGGCTCGGAGGGGCCGGTGGCGTCCGTGGCGCATCCTCGACCTCCCCGTCGACACGTCGTGCGTCCGGTGGCGTTTACTGAGCGCTCACCGTGTGCAGAGCGCTGTACTGAGCGCTCGGAATGGACGATCCGGCCCCGGACGGAGACGGTCCCCGCCCGCCGACGGGCTTGGCCGAGGCCCGATTCCCCTCTGGACCCGGGAGCTCCTGGAGGGCGGGAGACGTGCGCTCGCCCAAGCGCTCGCCCAAGCGCTCAGGGCGGCGCCGTGCACACGGCCGGCGCTCGAACAATAGCCCGGGCGGGCTGGATGCTCCGCTGGCCTCGGTGACGGTTAATAATGTGGGTATTGGCCGAGCGCTTACTATGTGCAGAGCGCCGTTCTAAGCGCTGGGGGAGACACGGGGGAATCGGGTCGTCCCACGTGGGGCTCACGGTCTTCATCCCCATTTGACAGATGAGGGAACTGAGGCCCAGAGAAGTGAAGTGGCGTATTTGTTGAGCGCTTATTATGTGCCAAGCACCGTTCTAAACGCTGGGGTAGGTACCGGATCCCCAGGTGGTCCCCCGTGAGGCTCACGGTCTTCATTCCCGTTTTCCGGAGGAGGGAACCGAGGCCCAGGGAAGGGAAGTGACCGGTCCGAGGTCACGCACCGGACGGGCGGCGATTCCCCGACCGAGGGGCAGCGTGGCCCAGTGGGTAGAGCCCGGGCCCCGGGTTCCGATCCCGGCTCCGCCGCCCGTCTGCCGGGTGACCTTGGGCGAGTCGCTTCCCTTCTCCGGGCCTCGGTTCCCTCCTCCGGAAAATGGGGGTGGAGCCCCGGAGCCCCACGGGGGACGGGGACCGGGACCCACCCGATGCCGCCTGGATCCACCCCAGCGCTCGGTACGGTGCCCGGCGCATCGTAAGCGCTCAGCAGAGAAGCGGCGTGGCCCGGTGGAAAGAGCGTGGGCTTTGGAGTCCGAGGTCATGAGTTCGAATCCCAGCTCTGCCACTTGTCAGCTGTGGGACTGGGGGCGAGTCCCTTCACTTCCCCGGGCCTCAGTGACCTCCTCTGCGAAATGAGGATCGAGACCGTGAGCCCCACGTGGGACAGCCTGATTTCCCCGGCGTCTCCCCCAGCGCTTAGAACGGGCGCTCCGCACGTAGTAAGCGCTCGGCAGACACCAACGTTATCATTATTAGGTGGCCTCATTAATTAGGGTGACGACTATCATTTGTCTTCATTTGTCCCGAAGTCGGTCCCGCCCGCTCCTGGCTGTCGGCTCGGGTGGGTCATGACAGTGACGCTATAGGAATCGTAATAGTGGTAAACTACGTAGTGAGAGTAGCGATGATAACGATGGCATTTGTTGAGCGCTTACTACGTGCCGAGCACCGTCGTAAGCGCCGGGCGAGATCCAGGGTCCTCGGGTCGTCCCCCGTGGGGCTCACGGTCTCCATCCCCATCCGACAGATGAGGTGACTGCGGCCGAGAGAAGAGAGGCGACTGGCCCCGGGTCACCCGGCGGGCACGTGGCGGACGGGGGATTAGAACCCGGGACCTCTGACTCCCCGGCCCGGGCTCTTCCCGCCGCGCCGCTCCCCTAGGTAGGGGACGTCACCGTCGACCGTCGTCGCGGCCCCTCCCGAGGGCTTCGGCGCGCGATGAGGACGAGCGGACGGAGACCCGGCCGGCCTCGGTCCCGAGCGGCGGGCCCGGCGCCCCGCCCGCGGGGAGCGCCGCGTAAGTAGCCCCCGCTGACGGATCTGTCTCCGCAGGGTGCCAAGATGCAGGGCGGTAAAGGCTTTAACCCGGAGAAGCAGAACCACGCCCCCCGCAAGCTGCACCACCAGCCCCCCATGCCGGCCAACGGGCAGCAGGCCAACAGCCAGAGTGAGCGGGGCGGGCCCGGGTTCGAGGGAGGGCCCGGGTTCGAGGGCGGGACGGGGGCGTCCACCCCGGGGCGGGAGGGGGCTCCCGGAGCCCGCCGACGGGTCCCCGGGATTTACGGGGCGCTCGCCGCCCGCCGAGCACCGCCGGGCGGGAGGCCGTCGACCGTACCGCGCGCCGCAGCCGGCCCTCGGGAGAGTTGGGCGCCGCAGAGCGGCCCCGGGCCTCAGTTTCCCCGCCCGTAGGAGAGGCGGGCACCGCGAGCTCGGCCCCGGGCGGGGAACGTCACCGTCCCTTGCCCTTTCCCAAGCGCTCGGCCCGGTGCTCCGCGCACACGGGGCTCGCGGCGGAGACGCAGCGGGGCCCGGCGGAAAGAGTCCGGGCCCGGGCGGCCGAGGATGTGGGTTCTAATCCCGCCCCGGCCGTTCATCTGCCGGGTGACCGCGGGCCGGTCGCTTCACTTCTCTGGGCCTCGGTTCCCGCCTCCGGAAAATGGGGATGGAGACCGGGAACCCCACGGGGGACCGGGATCGGGTCCCACCCGATGACCTTGTATCTACCCCGGCGCTTAGAACATAGTGAGCGCTTAACAGACACGGTAAAAAAAACCCAGAAAAAAGCGCTTGGCACCCAGTGAGGGCTTAGCGAACACCGGAATCATGATGACGATGAAATGGGGATTAAGGGTGCGAGCCCCGTGAGGGACGGGGACTCTGTCCAACCCGATTCCCTCGTCTCCACTCCAGCGTCCAGAACAGTGCTTTGCACGTAGTAAGCGCTTAACGGCATAAAAAGAGAGAAAAAAGGCGGTGCTGGGCCCACAGCGCCTAACGAATGCCGTAATAATAACCATTGGTGGTATCATTATTACGGAACGGGGATGAAGAGCGTGAGCCCCGAGGGGGACGGGGACTGTGTCCAACCTCGTCGACCTATCTCCCCAGCAGCGCCTGGCACATAGTGAGCGCTTAGCAAATGCCCTCATTGATCTCGTCATAATGATTACTAAGGCTTGCCGCTCCGGTTGGAAAAATGACGAGCGCCTACCGCGCGCAGAACACCGTTCCGAGCCCGGGGGAGACAGGAGGGGATCGGGTTACAGTCCCCACTTTCCAGATGAGGTCACCGAGGCCCCGGGGAGCGAAGGGCCCGAGGCCGCCCGGCCCGCGGGCGGCGGCGCCGGGATCAGAACCCGCCGCCTCCCGGGCCCCGGGGCGGGGGCGGTCCGGGGGCGCGGAGACGGCGCCGCCGCCGCAACGGGCCGGACCTCGTCCTCCCCGCGGGCAGAGCGTCTGTGCACCCTGTTCCCGTCGGACGAGGGGCTGACCGTGGACCTGAAGAACTTCCGGAAGCCGGGGGAGAAGACCTTCACCCAGCGCAGCCGCCTCTTCGTCGGCAACCTGCCGCCGGACATCACGGAGGAGGAGATGCGCAAGCTCTTCGAGAAGTACGGCAAGGCCGGCGAGGTCTTCATCCACAAGGACAAGGGCTTCGGCTTCATCCGCCTGGTGAGCGGCGCCCGCCCCCGCGCGCGTGCGGCGGCGCTGGCCGGGCGACGCCTTCCCCGCCCCCGGCTCATCCGCCCGGCTGGTGGGGGGGCGGGGGGGGCGTTAGGGTCGTATTTACGGAGCGCTCGGCCCCGGGCGAAACGCTGGGGAAAGAGCGAGACGGGGGAGGGTCGTCCAGGGGAGCGCCCCAGTGCTCACCGTGCGCCGAGCCCCGTCCTAAGCGCCGGGGTGGATCGGAGCCGACGAGCCGAGGCGCGGTCCCGATCCCCGTCGGCCGCCTGAGGGAACCGAGGCCCGGAGAAGCCACCCGCCTAAGGTCACGCGGCCGGCGGGGCGGGGATTGGAACCGGCGACCTTCCGGCGCCCGGGCTGCGGCCGCCGCGCCGCCTCCCCGGGTCGCGTCAGCTGCCCCGCGACGCTATCTACGCAGCGCCGACGGCGGGCCGAGCACCGGACTAACCCCTCGGACTGGGTAGACGCGTCCCCTGCTCGCCGTCGGTCCGTCGGGGATACCGACGGAGCGCGCCGGCCTCGTGCGGAGCGCTGGACTCGGCGCTCGGCGGGGGACGGTTGAAACAGACCCGTCCCTCCGCCCCGCCGGCGGTCCAGAGGGGCCTCGACGGAGGTAGTGGGCGGTATTTATTGAGCGCTCGGTGTGTGCAGAGCACCGTGCCGAGCGCTCGGGAGAGGTTGGTGGGACAGTAAACAGACCCCTTGGCCGCCCGCAGGGAGCCGAGAGTCTAGAGGGGGGCGGGAAGAGAGAAAGAAAGGAGGGAGGGGGCCGTAGGGGGTGCGGGGCCGGGACGGGGGGACGGAGGGAGGGGGCGAAAGTCGGGGGGACGCGGGAGGGAGGGGGAGATGAGGAGAAGCGGGGGGCTCGGGCGGGGAAGGCCTCCGGGAGGAGGCGGGCCCTGGACGTGGACGTGTGCGGTCCGCCGCCTGACCCCGGGCCGGCCCCTTAACTTCCCTGCCTCCGTTCCCTCATCTGCGAAATGGGGGTGAAGACGACCCGACGACCTTGTATCTCCCCCAGCGCTTAGAAGCGGGCCCGGCACGTAGCGGGCGCCGGACAGATGGCGCCTTCGTCAAGTGTCGGGGGGCGGGGAGGGGCGGGGCGAAGCGCAGGCGGGGGCGGGGGAGAGCGGGGCCGCGCGCGGGCTGACCCCCCCCCCCGCCCCCGTGTCCGTCCCCTCCCCCCCCCCCCCGCAGGAGACGCGGACGCTGGCGGAGATCGCCAAGGTGGAGCTGGACAACATGCCGCTGCGCGGCAAGCAGCTGCGGGTGCGCTTCGCCTGCCACAGCGCCTCGCTCACCGTGCGGAACCTGCCCCAGTTCGTGTCCAACGAGCTGCTGGAGGAGGCCTTCTCCGTCTTCGGCCAGGTGGAGCGCGCCGTGGTCATCGTCGACGACCGCGGCCGGCCCTCGGGGAAGGGCATCGTCGAGTTCTCCGGCAAGCCCGCCGCCCGCAAGGCCCTCGACCGCTGCAGCGAGGGCTCCTTCCTGCTCACCTCGTGAGTGGCCGCCGCCGCCCTCCCTCCCGCTCTCTCCCTGTCTCCGTCTCTTCATCTCTCGCCCTTTCTCCCTCTCTCTCCCTTCTCCCTGTCTCTCTGTGTCTCCGTCTCTCTTCCTCTTCATCTCTCTCCCTTCCTCCCTCCCCCTCCCCCTCCCCCTTCTGTGTCTCATTACTTCTGTCTCTCTGTGTGTCCCTCCCTCTCTTCCTCTTCATCTCTCTTCCCTTCTCCCTCTGTCTCCCTCCCCGTCTCTCTGTCTCTCTCTCTCTTCCTCTTCATCTCTCGTCCTTTCTCCTTCTCTCTCCCTTTCTTTCTGTGTCTCTGTCCCTCCCTCCTTCTCTTCCTCTTCATCTCTTCCTTTCTCCCTCTCTCGTCCTCCCCTGTCTCTCTCTCCCTCTTCATCTCTCTTCCTTTCTCCCTCTCCTTCCCCCGTCCCTCTGTATCTCTGTGTCTCCGTCTCTCTCTCCCTCTTCATCTCTCTTCCTTTCTCCCTCTCTCTCCCACCCCATCTCTGTGTATCTCTGTCTCCTTGTGTCTCCGTCTCTCTCTGCGTCTCTCTCTCCCTCTTCATCTCTCTTCCTTTCTCCCTCTCTCTCCCACCCCATCTCCGTGTATCTCTGTCTCCTTGTGTCGCCGTCTCTCTCCGCCTCTCTCTTCCTCTTCATCTCTCTGCCTTTCTCCCTTTTTCTCCCTCCCCCGTCTCTCATTATCTCTGTCTCCCTCCCTCCCTCTCCCTTCCTGTCTCTCTGCCTCTCTCTTCATCCCCCTCTCTTCCTCGTCATCCCTCTCGCTTTCCCTCTCTCTCTCTCTCTGCCCTTTTCTCTCCGTTCATTCCTTCGGCGGTATTTATTGAGCGCCAGCCGGGTGCAGAGCGCCGCACCGAGCGCTTGGGAGAGGAGAAAAGAACAACGTACAGACCCGTTCCCTGCCCACGACAAGCTCACGGTGTAGCGTCTGTCTCCCTTCTCTCTCCTCTTGTCTTTCCCCCCTCTTTCTCTGTCCCTTCCCCTCTCTGCCTCCCTTTCTCCCTTTTTCTTCCCTCCCTCCCTCTCTTTCCCTTCCTCCCCTTCCCTCGAAGGGCGGGTGGCCGGCGGGAGACCGGTAAGATGGTCGCGGGCGAGGAGCGTGGCCGTTTAGTGTCGTAATCGTCCTCTCCCCGGTGCCCAGTCCGGTGCTTCGCGCACGGTGAGCCCTCGGAAAGACGACCGAGCGAACGGAGCGGGGCCGTCCGTCTCCCTTGAGGACGGGGTGGGCGGCGGCCGGCGCCGCGGTCGGCGGGATCTAGTGGAGGCCCGCTGGGCGCCGGGCGCCGTGGCGGACGCCGGGACGGGGGGGAGGGACTACGGCGGGCGTCCCGGAGGCCCACTTCCCGTGGTCCTCTCCCCCCCGCCAGGTTCCCCCGGCCGGTGACGGTGGAGCCGATGGACCAGCTGGACGATGAGGAGGGGCTGCCCGAGAAGCTGGTCATAAAGAACCAACAGTTTCACAAGTAGGTGCCGGGGCGGGGGGGTGGGGCGGCGGAGGGGCGGCTGGGAGGGGGAGCCCCGCCGGGGGGGGGGACGGACCCCCGCCGACCCCCAGGGGGCACGGAGCCTCACGGGGACTTGACGGCTGTTCCTTCTCCCGTTTTATTCCTCTCCCCCTCCCTCTTTGCCCACCTCTTCCCTCCTTCCTCCCACCTCTTCCTCCCTTCCCTCCCCTCCTCCTCTTTCTCCCTCCCTCTTTCCTTCCCTTTCTCCCTCCTTCCTTCCTTCCTTCCTTCCTTCCTTTATCTCCCCCTTTTCCTTCCTCTCCCCTCTTCCCCTTTCTCCTTCCTTTTCTCTCCCTTTCTCCCTCCTTCCTTTCCCGCTTCCCCTTTTCTCCCTCCTTCCTTCTCTCCTCCTTCTTTGTTTCCTTCCCTTCTCTCCCTCCCCCCCTTCCTTCTCTTTCTCCCTTTTCTCTCCCTTCCTTCCTCCTTCCTTTTCTCTCCCTTTTCCCCTCCTTCCCTTTCTCCCCCTTTCCTTCCTTCCCTTCTCTCCCCTTTCTCCTTCCATCCCTCCCCCCCCTCCTTCCTTCCCTTTCTCCCCCTGCTTTTATCTTCCTTTTCTCTCTCCTTCCTTCCCTCTCTCCTCCCCCTTTCTCCCTCCTTCCTTCCCTCCTCCTTTTCCCCCCTTTTCCCTTCCTTCCCTCCTCCTTTTCCCCCCTTCCCTCCTCCTTTTCCCCCCTTTTCCCTTCCTTCCCTTCTCTCCTTCTCACCCTTTCTCCTCCTTCCTCCCCTTTCTCTCGCTTTCTCCCACCCTTGCTTCCCTCCTTCCGCCGCCCCCCAGCAGGGACCCTCCCAAACACACGCACCCTCCCCCGGGGGTGGGGGGGAGCCGCCTCCGAGCCCGTCGGCGGCACGCACCGAGCGCTCACCGTGTGCCCCGCGCCGCGCCCGACGGTCGGGGCCCCCCGGCCCGGCCCGGCCCGGCCGAAGGCCCCGGCTCGCCGTCGGACGTCCCCCGGCGGGACCGAGGCCGGGGGCGGCGCCCCTCCCCGCCCGCGCCCCGCGGGGCCCCCCCAGAGCCAAGCGGCCTCCGCGCCTGCCCCCCCCTCCAGGGAGCGAGAGCAGCCGCCCCGCTTCGCCCAGCCCGGCTCGTTCGAGTACGAGTACGCCATGCGCTGGAAGGCGCTGATCGAGATGGAGAAGCAGCAGCAGGACCAGGTGGACCGGAACATCAAGGAGGCCCGCGAGAAGCTGGAGATGGAGATGGAGACGGCCCGCCACGAGCACCAGGTCATGCTCATGCGGCAGGGTGAGTCGCCGGCCGGCCCGCCCCGCCCGAGAAACCCACGGCGGCGTCCGCCGGGCGCCGTCCAGAGCCCCGGGGTCGTCCCCCGTGGGGCCCCTCTGCCGGACGAGGTCACTGAGGCGCGGAGGAGTCGAGGGGCTTGCCCCAGGTCACGCGGCAGGGCCGGGATGAGAACCCACGACCCTCCGGCCCCCGAGCCCGGGCGCTCTCCGCCGGGCCGCGCACGGGACTCCGCGCCGAGCACGGGGTCGGCGGCAACGGCGGGATCCGCTGAGCGCTTACCGGGCGCCGGGGTGGGTCCGAGCGAGCGGGGTTGGACGCGGTCGGCGTCCCCGTCCCCGTCCCCCCGTCCCCCCGTGGGGCTCGCGCTCTCCGTCCCCGTTTTACAGACGAGGGGACCGAGGGTCAGAGACGGGAAGCGACTCGGCCGAGGTGGCGCGGCGGAGCCGGGACGGGAACCCGGGCCCGGGGTCTCGCCGCGGCGGCACGCCGCCGTTCGGTTTGGGTTTTACGGTGTCGGTTGAGCGTCCGTTAGGTGGCAGGCGCTGTACCGGGCCGGGGGAGAGAGCCGAGAGGAGGGAGTTGGACCCGGTCGACGTCCCCCCCCCCGGGGGCTCGTGGTCTTATTCCCGGCCCGTACCGTAGCCCGGAGGAGAACGACGACGGTATCCGTTAAGCGCCCGCTATGTGCCGAACACCGTTGGGAGCGCCGGGGAGGGACACGGGGCTCGCCGTCTCCACCCCCCTTTGACAGATGAGGTCGCCGAGGCCCGGAGAAGTGAAGCGACTTGCCCGGAGTCGGGCGGCGGCTAAGGGGCCGTGGCGGGATTAGAACCCGCGACCTCTGACTCCCCAGCCCGCGCTCCACCCGCCGAGGCACGCTGCCTCCCCCAAGAGCCCGGTCCAGGGCTCAGCGTAGGGCGAGCCCGCGGCGATTCCGTCGATGGATGGAGGGCGGGGAAGCGTCTGCCGGTTCCGTCGCGTCGCGTCGCCCAAGCGCTTAGTACGGTGTTGCTGCCCTCGGCGGGCGCTCGGTAAATACCGCCGGTTGTGGGAAGGGAACGTGTCCGTCCCCTCCGCCGGACTCTACCGAGCGCTCCGCCCGGCGTTCTGCGCCCGGTCGCCGATCAGTAAGTCACGACGCTTATCGGGAGGGAACGCGTCTGCCAGCTTGGCTGTGTTGTAATACGATAACGATGGCGTTCGTTAAGCACTGACCTTGTACGAACACGCGTTCCGAGCAGCGGGCGATACGGGCTGTCCCCGTGGGGCTCGTACTCTTCATCCCCATTTTCCAGATGAGGGAACCGAGGCCCAGAGAAGTGAGGCGGTTGGCCCAAGGTCACACAGCCGACGAGTGACGGAGCCGGGGGTTCGGACCCGCGAGCTCGGGCTCCCGAGCCCGGCCTCGTTCCCCCGAGCCGCGCCGCTCCTCTCCCGGCTCCGCCGCCTGCCCGCTGTGTGACCTCGGACCCGTCGCTTGACTTCTCCGGGCCTCGGTTCCCTCATCTGGAAGAGGGAGATGGAAACCGCGAGCCCCAGGTGGGACGGGGACCGCGGCCGACCCGACGCGCTCGGACCCCCCCCCCCCGGACGCCGGGCACGGCGTCCGGCACGCAGTAAGCGCCCGACGGATGTTCCGGTTACTCTGTTGTGCCGTCCCAAGCGTTGAGTCGGGCGCTGTGCGCACGGGGAGCGCGCGCTCAGTAAATCCCTTCGGTGGATTGCGGGCGGGGAGCGTGTTGGCCGAGTCGGGTCTGCCCGTGCTCTCCCAAGCGCTCCGTCCGGCGCCTGCCCGTAATCGGTTATTTGTGGATCGGCGTGGACGTCCGCCTCCCCCGCCGGACGGTCAGCTGGCCCTGGGCGGGGAATTGCATTCATTTCGTCCTTTACCCGAGCGCTTCGCGCCGTGCGGAGCACCGGCCTCGCGCGGTCTCTCCGTGGCCCTACCGTCGTCCATTCGGTCGGACCTGTCGTGGCTCGGGAGCCAGGGGACGCGGGTTCCGATCCCGCCCTCGTCTGCCGTGTGACCCGCGGCCGGCCCCCCCGCGCCTCGGGCCCTCGTGCGTCCAAGGGGGGTGAGAAGCGCCGGCCCCCGCGCGGCCCGCCGGCGGCCGGCCCGGGCGCCCGGAGAGGAGAAGCTTAGCGAAGGGGGGCGCGAGGTGGCGGTCCCGGGAGGGGAGGGGGCCCGCGGGGGCGGCCGGGAGGCAAGCGCGACCCCCGCCTCCCCGGGCCCGCCCCGCCCGTCCCTTGGCAGACCTGATGAGGCGCCAGGAGGAGCTGAGACGGATGGAGGAGCTGCACAACCAGGAGGTGCAGAAGCGCAAACAGCTGGAGCTCAGGTGACCGGCCGGCCCGCCGCCCTTCCCGCGTCCGCCCCCCCCCGGGCCCGCGGCGCGCCCGGCCGCCCTCTGAGCGCCTCCCCCGTCCCCCGACCCCCCCGCAGGCAGGAGGAGGAGCGCCGCCGGCGGGACGAGGACATCCGGCGCCAGCAGGAAGAGCTGATGAGGCGGCAGCAGGAGGGCTACAAAGGAAACTTCCCCGATGTGTAGGCGGGGAGGGGGGCGGCGGGCCGGGCCCCGGGGCCGGGGGGGGGGGGGGGGGGGTGGCGGGACGCGCGGGGAGCCGGGGCGCCCGCCGGACGGCACGCGTCGGTCGGGTCGTGCGTATCGAGCGGCGGGGAGGGGGCGGCAGGGCGGCGGACCCCACGGAGCGCTCTCCGCGGGCGCGGGGGCCCCCCCGGGGGCCCCGGAGAGGACGGGAGCGCGACGGACGGACGCGTGCCCTCCGCGGGGGGCGTCTGGGGGCCGGGCGCTCGGGAGGGGACGGCACCCCGCAGCGGGGCGCCCCGCGCGGGCGGGGGGGACCCGTCGCCCGCCGGGCCGGGCCGGGGGGCAGGAGGGGGCGGGTCCGGGCCGGCCCCGACCCGCCCGCCCCTCCCGCCGTCGTCTTGCAGAGAGAACAGGAGATGCGGATGAGCCAGCTGGGCATGGGAGGTAGGACCCCGTCCCCCCGCCCCCGGGGGCCTCCTCCTCCTCCTCCTCCTCCTGGACCCCGGCGGGCTCGCACCTGCACAGGCCAGCGCCCTCCGCCGCCGCCGCCGCCGGCTGCCCTCCTCTCTGCCCATCCCGCCTGGAAGAGGAGCCCTGGAGCCGCATGCGGGGGACCTGGGCCGAGGTGGGGCGACCCCCGGAGCGTCCCCGCGTCCCCGCGTCCCCTCCCCGGCCTCGCCGCCGTCGCCGTCCCCCGCCCCCCCCCGGCCTTCCCCGTCCCGTCCGCGGTCCCCCCCCCGCGGGCCCCGCTCGGCCCCGGGGCCCGACGGACCCGCTCTGCCTCCGCAGGCGGCATGGGCATGAACAGCCGAGGAGCCGTGGGCGGCGCCAACGTGGCCGCCGGGGCCCCCAACGCCCCCGGCCCCATGATGCCCGACGGAGCCATGGGGATGGTAAGCGGGGGCGGCGGGCGGGCGCCGGGGAGGGAGGAGGGAGGCCGGGCGGCGGGGGCGGGGGGCGGGCGGAGGGCGCCGGCCCACCTGACGGACCGCCCTCCCCGCAGACCCCGCCGCCCAACGAGCGCTTCGGCCAGGGCGGGGCCATGGAAGGCATCGGGGCCGATGGGCGCCGGCACCCGGGCTTCGGGCCGCGGAGCCCCGCCAGGGACTTTGACCCCAAGCGCCGCCGATACTAGCGGGACGGAGCCCGACCCCCCGACCCCCCGGCCCCCGGGGCGGGGAGGGGGCCGGGGCGGAGAGGAGGAAGGGCCCGACGGCCGGGGGTCGCGTTCCCGGGCCCCTCCGCCGCCCCCTCCTCTCCTCCCCCCCCCGCCCCCCCAAGAGAACCACCTGCACAACCTTTCTGTGCCCCACCAGCCCACCCCCGCCCCCACCCGCTCTAGCCCCCGAAAGCAGCGCCCCTCACCCCCCGCGGATAGGACGGGGGTGAGATGGGGTCCGTAGAGGCCCTCTCCGGTTTTGATTTCTTTTTTGTTTCGTTCTTTTCCTCCCCGGCCCCCCCCCCCCCCCCGCCCCCCATTAAACTCGTAGTTTGTGTGTCGAGAGGACCCGCCCCCCCGCGTCCCGCCCCCCCCCCCCCCTCCAGGTCCCCCGACCCCATCCAGATGAACGAGCGGCCCCGGAAGCCCCCTCCCCACCCCCTCCGCCCCCCGACCCCGGCGGTGGACGGGACCCCCCTCCCCGGCCCCGCGGAGGAGGCCCGAGGGGAGGCCGGGGGCGGGGGGGCGGGGGCGGCGGTTTCAATAAAGCGAATTTTAAGCCTTTTTCACCTCGTGTGCAGGGGGTCCATTGAGTCCCGGGGAGCGAGGGGCGAAGCGCTCGGGAGGGGACGACGCGACGGGGAAAGGGACGCGTTCCCCCGCCCGCGGCGGGCTCGCCGTCTAGAAGCGGGGAGGCGGTCTGTTGGTTTCCCGGAGGGGGGAGTGATGGAAGGCCCAGGAAGACGGGGACGGGGCGGAGGCCGTCGGGTCTGGCCGGGAGGAGAGGGGCGGCCACCTCTGAGGGGGCGCTTTCCGCCGAGCGAGGGGGACGGAAGCCGGATCGAAATGGAGGACGAGGAGAGGAACCTGAACGAGAGGCTGTAGACGACTCGAGGAGAGGAAGGGTAGGAGGGAGATGGGGCCGCCACCGGAGGCGGCCGGGGGATCTAGAGCGGGGTTTTTCAGGACCGGGAAGACGGGGGGGTGTTGGGAAGCGGTGGGGCAGAAGCCGTCGGTAGAGCCCAGCGGTCGCGACGGCCTCAAGAGGAGGGGTGATGGCAGAGATGCAGGTGGAGGGGACGGATCTCGCAGAGAGGCGGGAGATTTTTCTCTAGAGATCCTGCTGGGAAAGATGGGGGAGTTGAAGAAGGGGCAGGGGAGATTTTGAGAGAGAGGTGACACCCGACAGTTTCGATTTTCTCAATAAAATAGACGGCCGGGTCGCGGGGGGATGGGGGAGGCGGAGGGATGGGGGTCCGAGGGGGGGGGGTTAAACGACTGGAGGGGGCGATGGGCGTGGCGGGGTACGTAGGGCTGGAGAAATAATTTTGCCGGGCAGAGGTAAAGAACAGTGCTTGGCACATAGTAAGCGCTTAACAAATGGTCTAAGTAATTATTACTGAAACAGGCAAGGAGGAAGTTGTGGGCCCGGAATCTAGATTTCGGCCAGCGGCGCTCAGGTCTCCGCACGGGAGCGGAGGCGGCGGACCGCGGGTCAGCCGGACGAGATGGACCGAGGGATAGGGGAGGGAGAGGGTTGATAACCGTCGAGAGGACGGCGGCGAGGGGGCGTCCGTCTGGTCACCGAGGGACGGGAGCCCGGGACCGGACGCCGAAGGGAACACCACGGCTTGAGAGAAGACGGCGGGGGTCGGAAGATGGGAGGTCTCTGCGGGGGGAGAGAAGGCGGGCGAGGAGGTCGTGGTCGCATTTCGGAGTCGTGAGGGGTCAGGTGGTGGTTAGAGCCGAGGCGGAACGTGTGTCCACGTTGGCGAGCGGACGTCCAGGAGCGGGAAGCGGTGGCGGCGGGAGGGTGGTCGGGGACATCTGTGCGTGGCCGTTGAAGTCCCCAAGGAGGGATGGAGAAAGGGAATGGGGGAAAGGGATGGGAATGGTTCGAGAGGTTAGAGGGAGGGGACGGTGACTAGAACCTGGAGCCGGCGGTGGAGGCGGAACCCGTGGGCTCCGGAGGAAGGGGAAGAGGAGGACGCGGATGGGGGTGGACTAGCCGACCTGGTCGGAGGAAGAGAAAGACGGGGATGGGGCCGACGAGCTGACCTGCTCTGAGGAAGAGGAAGACGGCGGCGTGGATGAACTGACCCGTCCGGAGGAAGAGGTGGACGTCGACGGGGCGGATCTGCTGACCTGCTCGGAGGAAGAGGAGGACGTTAATGGAGCGGTGGTGTAGCTGGGAGCCCCGGGGAGGGATCTGGGACCGCCCCGGGCGGGGCGCCGTTGGTGGGAAGTGGGAAAAGAGGATTGCTCCAGGCGCTCAGTACAGCGCTCCGCACACAGTATGCGGTCAATCAATAGGATTGAATGAATGAAGGCTCCAAAAACGTCATTGAGCTCTGAGGGGTCTGTCTCTCCGGCCGGAGCCGATCACGCCCCGCCCCCGCATCTCCCCCAAATTTGCCATCCCCCTGCCTCACGCCTCCTCTCTCCGGTGCTCTTCCTAAACAAGGCCGTGGGGTCCCCTTCATACTCATCATCATCATCATAAATACAGTATTTAAGCGCTTACTACGTGCACTAAGCGGTGGGGTGGGTGCAAGCAGATGGGATTGGACCCAGTCCCTCTCCCACGTGGGGCTCCCAGTCTCCGTCCCCATTTTGCAGTTGAGGGAACTGAGGCCCGGAGGAGGGAAGCGACTCGCCCCAGGTCACCCAGCAGACGGGTGGCGGGGCGGGGATTAGAACCCAGGACCTTCTGACTCCCAGGCCTGGGCTCTACCCGCTACGTCGTGCTGCCCCTCTATAACTGAGGCGCAGAGAAGTGAAGTGACTCGCGCAAGGTCTCTGCGGACAAGTGGCGGGGCGGAATTAGAACCCAGGTCCTCTGGCTCCCAGGTAGAGCTCCAATGGGCCGCGCTGCTTCCCCGGATCTTCCCACCAGGGGCGCTGTTCCTCCGGCCGACGCCCCCTCCCCCTCTTGCAGGTTCCTGGATTGTGATAGAAATAATAATAATAATAATAATAATAATTAATAATAATAGGTTCGTCAAGCGCTTATTATTTGGGGGTGTAGTAGGGGGATCAGTTTAGAGAGGGGAGCCAGCTTCTTGGGCCCCAGAAGATTCAGGGCTGCACCTGCACGCCCCGCCCCGGTCGGTTGCTTTTTTTAAAAAATAGTATTTATCATTATTGATATTAATGATAAATGCTTCCCTAGTGATAATAATGGTATTGGCTAAGCGCTTACTTATGTGCCAAGGTAATCAGATGGCCCCACATGGGGCTCGCGGTCTTCATCCTTTTCCGACATCCCTCTTGGGCATCTTCACCCATTTTACCGGCACCCGAGGCCCAGAGAGGTTAAGGGGCTTGCCCAAGCGCTCACTAGGTGCGAGGCACTGGACTAAGCGTTGGGGTGGGTACAAGCAAATGGGGTTGGACGCGATCCCTGTCCCACAGGGGGCTCCCCGGTCTCCATCCCCTCGTTCCAGATGAGGGAACTGAGGCCCAGAGAAGGGAAGGGACTTGACCTCTCCTCAGAGACCCCCCAGTGTGGGGACACAGAGATCTCTCCTCAGAGACCCCCGGGGTGGAGATACAGAGACCTCAGAGACCCCAGGGGTGGGGGATATAGAGATCTCTCCTCAGAGACCCCCGGGGTGGGGGACACAGAGGCCTCAGAGACCCCCGGGGAGGGGACAAGGAGGCCTCTCAGAGACCCCTGAGGTGGGGGGGGGTCACAGAGATCTCTTCTCATAAACCCCCAGGGTGGGCACACAGAGCTCTCCTCAGAGACTCCCGGGGTGGGGGACACACAGAGCTCTCTGAAGAGACCCCCCCGGGGTGAGGACACGGAGAGGAGTCAGGGGTCACGGGTTCGAATCCTGGCTCTGCCACTCAGCTGTGTGCCTGTGGGCAAGTCACTTCACTTCTCTGGGCCTCAGTGACCTCATCTGGAAAATGGGGATTAACTGTGAGCCTCACGTGGGACCACCCGATGACCCTGTATCTCCCCCAGCGCTTAGAACAGTGCTCTGCACGTAGTAAGCGCTTAACGAATACCAACATTATTATTCTTATCTCTCCTCAGAGACCCTCCATGGTGCGGGACACAGAGACTTCTCAGAGACCCCCGGGGTGGAGACACAGAGACTTCTCAGAGAACTCAGAGACACAGAGATCTCTCCTTAGAGACCCCGGGGTGGGGAACATGGAGATCTCTCCTCAGAGACCCCTGGAGTGGGGACATGGAGATCTCTCCTCAGAGACCCTCCAGGATGGGGGAGACAACAGAGACCTCTCATCAGAGACCCCCGGAGTGGGGGACACAGAGACCTCTCCTCAGAGACCCTCCAGGGTGGGGACACAGAGACTTCTCAGAGAATTCTGGGGGCAGAGACATAGAGGCCTCTCCTCAGAGACCCCGGGAAGGGGGACACAGAGACTTCTCGGAGACCCCGGGGGTGGGGACACAGAGACCTCTCCTGAGAGATCCCCAGGTGGAGGACATGGAGATCTCTCCTCAAAGCCCCCCAGGGTGGCAGACACAGAGACCTCTCCTCAGAGACCCCCGGGGTGGAGGACCCGGAGATCTTGCCTCAGAGACCCCCCCCCCCCCCGAGTTGGGGCACACCAGAGATCTCTCCTCAGAGACCCCTGGGCTGGGGACACAGAGGCTTCCCTTCAGAGACCCCCGGGGTGGGGACACGGAGACCTCTCCTCAGAGATGCCCAGTGTGGGGATGCAGAGATCTCTCTGAGACCCCCCAGTGTGGGGACACAGAGATCTCTCCTCCGAGACCCCCGGGGTGGGGCCACAGAGACCTCTCCTCCGAGACCCCCGGGGTGGAGACACAGAGACCTCTCCTCAGAGACCCCCAGGGTGGTGACACCAGAGACTTCTCAGAGAACTCTGGGGGCAGAGACATAGAGACTTCTCCTCAGAGACCCCCAAGGCTGGAGGACACAGAGACTTCTCAAAGACCCTCCAGGTGGGGACACAGAGACTTCTCAGAGACCTCCAGGGTGGGGACACCAGAGACTTCTCTTCAGAGACCCCCGAGGTGGAGACAGAGAGACCTCTCGTCTGAGACCCCCCAGAGTGGGGGACACAGAGACCTCTCCTCAGAGACCCTCCAGGGTGGGGACACAGAGACTTCTCAGAGAACTCTGGGGGCAGAGACATAGACGCCTCTCCTCGGAGACCCCCGGGGTAGGGACACCAGAGACTTCTCAGAGACCCCTAGGGGTGGGGGGTCACGGAGATCTCTCTTCAGAGACCCCTGGGGTGAGGCCATGGAGAGACCTCTCCCAGAGACCCCTTGAGACAAGGACCCAGAGACCCCCTGCAGACAAGTGGTGGAGCCACCCTAGTCATTGTGGGCAAGGAATCCATCTGTTAGAGAAGCAGCGTGGCTCAGTGGAAAGAGCACGGGCTTTGGAGTCAGAGGTCATGGGTTCGAATCCCGGCTCGGCCACTCGTCAGCTGTGTGACTCTGGCCAAGTCACTTCACTTCTCGGTGCCTCAGTGACCTCATCTGTAAAATGGGGATGAAGACTGTGAGCCCCACGTGGGACAACCCGATTCCCCTGTGTCTACCGCAGCGCTTAGAACGGTGCTCGGCACATAGTAAGCGCTTAACAAATACCAACATTACTATTATTATTATTATTACTATGTGCAGAGCACTGTTCTAAGCGCTGGGGGAGATCCAGGGTCATCGGGTCGTTCCACGTGAGGCTCACAGTTAATCCCCATTTTACAGATGAGGTCACTGAGGCCCAGAGAAGTGAAGTGACTCGCCCACAGTCACCCATGCCAAGTGGCCGAGCCGGGATTCGAACTCATGACCTCTCACTCCCAAGCCCGTTCTCTAGACAGTCCTGTCTTCTGCCACCACACGTAACTTTCTGACGCAGTGGAGGAACCGTTGTAATAAAGACCATAATTATGAATGAATGAGTGAATGGATGGATGGATGAATGAATCAAGGCTCTAACCATTAGCCCTCCCTAACGATCACGTGACGACGCCAACGGCCGCTCCGGCGGGAAAGGAGGCCGAGCGCGCGCCCCAGGAACTACTTTTCCCAGAGGGCGTCGGGGGCGTCGCGCGGGAAAGAAGGGCGCGCTCGCGCGCATGCGCGCGGCACCCTCCCTCCCCACCCCAGAACTTCATTTCCCAGCAGGCGTCGGGGGCGTCCGAGCGGGTGCGCCTGCGCGGCCTCGCCCAAGAACTACAGTTCCCAGAGGGCGGCGGGGGCGCCGCGCGGGAAAGGAGGGCGCGCTCGTCCGCATGCGCGCGGCACCGCCCCTCCCCACCCCAGAACTCCATTTCCCAGCAGGCGGCGGGGGCGTCCGAGCGAGTGCGCCTGCGCGGCCTCGCCCAAGAACTACAGTTCCCAGAGGGCGGCGGGGGCGCG
Organism: Ornithorhynchus anatinus; assembly: GCF_004115215.2. Taxonomy (NCBI): domain Eukaryota; kingdom Metazoa; phylum Chordata; class Mammalia; order Monotremata; family Ornithorhynchidae; genus Ornithorhynchus; species Ornithorhynchus anatinus. The sequence goes on from NC_041733.1 coordinate 47,090,846, forward strand.
GCGCCTGCGCGGGGAGCGGGGGGGGCCCCGGATGTAGGTCGGGACCGGCGGCTCCGGGAGAGAGGGAGGAGGCGGTCGCGCCCAGCCCGGCCCGGCCCCAGCGCGGAGCCGGACGGTGAGCGGGGGAGGGGAGGGGAGCGGTGACCTTTCACCCCCATCGGGAGCATCCAGGAGCGCGGGGGGTCGTGTCCCCTTTCCTCCCCCCCCCTGGAATTCCCCCCCGTCATTCCCTCCCTCCCTGGGATTCCCCTCCCCCCCCCCCCCGGGCAACCCTTGCATCTCTTGAATTCATCTGGGTGTTTATGTGCAGAGCACTGTCCTAAGCGCTGGGATAATAATGTTGGTATTGGCTAAGCGCCTCCTACGTGCAGAGCACTGTCCTAAGCGCTGGGATAATAATGTTGGTATTGGCTAAGCGCCTCCTACGTGCAGAGCACTGTCCTAAGCGCTGGGATAATAATGTTGGTATTGGCTAAGCGCCTCCTACGTGCAGAGCACTGTCCTAAGCGCTGGGATAATAATGTTGGTATTGGCTAAGCGCTTCCTACGTGCAGAGCACTGTCCTAAGCGCTGGGATAATAATGTTGGTATTTGTTAAGCGCTTACTATGTGCAGAGCACTGTTGTAAGCGCTGGGGGGACACAGGGGAATCAGGTTGTCCCCCGTGGGGCTCACAGTCTTCATCCCCATTTTGCAGATGAGGGAACTGAGGCCCAGAGAAGTGAAGTGAGTCGCCCACAGTCACCCAGCAGACAAGGGGCAGAGCCAGGATTCGAACCCATGATCTCTGACTCCAAAGCCCGTGCTCTTTCCACTGAGCCACGATGCGGTGGGAGGGGGGGGAGGGGGGGTTGGTCAAAGGGTGGTCCCACGTGCGGCTCCCAGGCTTCATCCCCATTTTGCAGATTGAGATCACTGAGGCCCGGAGAAGTGAAGTGACTGGCCCACAGTCCCCCAAGCTGACAAGGGGCGGGATTCGAACCCCTGACCTCTGACTCCCCAGCCCGGGCTCTTGCCACTGAGCCACGCTGCTTCTTGACTAATTGATCTTGCCCTCCCCAGCGCTTAGCGCAGTGCTGTGCACTCAGGAAGCGCCCAATAAGTTTGATGAAGTTAATTTCTCCCCCTTCACGACGCCCCCCCCACCCCGGATTTCTCTCCCTCCCCCAGTGGAAAGTTGGGGGGCGGGAGGGGTGGCCTGGGACCAGAACCTGGCAGAGGGGAGGAGGGGGCTTCCTTATAATAATAATAATAATAATAATAATAATAATAAAAAATTATATTCGTTAAGCGCTTGCTTACTCTGCGCCAAGCCCTACTGTAAACACCTGGGTGGATACAGGGTCATTAGGTTGTAATGGTCTTAATCCCCATTTTACAGAGGAGGGAACTGAGGCCCAAGAGAAGTAAAGTGGCTGGCCCAAGGGCATTTATTCAGTAGTATTTATTGAGCGCTTACTATGTGCAGAGCACTGGACTAAGCGCTTGGAATGGACAGTTCGGCAAGATAGAGACCGTCCCTGCCCATTGACGGGCTCACGGTCTCATCGGGGGAACACAGCAGACAGGTGGAGGAGCCGGGATTAGAACCCAGGACCTCCGACTCCCAAACCTGGTCCCCCCCACCGAGCCACACCGCTTCTCTGTATCTTTAGGTCAAAGAAAACGGGTGGTGAGGGGCTTGTCCCGCGCCCCTGGGGGAAGGCACTGCCTCCCTCAAAGTGAGGCCGGGGAGTCAGAAGGTCCTGGGTTCGAATTCTGCCCCTGCCGCTTGTCTGCCGGGTGACCTTGGGCCAGTCACTTCACTTCTCCGGGCCTCGGTTCCCTCGCCTGGAAAATGGGGATGGAGACGGGTGTAGAGCGAGGGTTCTCCGGGTGTGAGAGGTAGGTGCCGGGTTCAGATTCCCCCACGCGTCCAGACCGTCGGCTCGTCGTGGGCAGGGAGTGCGTCCGTTTAGCGTTGCGTGGTCCTCTCCCAAGCGCTTAGGCCAGCGCTCTGCACACAGTCAGCGCTCGATAAACCCGACTGAATGAACGAAGGCCGTGAGCCCCACGTGCCACCAGCCTGATTAGCTCGGATAATAACAATAATGTTGGTATTTATTAAGTGCTTACTATGTGCAGAGCACTGTTCTAAGCACTGGGGGAGATACAGGGGAATCAGGTTGTCCCACGTGAGGCTCACAGTTAATCCCCATTTGACAGATGAGGGAACTGAGGCACAGAGAAGTGAAGTAACAGTCACACAGCTGACAAGTGGCAGATGGGGGATTCGAACCCATGACCTCTGACTCCCAAGCCCGGGCTCTTTCCCCCGGGTCACGCTGCTCGGATCCACCCCGCCGCTTAGTAAAGGGCCCGGCACATAGTAAGCGCTTTCCAGTGCTACGTGCCGAGCCTCTGCCCTTGAGAAGCCGACCTACCGCCTCTCGTGTGCAGAGCACTGTGCTGAGCGCTTGGGAGAGGACGGCAGAGTGGGGAGACGAGATGCCCGCCCTGGAGGAGCTTCCGGTCTACTCCGTGCAGAGCAGTGGACTGATCTCCCCCCGGGCCCCGGCCCGAGGAGCGGGTTCAACTCCGCGGGGATCGGGGGGCGGCGGGGGGTGGGCATTGATCCCCGAGAGCGGGAAGTGGACGGGAAAGGGGGACCCGGGAGGGAGCCCGAGGATGGGGATGGAGACGGTCTCTCGCTGCTCCGTCTCCTCCTTCACTCGGGCGCATTTATTGAGCGCTTCCTATGCGCACAGCCCTGGTCTAAGCGCTCTGGAGAGGACGGCAGATCAATCAACAGACACATTGCCTGCCCACAGGGAGCTCAGGGTCTAGAGGACTGTAGGATCACTCATTGGTTCAGTCTTATTGATTGAGCGCTTCCTGTGCGCAGGGCGCTGTGCTAAGCGCTGGGGACTGGACAGGAGAAGAGTGAACAGGCGCAGTCCCTGCCCACAACGAGCTGTTGTCGTCGGCTGCCCTCCTCCTGCCCCTGCTGGGCTTTAAGGTGGCCTCCTGGGGCCACTGGAGGTCCAGGAGTCCCCGGGGGGCCGGGTGGGGGGCCGAGGGGGGTCCCGGTCCCCCCCGCCTGCTCTGGGCTCCTCGAGGCCCCGCTGCCGGCCACTTCCTGCCCGGGACAGGGTGAGGTCGGGGGGAGCGGAGGCCCGGGCTGGGAGAGAGTGGAGGCTGGGGAGAGGAGAGGCCAGGGCTGGGGGAGAGAGGAAGCCGGCTGGGAGCGGAGGCCCGGGCTAGAGGGAGTGGAGGCCGGGGGGTAGAGGAGGCCCGGGCTGAGGGAGAGTGGAGGCCGGGTGGCAGCGGAGGCCCAGACCTGGGGGAGAGTGGAGGCCGGGTGGCAGAGGAGGCCCAGACCTGGGGAGAGTGGAGGCCGGGTGGCAGCGGAGGCCCAGACCTGGGGAGAGTGGAGGCCGGGTGGCAGAGGAGGCTGGGGGGGAGCGGAGGCCCAGACCGGGGTAGAGTGGAGGCTGGGGGAGTGGAGGCCCAGGTTGGCACCAGCAGGGCAAGGCCGAGCCCGCGGCCCAGCCCTCGCTTATGGTTTGAGGCCACGATTCTCCCCCCTCCCCGCAAAGCCCAGTGGCTCCCCACTCCCCCCTTCCCACACCCACCCGATGTGGGGACTGAGGGGGGCCCTGCCCGGGCCTCCTCCGCGCATCTGCTGGGTGACGCTGGGCCAGGCGCTTCCCTTCTCTGGGCCTCAGTTCCCTCACCTGGAAAATGGGGACGGAGAGGGTGAGCCCCAGGCGGGACGGGGACTGGGTCCGGCTCCATTTCCTTGTATCCACCCCGGAGTTTAGTACCGTTCCGGGCACACGGTAAGTGCTTAACAAATACCGTTGTTATCATTATTATTAATGTTGTTAATTAATAAGGACTTGAGGGACAACAGAACAATGGACACACACCCCTCCAATCAGCTCAGTGGACAGTAAGCGCTAACAGATAGTGTTATTAGTGTTGTTATTATTGTATTGTCCTCTCCCAAGCGTGTAGTAGAGTGTTTGGCACACAGTAAGTGCTCAATAAATGCGACTGAAGGGATAATCTTCGAGCGCCTGGGAGAGGACAGTTGAGGGAGAAAGAGGCGCACCCCCCGCCCACGCCGAAGTTCCCACCTGCCAAGCGCCGCACCGGTCCGTGCCGCCGTCCTTATCGCGCCCCGCTCACGTTCTCCGTCCGTGTCTCTCTCTCTCTCTCCGTGTCTCCGCGTGCGTCTCCGCGCGCGTCTCTGGGGCCAGGACGCCGCCGGGGGACCCCGCCCCCCACCCGGTCCAGGATGCAGACGATCAAGTGCGTGGTGGTGGGCGACGGGGCGGTGGGCAAGACGTGCCTGCTGATCAGCTACACGACCAACGCGTTCCCCGAGGAGTACATCCCCACGGTGTTCGACAACTACAGCGCGCAGCTGTCGGTGGACGGCCGGCCGGTCAGCCTCAACCTGTGGGACACGGCCGGCCAGGAGGAGTACGACCGCCTGCGGACCCTCTCCTACCCGCAGACCAACGTCTTCGTCATCTGCTTCTCCATCGCCAGCCCCTCCTCCTACGCCAACGTGCGGCACAAGTGGCACCCGGAGGTGGCCCACCACTGCCCCGACGTGCCCGTCCTGCTGGTGGGCACCAAGAGCGACCTGCGCCGGGACTCGGAGACGGTCAGGCGGCTCAAGGAGCAGAGCCTGGCGCCCACCACGCCCCAGCAGGGCGCCGCCCTGGCCAAGCAGGTGGGCGCCGTCCGCTACCTGGAGTGCTCGGCCCTGGCCCAGGACGGCGTGAGGGAGGTGTTCGCCGAGGCCGTCCGGGCCGTGCTCGACCCGCCGGCCAAGAGGAGCGCCAAGAAGTGCGTCCTCTTGTAGCCCCCCGCCCGGGCGGCTCCCCGGGACCGGTCGCCGCGGGGGCGGCCGTCGACCCCCGCCCCCTCTTTCGCCTCTGTGCCTTCGGCCCACGGGGGGCCCGGCCGGACCGACCCTCCCCGCCCCACCGCCCCCGGCCGCCCCCCCCCCACCACCCCGTCCGGGACCCCGGGGTCCGAGCGACGCGGCCGGCCGGGCCCCGCCGGCCACGTCCGCCCGCGTGCCCGGCGTCCGGAGGACGGGGACGAGCGCCCCGCGGCCGCCCCTCCCCCCCGTGGGGGTTTGATGTGCCTTGCCCAGGGAAGCGGCGCCCACACGGTGCCCACGCGGCACCCGCGGGCGGGGAGTTTACACTGGAACCCCCTCGGCGTTGGCCCGGCGTCCCGGGGAGACGAGACGGAGGCCGAGCGTGGGCGGGCGCCGACCCCCCCCCCGCCTCCGCCCTCCGCCACCGCCGGGCATCAGGGTCTCGCTCGGGGGCGGGGGGGGGTCCGACCCGGCGGTCGGCCGCGCGGGGCCGTGACGGACGGTTGGATGGACACGGCTTGGGCCGGGCCTCCCTTGGACCGAGCCCCCGCCCCGCCTCAACGACGGGGGCGTCCCGAGGACCACGTCCGGCCCGCCGACACCCCCGGGGTGTCCCGGCTCGGGCGGGAAGCGGGGCCGCCCCCCTCGCCCCCGTCGGAGCTCGGACACGGAGCCACCCCGGCGGCCGATTTTAGCGCGGTACGGGATATACACTGGCACCTCCACCTTCTTCCGAAAAGGAATCCGTATGAAGACTAACGGTTTAAATTATGCGCCCCGGAACGGTAATAAAGCTTCCTTCCTGATTTCGCCGGCGGCGTCCCTTCTTTCGGCCGAGCGCCGACCGTGTGCGGAGCCCTCCGCCGAGCGCCGGGCAGAGGACGAACCTCGGAATAAACGGACCCGTTCCCCGCCCGCGAGGAGCTGACGGTCCCGAGGGGGAGGCGGACAGGAAGAGAAAGAAATTGATTGCCGACGTGGACGTAAGCGGTGCGGGGATGGGACGGGGATGAAGAAAGGGAGCCGGTCGGGGGGACGCGGAGGGGAGGGGGAGATGAGGAAATTGGGGGGGGCTCGGTCCGGGAAGGCCTCCCGGAGGAGACGGGCCTCCGGTAAGGCTCGGACGCGTTTAAACGTTCATTCGTATTTACTGAGCGCTCATTCGCGACCGCATCCACGACCCGTATCCCTTTCCTCTCCGCTCCCGCCCTCGGGATCGGCACGGCTTTTTGGGAGGGGCTCCCCACTACTACTCATTCATTCATTCATTCAATAGTATTTATTGAGCGCTTACTATGTGCAGAGCACTGTACTAAGCGCTTGGGATGAACAAGTCGGCAACGGATAGAGACGGTCCCTGCCGTTTGACGGGCTTACGGTCAAATCAGGGGAGACGGACGGACGAGAACGATGGCAGTAAATAGAGTCAAGGGGAAGAACATCTCGTACTCGCCCGCTTGCACAACTGCGACTGAGACTACCCATCCCTGTGCTATCTGTTAAGCGCTTACTGTGGGCTAAGCGCTGGGTAGATCCGAGATCATCAGGTCAGTCCCCGCCGCCCCCCGGGAGGCTCAGGCTCCGAGGGGGAGGGATTTTAATCGGATTTTCCCCCCCTCGACTGACCCCACCCCCAGCCCCACAGCTCTTCCGTCCGTATCTGGGGGACCCGGGGCAAGTCACTTCCCTTCTCTCCGCCTCAGTTAGCTGGTCTGTGAAATGGGGGTGAAGAGCGGTAGCCCCAGGTGGGACGGGGGTCTCTGCCCGGACTGATTTGCTTGGGTCTACCCCAGCGCTTAGAAGACGTAGTGAGCGCTTCACCAAGACGGTCGTCGTTATAATATCTGTGATGTATTCTTATCGCTGTCTATCTCCCCCTCTAGACCGTGAGCTCGTTGTGGGCCGGGAGTGTCTCTCCCAACTGCTTCGTACAGGGCTTTGCGCACGGTAAGCGCTCAGTAAATACCACTGATGGATGGGGAAGCGGGCCCAGGAAGGGCAAGTGACTCGTCCAAGGTCTCACGGCAGCCAGCGGATGGGGCTGGGATTAGAACCCAGGTTTCCTGGCTCCCAATCCCGTGCTCTTTGATTCAGTCTTTTTATTTTCTTATTTATGAAGCACTTGCCCCGTGTCAAGTACTGTGTCGAGCGCTGGGGTAGATCGAAATTGATCAGGTTGGACAAAATCCCTGTCCCACATGAGGCTCACATAATAATAACATAATAGTTAACTGTGGTATTTAAGTGCTTACTATGTGCCAGGCACTGTACTAATTCCTCAGGTGGATACAAGCTAATGAGGTTGGACGGAGTCTTCGTCCCACATGGGGATCCCGTAAGAATTATAATAATTGTGGTATTTGTTAAGCGCATCCTATGGACCAGGCGTTGTACTAAGCGCTGGGGTGGGACACGAGCTAATGAGATCGGACACGGTCCTTGTCCCACGCGAAGCTCCCGGTCTCCATCCCCATTTTCCAGAGGAGGGAACCGAGGCCCGGAGAAGTGAAGTGAGTTGCCCGAGGTCACCCAGCAGACACGTGGCGGAGCGGGGATTAGAACCCAGGACCTCGCATCGCCCGGGCTCTACCCGCCCCGCCACCGATCTGGACAGGAGAGCCGTGGGGTTGAGGGGGTGGGGATTAAGGGGGCAGATCCGAGGGCGACGCGGAAGGGAGGGGGAGAAGAGGAAAGAAGGGCTCAATCGGGGAAGGCCTCTCGGAGGAGACGTGATTCCGATACGGCTTTGAAGACGGGGAGAGCCGTGGTCTGCGGGATGTGAGGAGGGAGGATGTGGGCCAGGGGTCGGCGGCGAGAGAGACGAGATCGAGGGACGGTGAGGAGGTCGGTGTTGAGAGGAGCAGAGCGTGCCGCTTAGGCTGGAGTAGCAGAGCAGCCCGGTGAGGGAAGAGGGGGCGGCCGATGGAGGCCTTTGAAGCCGCCGGATAGCAGTTTCTGGTTGATGTGGGCACTCGGAAGTGACTATTCTGTGCCGGGCACTGTACTAGGCGCTGGGGTGGAGACAAGCCAGAGGGGTTGGACCCGGTCCCCGTCCCACGTGGGGCTCGCGGTCTCCATCCCCATTTGACAGATGAGGTCACTGAGGCCCAGAGAAGCAAAGTGACTTCCCACGGCGGTGTTCCCGAAAGCTCAGTAGTAATAATAATAATGATGAAAATAATAATGAATGGTATTTATTAAGCACTTGAGGCCCAGAGAAGTGCAGTGACTTCCCACAGCAGTGGTCCGAAAGCCTAACAGTAATGATGATCATGAAAATAATAATGAGTGGTAATTATTAAGCACTTGAGGCCCAGAGAAGTACAGTGACTTGCCCATAACAGAGTTCTGAAAGCCCAATAGTAATAATAATAATGAAAATAATAATGAGTGGTGTTGATTAAGCACTTGAGGCCCAGACAAGTGAAGGGACTTCCCACAGCAGTGGTCCGAAAGTCTAATAGTTGTAATAATAATGGAAATATTACGGGGTATTTATTAAGCGCTTGAGGCCCTGGGAAGTGACGTGACTTCCTATAGCAGTGTTCCCGAAACCCCAATAGGAATAATAATAATGAAAATAATAACGAGTGGTATTTATTAAGGACTTGAGGCCCAGAGAAGTGACGTGACTTCTTATAGCAGTGTTCCGAAAGCCCAATAGTAATAATAATAATGAAAATAATGAGTGGTATTTATTAAGGACTTGAGGCCCAGAGAAGTCAAGCGACTTGCCCATAACAGGGTTCCGAAAGCCCAACGGTAATAGTAATGATGAAAATAATAACGAGTGGTGTTTATTAAGCACTTGAGGCCCAGAGAAGTGAGGTGACTTAATAATAATGTTGGTATTTGTTAAGCGCTTACTATGTGCCGAGCACCGTTCTAAGCGCTGGGGTAGACACAGGGGAATCAGGTTGTCCCACGTGGGGCTCACAGTCTTAATCCCCATTTAACAGATGAGGGAACTGAGGCGCAGAGAAGCTAAGTGACTCGCCCACAGTCACACAGCCGACAAGTGGCAGATCCGGGATTCGAACTCATGAGCCCTGACTCCAAAGCCCATGCTCTTTCCACTGAGCCACGCTGCTTCCCAAAAGCCTAATAATAATAATGAAAATAATATTAAATGGTATTTATTAAGGACTTGAGGCCCAGGGAAGCCTAATAGTAGTGATAATAATGAAAATGATGTTAAGTGGTATTTATTAAGCACTTGAGGCCCAGAGAAGTGACGTGACTTCCTATAGCAGTGTTCCGAAAGCCCAATAATAATAATAATGAAAATAATAATGTGATATTCATTAAGCGCTTACTAGGGACACCATGTTGCTCGGTCTGTGCAGAGTCGGCGCCCGGCACAGCGCTCGGCACACAGTGGGCGCTCGGCGGGGCCTGGGGATCGGGTTCGTGCAGAGCGGTTCTCGACAGTCATCGTGCAGACCCGAGCCCCGCGGAGGAGGTGAAACCGCAGAGACGGGTTTTTCTTTTCTTTCGCTTTTGGCCGCGGCGGACGGGAGGAGATAAAAGTCAGGGCCCCCACCGGATGACAGCGCGAGGCGGTAAAAACATCGCGCCCCGAGAGAGAAGTCAGACCTCCGTCAACATCCCTTTAATCTTACGCCCTGCAAACGGTCGCAGAATCGATCGTGACGCAGGCGGCGAAATGAGTTTCCCGCTCGGTCGGGGCTATTTATTGAGCGCTGGCGAGGGAGATTAAGAACTGTGGCGTTCTTTGGGCGCTTACTAGATGCCAGGCGCCGTACTAGGGGGGCTGGGGTGGATCCGAGCAAATCGGGGTGGGGGCGGTCCCCGTCCCGCCTGGGGCTCACGGGCTTCATCCCCATTTTGCAGATGAGGGAACTGAGGCCCAGCGAAGCGACTTGCCCAAGGCCACCGAGCCGCACTTACTAGGCACTCGATATTCTTCGGTCTGTGCGGGGTAAGCGCCCGGCACAGTGCTTAACGCACAAGTGGCAGAGCCGGGCATAGGAGCCCTGACCTGACTCCCAGGCCCGGGCTCTCCCCGCTACTCCGTGCTGCGGAGCGCTGTACTAAGCGCTTGGGAGAGCGCCATACAACAGAGTTGGTAGACAGGTTCCCCGCCCGCCAGGAGCTGACAGGCCCGTCCGTCAGCCGGTGGAAATTAATAATGATGTCAATTTGTTCGGCGCCTACTATGTGCCAGGCACTGTTCTAAGAGCTGGGGTAAAGACAGAGCCATCAGGTGGGGCTTACTGAGCGTTTCCTGGGTGTAGAGCACTGTATTGAGCGCTGGGGAGACTACGGTCTAGCGGGGGAGCCAGGAATTGATAGAAATAAATCACGGATACGGACGAAAACGCCGAGGATGGGGGGACCATTAAGGGCTTAAAGGGGACAGAGAGAAGCACGCGGGGGGACGCAGAAGGGAGTGGGAGGAGAGGAAACGAGGGCTTCATCGGGGAAGGCTTCCTGGAGGAGATGTGATTAAAATAAGGCTTTGAAGGTGGGGAGAGTTGCGGTCTGGCTTCGGTGCAGGGGGAGGGCGTTCCGGGCCCGAGGCAGGACGTGGGCGAGAGGTCGGCGGTGAGATCGAGGTACGGGGAGGAAGCTGGTGCTAGAGGAGCGGAGCCTGCGGGCCGGGCCCGAGGAGGAAATTCAGCTGACTCCCGACCGTCGATTTGAAGGTTTTCAATCAGCTCCGTCCTCATTCGGTCGTATTTATTGAGCGCACACCGTGTGCAGAGCACTGGACTAAGCCCTTGGGAACTACTATTCATTCGGTCGTACTTAGTGAGCGCTTGGCAAGTCACTTAACTTCTCTGTGCCTCAGTGACCTCATCTGTAAAATGGGGATTAAGAATGTGAGCCCCACGTGGGACGACCTGATTCCCCTGTGTCTCCCCCAGCGCTTAGAACAGTGCTCGGCACATAGTAAGCGCTTAACAAATACCAACATCATCATTATTATTATTACTATGCGCAGAGCACTGGACTAAGCCCTTGGGAAGTACAGTTCAGCAATAAAGAGGCAATCCTGCCCACGCCGGGCTTATTTATCGGCACTCCTCTCCCACTACACCCCAGCTCACACCCTCTGTTCCTCTACAGCCGCCACTGGTCTGCTGTGCGACTTTGGGCAAGACACTTCACTTCTCTGGGCCTCAGTTCCCTCGACTGTAAAATGGGGATGCAGAATGTGAGCCCCACGTGGAACCACCTGATGACCTGGTATCCTCCCCAGCGTTTAGAACAGGGCTTTGCACATAGTAAGCGCTTAACAAATGCCATCATTACTATTATTACAGCCAACCTACTCACCCTGCTTGGTCCTCCTCGCTCTTACCTCTGACGTCCTCCGGTCTGCTGCCACTTGTCTGCTGGGTGACCTTGGGTAAGTCACTTCACTTCTCTGGGCCTCAGTTTTCTCATCTGTAAAATAGGCATGGAAAAATCATGAAATGTGTGAGCTTAAAACACTGCCTGGCACATAGTACGTGCTTAACAAATACCGTAATTATTATTATTATTATTATTATTACCTCCTGCTCACGCCCTCCCTCCGTCGATGGATCGTTCGTATTTATTGAGCGCTTACTGGGTGCAGAGCACTGTACTAAGCGCTTGGGAGGGGACGACACAGTGGAATTAGGGCACGCGTTCCCTGTCTCTCCCTAAACTTCAGGGCCTTTCCCTTCTCCCGACCGTTGTACTGGACTCTCCCAAACGCTCAGTACAGTGCTCTGCACCCACTTGGACTGTGAGCCCCACAGGGGACAGGGACCGACCTAATTAACTGGTACCTACCCCAGCGCTTAGAACAGTGTTTAATGCATAATAAGCGCTTAATAAATGCTATAAAAAACGCTCAATAAATTGCAGTGATTGAGGCCTTTCCCTTATATTTTCCACTACTCCCATTTCAGAACCCGTCTTCCCCTTTACTCTGCAGATACGAATTAATCAATGGCATTGATTGAATAATGATGATAGCGGTTAGGGGCCTACCCTGCGCCAAGCACTGCACTAAGCGCTGGGGTGGGTCCAGGCAAAGGGGGTCGGACCCGGTCCCTGCCCCGCGCGGGGCTCGCCGTCTCCATCCCCATTTTACAGAGGAGGAAACTGAGGCCCAGGGAAGTGAAGTGACTGGCCCAAGGTCACACAGCAGACAGGTGGCAGAGCCGGGGAAGCAGCGTGGCGCAGTGGAAAGAGCACGGGCTTTGGAGTCAGGGCTCATGAGTTCGAATCCCAGCTCTGCCACTTGTCAGCTGTGTGACTGTGGGCAAGTCACTTAACTTCTCTGTGCCTCAGTTCCCTCATCTGTAAAATGGGGATTAAGACTGTGAGCCCCACGTGGGACAACCTGATTCCCCTGTGTTTACCCCAGCGCTTAGAACAGTGCTCTGCACATAGTAAGCGCTTAACAAATACCAACATTATTATTATTATTATTATTAAGTCATGACCTCTTGACCTCCAGGCCCGGGCTCTACCCGCTATGCCACGCTGCTTCCCAAGTGCTTAATAAATCCCCAAATAATAATTCCAATTCCACAGAATTGGTGGGCACATTCCCTGCCCGCAAGGAGTTTTCTATTGTCCTCTCCTTAGCGCTTAGGCCAATGTTCTGCACACAGTAAGCGCGCAGTAAACACGAGTGAATGAGTACCCCAGCGCTTAGAACAGTGCTTCTAACACAGTAGGTGCTTTAAAAAAAAACCCCGGAGTTATTTCTTAATATTATTTTTCCAATTTTAATGCTGCTAAGGTTGGCAGGCCCCCTGACTGGTGGACCGGAAGTGCGCTCCCCACTGAACAGCCCGGCCCAGGAGAGTCACGTGACCCAACCCGGGGTCGTTCTTGGCCTGCCGCCGCCGCCTCCTCTCCGGGCGCGATACGCATGCGCGGGGGTGGGGGTCGGGGTGGGGGGGAAATAAGCGGCCCCCATTTTGGGCGCGCGCCATCCTGAGGGAATACACATGCGCGGGGAGGGGGTGGCAGCGGCCCCCTCCCTTGGGGCGCGCGCCATCCTGAGGGAATACGCATGCGCGGGGGGGTGGCAGCGGCCCCCCCTCTATTTGGGGCGCGCGCCATCCTGACGGGATACGCATGCGCCGGGGAGGGGTGACAGTGGCCCCTCCCCTTTGGAGGCGCGCGCCATCCTGAGGGAATGCGCATGCGCCGGGGGTGGCAGTGCGCCCCCCCCCTTTTGAGGTACGCGCCATCCTGAGGGAATACGCATGCGCAAGGAGCTGCCCCCCGACGCCGGGGGGCCCTTTCCGGGCTCGCGCCATCGTGAGGGAACGCGCATGTGCAGAGGACGAGAGGGCGGCAGCGGCTAACCCCCGCCCTCCTGCGCCTGCGTAGTCCCGCCCCCCGCCGGCTCACCCAATCACCGTCTTCCATCTTTCAATTGTAGCCAATCAGGCCGCTCCGCCGGGGGTGGAACTCCTTCGCTTCCGGCGTGTGGGCGGCGGGTCGGGGCCCGGCGGGGGCAGGTCCCCGGCGCCGACCTGGGCCTCTTCGCCGGCATCATGTCGGACTCGGACAGCGACGAGGACTCGGGCGGGGGCGGCCCCTTCTCCCTGGCCGGCTTCCTCTTCGGGAACATCAACGAGTCGGGCCAGTTGGAGGGGGACAGCGTGTTGGACAAGGTGAGGGCCGCCCCCCGGCCGCGAAGGCTTCTGGGAGAGAGAGAGTTTGGTCAAGGGCTGAGGAGAGGGGGATGCTGGGAGCGGGGCACGCAGGAAGCGTGGCCTAACAAATTATGCTCCTGATTATTACGTTATTATTGTCATTATTTTTGCTGTCTTCCCTGTCAGCTCGTTGTGAATGTGACCGATGATTGGTGATGATAATGATGATGATTTGGGAAGCGCTTACTAGGTGCCAGGCACTGTGCTAAGCGCTGGGGGAGATAGATCATGCGGTGGTCGCAGCTGGAGCTCACAGTCTTAATCTCCATTTGATGATGATAATAAGGTTGATATTTGGGAAGCGCTTACTATGTGCAGAGCACTGTGCTAAGCGCCGGGGGAGATAGATCATGAGGTTGTGCCACTTGGAGCTCACAGTTTTAATCTCCATTTGATTATAATGATAATGTTGATATTTGGGAAGCGCTTACTATGTGCAGAGCACTGTGCTAAGCGCCGGGGGAGATAGAAGATCGTGAGGTTGGCCCACTTGGAGCTCACAGTTGTAATCCCCATTTGATTATAATGATAATGTTGATATTTGGGAAGCGCTTACTATGTGCAGAGCACTGTGCTAAGCGCTGGGGGAGATAGATCATGAGGTTGGCCCACTTGGAGCTCACAGTCTTAATCCCCATTTGATTATAATGATAATGTTGATATTTGGGAAGCGCTTACTATGTGCAGAGCACTGTGCTAAGCGCTGGGGGAGATAGATCATGAGGTGGTCGCAGCTGGAGCTCACAGTCTTAATCTCCATTTGATGATAATAATAAGGTTGATATTTGGGAAGCGCTTACTATGTGCAGAGCACTGTGCTAAGCGCTGGGGGAGATAGATCATGAGGTTGGCCCACTTGGAGCTCACAGTTTTAATCCCCATTTGATTATAATGATAATGTTGATATTTGGGAAGCGCTTACTATGTGCAGAGTACTGTGCTAAGCGCTGGGGGAGATAGAAGATCGTGAGGTTGGCCCACTTGGAGCTCACAGTTTTAATCTCCATTTGATTATAATGATAATGTTGATATTTGGGAAGCGCTTACTATGTGCAGAGCACTGTGCTAAGCGCTGGGGGAGATAGATCATGAGGTTGGCCCACTTGGAGCTCACAGTTGTAATCTCCATTTGATTATGATAATGTTGATATTTGGGAAGCGCTTACTATGTGCAGACCACTGTGCTAAGCGCCGGGGGAGATAGAAGATGGTGAGGTTGTCCCAGCTGGAGCTCACCGTCTTAATCTCCATTTGATTATAATGATAATGTTGGTATGAAGCGCTCACTATGTGCAGGGCACTGTGCTAAGCGCTGGGGTTGATCATCAGGTTGTCCCCCGTGGGGCTCCCAGTCTTCATCCCCATTTTGCAGATGAGGTCACTGAGGCCCAGAGAAGTGACTTGCCCCAAGTCACCCAGCCGACAAGCGGCGGAGGCGGGATTGGAACCCACGACCTTTGACTCCCAAGCCCGCGCTCTTGCCACAGAGCCACGCTGATGGGTGCATCGTCCTCTCCCCGGCGCTTAGTCCAGGGCTCATTTATTCATTCAGTCGTATTTATGGAGCGCTTACTGTGTGCACAGCACTGTGCTAAATGTGTGGAAAGGACAATTCAGCAACAGAGACGATCCCTATCCAACAGCGGGCTCGCAGCGCTCAGTAAATAGGCTCGAATGAACGAAGGATGAACCCCATCCCTGCCACTTCATAGGAATCGTGGCATTTGTTGAGCGCTTACTATGTGCCGGGCACTGTTCTGAGCGCTGGGGGAGATGCGGCTAATCAGGTCCCGGTCTCGCGGTCTTCGTCCCCATCTGGCAGATGAGGCCCGGAGAAGTGACCTGACTCGCCCAAGGCTCCAGAGCAGCCAGGTGGACGAGGCAGGAGTAGAACCCAGGTCCTTCCGACTCCCAGCCCCGCGCTCCGGCCGCTCGGCTGTTCGCTGTGGGCCCTTGGGCTTGTCACTGCACCTCTCTGGGCCTCAGTTTCCTCGTCTGTCCAGTGGAGAGAAGCGCGTCCAGCGGTCGCAGTGAGTCGTATTTAATGAGCGCTTAGAGGACACTGTACTGAGCGCTTGGGGACAGCAGAGCAATAAAAGGACACATTCCCTGCCCGCAACGAGCCGGAGAGGGAGAAGCGGCGGTGAGAAAAGGAACGGGAAGCGGCATGGCCTTCGGGAAGGAGTCCTGGACTGGGGGTCAGAGGGCCTGGGTTCAAATCCCGGCCCGGCCACTTGTCTGCCGTCGCGGCCCGGGGCGAATCACTTCACTCCTCCGGGTCTCCGATCCCTCGGCTTTCCTCGATCCCTCCGGGGGGATTAAGGCTGTTGGGACGTGGATTGGGTCTCGTGTCTGTCCGCCCCTCCGTCGACCCCGCGGCACTTATTTTTACGTCTTTAAATTAGCTCTGATCGATTATTAGTATTGTGTGTCAGACTGTATGTTAATTGTGGGCGAGGAGCATGTCTGCCCACTCTGTTGTCCTTACAGTCCCGACTTCACTCTGTCGCTTGGATCATTTTTCTACAAACACGCCGTATCTCCCCGCTCCTCGAGACCCTCCGGCGGTCGCCCGTCCCCCTCCGCGTCAAACAGAAATTGGTCCCCGTCGGCTTTTTAGAGAAGCGGCGTGACTCACTGTGAAGAGCCCGGGCTTGGGAGTCGGAGGTCATAGGTTCAAATCCCGGCTCTGCCCCTTTCATTCAATAGTATTTATTGAGCGCTTACTATGTGCAGAGCACCGCACTAAGCGCTCGGGACGGACAAGTCGGCAACGGACGGAGACGGTCCCCGCCCTTTGACGGGCTCACGGTCCGATCGGGGGAGACGGACGGACGAGAACGACGGCGATAGATAGAGTCGAGGGGAAGAACGTCCCGTAAGAACGGTGGCGACTAAATAGAATCGAGGCGACGTACGATTCATTAACAGAATAAATAGGGTGACGAAGATAGATTCAGTCGAGCGGACGAGTACGGTGCCGTGGGGATGGGGAGGGAGAGGGGGACGAGCGGAGGGAAAAGGGGAAAATGAGGCTTTAGCTGCGGAGAGGTGAAGGGGGGATGGCGGAGGGAGTAGAGGGGGAAGAGGAGCTCAGTGTGGGAAGGCCTCTCGGAGGAGGTGAGTTTTAAGTAGGGTTTTGAAGAGGGGAGGAGAATCAGTCTGGCGGAGGTGAGGAGGGAGGGCCTTCCGGGACGGCGGGAGGACGCGGCCCGGGGGTCGACGGCGGGACGGGCGAGACCGGGGGACGGCGAGGAGGTGGGCGGCGGGGGAGCGGAGCGGGCGGGGTGGGCGGTAGAAAGAGAGGAGGGAGGAGAGGTAGGAGGGGGCGAGGCGACGGAGAGCCTCGAAGCCTAGGGTGAGGAGTTTCTGTTCGGAGCGGAGGTCGACGGGCGGCCGCCGGAGGTGTCTGAGAAGGGGACTGACGGGCCCAGATGGTCTCTGCGGGAAGACGAGCCGGGCGGCGGAGCGGAGGATAGACCGGAGCGGGGCGAGACGGGAGGAAGGGAGATCGGAGAGAAGGCCGACACGGTAGTCTAGCCGGGATATAACGAGAGTCGGCTGTGAGACTGTGGGCGAGTCACTTGACTGCTCTGGGCCTCAGTTCCCTCATCTGTAAAATGGGAATGAAGACTAGGAGCCCCACTTGGGACAACCCGATGACCCTGTATCTCCCCCAGCGCTTAGAACAGTGCTCTGCACATAGTAAGCGCTTAACAAATACCCTCTTCAAAACCCTACTTAAAACTCACCTCCTCCAAGAGGCCTTCCCAGACTGAGCTCCTCTTCTCCCTCTACTCCCTCTACCACCCCCCCGTGTGAATAGCTTTACATTATATATTAGAAATTATTTATGTTCAGGCCCGTCTCCCCCTTTAGACCATAAGCTCATCGTGGGCAGGGGACGTATCCGCTGACGCCGCCGTTACTGTCTACGTATCGGGCCGACTTCATCCACTTCAAGTTCATCCCTGTGTGCTTCGACTCTGCCCAGCCAAATAATCTTCCACCCTTATTGACACCCCCGCCCGTCACCCTCGCCAGTTTTTCCAGATGTTTAACTCGCTCCTCGGGCCCCCTGCCTCCTCCATCCCTTGCCGCCAATGACCCGGCCACCAACTTGATTAAGAAAATTGCCACCAACAAGCGTGAGCTCCCCCAGATCTCCCCTGCCCCTCCTCAGTCCCTTCCCCTTCCGGCTCCTTCTTCAACTCTTCCATCTTTCCCTGTGGGATCTCTAGAGGAGATCTCCTGTCTTCACAAAACCCATCCCCTCCACCTGCACGTCTGACCCCATTCCTTCGCACCTTATCCAAACACTCGCTCCTTCCCGTCCTCCCTCCCCGACCGCCATCTTCAACCGTTCGCTTTCCAGTGGCTTCTTCCCCACTGCTTTCGAACATGAACGTGTCTCCCCATCCTAAAAAAAACCTCCTCTGACCCCACGATTTCCTCCAGTTATGGCCCCATCTCTCTCCTAAGGTTCTTCTCCAAACTCCTCGAGCGAGTCGTCCTCGCTCGCTCTGCTGCAAATCTCCCTTCTCGACTCCCTCCGATCTGGCTTCCGTCCCCTTCACTCCACAGAAACCGCCCTCTCCGAGGGCCCTGGCGATCTCCTTCTTGCCAAATCCAGCGGCCTCTATTCCATCCTGATCCTCCTCGGCTGCCTTCAACACCGCAGACCACCCGCTGCTCCCACAGACCTGAGCCCACCTCGGCTTGGCCGACACCATCCTCTCCCGCTCCTCCTCCTCCTCCTCCTCCGTGTCCCGGGCGGGCTCCTCCTCGGCCTCCCACCCCTGGACCGCGGGGGTCCCCTTCTCTTCTCCATCTTCACCCACTCCCTCGGAGAACTCTTCCGCTCCCGCGGCTTCGACTCCCACCTCTACGCGGACGATTCCCCAATCTCCCTCTCCAGCCCCCCTCTCTGCGGTCTCACATTTCCTCCTGCCTTCGGGACACCTCTCCTTGGCTGTCCTCCCATCCCTTTCAGCTTAACATGTCCAAAACAGATGTCCCCATCTTCCCACCCAAACCCCGCCCTCCCCCTGACTTGCCCGTCACTGTAGACGGCACCGCCGTCCTTCCCGTCTCCCAAGCCCGCAGCCTCGGCCTCCTCCTTGACTCCTCTCTCTCATCCAACCCGCTTATTCAGTCCGTCACTAAACTCTGTCAGTCCCACTTTGACAATATTGCTGAAATCCTCCCTTTCCTTCCCAACCGCTGTCCCGTCAATGCAGTCGCTCAACCGCCCCCTTCTCGACGACTCCTTGAGGATCTCCCGGCCTCCCGTCTCACCCCTCTCCGGTCCAGACTTCCGCCTGCAGCCCGCCTCATTTTTCTACCGAAACGTTCAGGACTCGTCTTCCCCCTCCTCACGAAACTCCCGCGGTCGCCCGTCCACCTCCGCGTCAGACAGAAACCTGTCACCGTCGGCTTTAAAGCCGTCCATCGGGTCGCCCCCTCCTACCTCACCCCGCCGCTCCCCTATGCCGACCCGGCCCGCGCCCTCCGCTCCTCTAATACCGACCTTCTCCCTGCGCCTCCATCTCGCCCGCCTCACCTCCGACCCCTCGCCCACGTCCCGCCTCTGGCCCGGAACATCCTCCTTCCTCTCCGACGGACAGTGACTCCCTCCCTCTTCCAAGCCTTCCTGAAGGCCCACCTCCTCCAGGAGGCCTTCCCCGACTACTCCCCCCTTTCCTCTTCTCCCGCTCCCTTCTGCGTCTCCCCGACCCGCTCCCTTCCTTCGTCCCGTCCCCCCCCCCCCGTTCCCAGCCCCGCACCGCTTATGTCCACCTCCCTCATTTATCGATCTCTCTTCACGTCTGCCTTCCCTTCTAGACTGTCAGCACGTCGTAGGCGGGGAATGTGCCTGTTTATTGTCATATTGTCCTCTCCCAAGCGCTTAGGACAGCGCTCTGCACGCGGGAAGCGCTCGACAGATAGGACCGAACGAATTAAACGAATGCCGTCCGGTTTCAGGAATGCAAGAAGCACCTCGCGGGGCTCGGGGCCCTGGGCCTGGGCAGCCTCATCACCGAACTCACCGCCAGCCAGGACGACCAGGACCAGGATGACCAGGACGCCCCCGACAGGACCCCCGTGGACGAGGAGGGTGAGGGGCTGCGGCCGTTGGTGGGGGGGCGGGGGTGGCCGGCCTCCCCTCCCTCCCCGTCCCCCTCACTTTCTTTCATTCATTCAGTCATCTTTATTGAGCGCTCCCTGGGTGCGGAGCACTGACCTGAGCGCTTGGGAGAGGACAGTACAATAAACAAGACACATTCCCCGCTCCCTTCCCATCCCTCTCGCTTTCAGTCGTATTTATTGAGCACTTCCTTTCATTCATTCATTCATTCATTCAATCATTTATTGAGCGCTTCCTGGGTGCAGAGCACTGTAGTGAGCGCTTGGGAGAGGACAATACAGTAAACAAGACACATTTCCCGCTCCCTCCCCGTCCCTCTCACTTTCGGTCCTATTTACCGAGCGCTTCCTTTCATTCGTCCATTCAGTCGTGTTAATCGAGCGCTCCCTGGGTGCAGGGCGCCGTCCTGAGCGCTTGGGCGAGGACCGTAGAGCAATAAACAGGCCCCTTCCCCCGCGCGGTCCCCTCCCTCCGCTCCCCCCAGGATGGGTGAAGAGCACCGACGAGGCCGTGGACTACTCGGACATCAGCGAGATGGCGGAGGACGAGAGCCGCAGATTCCGGCAGGTCATGGGCAACCTGCAGCTGCCGGGGCGCTCAGGTGACCGGCGGGCACCCGGGGGGGCACCACCCGCGACCCCTCCCCCCCCCCCGTCCGTAGCGAGCGCCGACTGCGTGCGGAGCACTGGGCCGAGCGCTGGGGAGAGGACGACAGAGCAGTAGAACCGGCGCGTTCCCTGCTCACGGCGGGGCGGTGGGGAGGCCCAGGCCGATGGAAGAGCGCTCACTGTGTGCGGAGCACTGGGCTGAGCGCTTGAGAGAGGGGAGCTTGACGATTCCTGCCCTCCGGGAGCTCAGTCTGCCGAACGCGGAGCACTGGCGAGAGGACAGTAGCGTTCGACGTGATCCCCGACCTCCGGGGGCTGAGCGTCGCCCGTGTGAAGAGCGCTGCGCTGAGCGCTTGGGAGGGGCCGGTGCGGTCGATCTGGGGGACACGCCCCCCTGCCCCCCGGGAGCTCGGCGGCCCGGCGGAGGAGCTTACGTTTGGGCATAAGCGCCTCGTGGGCAGGGATTCCTGCCCCTCGTCTGTCTTCCGCACCTCTGAGCGCCCGGTACGGGGTCCCGCACCAAGCGGCGCTCAGTAAGTAGCCAGACGAGGCCGTTGTCTCAGAAACAGCCCGGGAGCCCGGGCAGCGGGGGAGGACGACCCGGCCTCCCGCTGAGGGTCGGCGGCGGGCTTCCCGGCCGGACTCCGGCCCCTCCGTGGGTGGGGATCGGGCCTCCGGGGGGGGTCCTGGCCGCGGTCCGGGCGGCTGAAGGCCGCCCCTCCTTCTCCCCGTCGGTCTCCCCCGTCCGCCAGACGACGAGGACGACTACGACGCGGACGGCGACGACATCGACGCCAAGCTGATGCCGCCCCCGCCCGCGCCGCCCAGCCCGGCCAAGAAGGAGCAGGACAAGGACCACGGCCACGCCGGTGCGTCCGCGCGGCCCCCCGACGGACGGGCGGACGGATCGACCCCGGCTGTAAAATAGGGATGGGGAACGTGGGCCCCGTGGGGACAGGGGCCGCGTCCAACCCCATCAGCCCAATCTGACGCCTGGCACGTAATAAATACGACGGTTACTGTGATTACCGTTAGGTTGGACGCGGTCCCTGTCCCACCTGGGGGCTCCCAAACTAGGTAGGAGGGAATAGGGTAGAATCCCATTTTACAGATGAGGGAACCGAGGTCCAGAGACGTGAGGCGACCTCCCCCGAGGAGGCCCGGGCCGACCCAGGCTGTGAACCCAGGTCCTCTAAACCCCGGGCCCGGGCTCTGCCCGCGTCGCTTCTCTGAGAAAAGTGAAGGGACTCGCCCGAGGTCACCCAGCAGACAAGTGGCAGAGCTGGGATGGGGATGAGAATAATAATAACAGTGTTATTTGTTAAGCGCTTACTGCCCGGCTTAGTGGAGAGAGCCCGGGCTTGGCGGTCACAGGTCGAGGGTTCTCATCCCGACTCCGCCACTTGTCTGCCGCGTGACCTTGGGCAAGTCACGTCGCTCCTCGGCGCCTCAGTTACCTCATCTGTAACAATGGGGATTAAAAAATGTGAGCCCCGCGTGGGACAATCTGACTACCCTGTATCTCCCCCAGCGCTTAGAACGGTGCTCTGCACAGGGTAAGCGCTTAACAAATACCAGTATTATCATTATTGTTATCATTCCTGTGTGCCAGTCGCCGTTCTAAGCCCGGAACCAAGGTCCTCGGACTCCCCGGCCCGGCCTTTCGCCTCTTGGAGAAGCAGCGGGGCTCGGTGGCAAGAGCCCGGGCTTGGGAGTCAGAGGGCGTGGGTTCTAATCCCGGCTCCGCCACCTGTCCGCTGGGTGACCCCGGGCAAGTGACTGCACTTCTCTGCGCCTCAGGGACCTCTTTTGGAAAATGAGGATTAAAAGTGTGAGCCCCACGTGGGACGACCTGATTACCCTGTATCTATTCCGTTGCCGAATTGTCCATTCCAAGCGCTTAGTCCAGTGCTCTGCACATAGTAAGCGCTCAATAAATACTATTGAATGAATACTCCAGCTCTCAGAGCAGTGTTTGGCACATAGTAAGCGCTTGAGAAATACCTTCATTATTGGAAGCATCGCGGCTCGGTGGAAAGAGCCCGGGCACGGGAGTCAGAGGTCGTGGGTTCTAATCCCGGCTCCGCCCCTTGTCAGCTGTGTGACTTGGGGCCAGTCGCTTCACTTCTCTGGGCCTCAGTTCCCCCATCTGTAAAACGGGGATGAAGACCGTGACCCCCCCAGCGCTTCGAACAGCGCTTTACACCCAGCGCGTAACAAATGCCATCGTCGTTATTACTAATTGGCCATGCCGTTTCTCTAAGAGAAGTGACCGGCCCAAGGTCACCCAGCGGGCGGGTGGCCGAGCCGGGACGAGGACCCAGGTCCTCGGGCTCCCGGGAGGTCCGTCGGACCCCCGGAGGAGGAGCCCGGGGCCGACGCGGGGGTCTTCCCTCTCCCCCCCCGGGCGTCCGGCGACGGGGCCCGCCTCGATCCCGCCCTCCTCCCGTCGCAGAGGCCGGGGACGGGATCATCCTGCCGTCCATCATCGCCCCGTCGGCGGCGGCGGGCTCGGCCACGGCGGGGGAGAAGACCGAGAGCAGCAGCAGCTCGTCCGACTCGGAGTCGGAGGCCGGGCCGCGGGCCGCCCGGCTGGCCGAGCCCAAGGAGGGCCAGCTGACCCTGCCCCTGGCCGGCATCATGCAGCACGACGTCACCAAGCCCCTGCCCTGCGTCACCCACCTCTTCCCTGAGTTCCGGCCCGGAAAGGTGACGACAACCGTAACGATCGTAATACTTACGGTGTCGGTTAAGCGCTCACTGCGTGCCGAGCACTGTTCTAAGCGCTGGGGGGCGTCGCGGCGTGCTCGGGTTGTCCCCCGTGGGGCTCGCGGTCTTCACCCCCGTTTCCCCGATGAGGGCACTGAGGCCCGGAGAAGGGAAGTGGCTTGCCCGAGGGGGACAGAGCAGACGAGTGGCGGAGGCGGGATTAGAACCCGTGACCTCGGACTCCCAAGCCCGGGCTCTCGCCACGGAGCCACGCTGGCCGGGAGGGGCGGGGGGCGGAGGCGGGGGGCGACCCGGCGCCCAGTCAGCGCGGGGTATTTATGGAGCGCTCGCTATGTGCAGAGCGCTGAGCGCTCGGGAGAGGACGATACAACACTGGTGCCCTGCCCTCAATCAGCGGTATTTACTGAGCGCTTACTGGGTGCAGAGCACTGAACCCAGCGCTCGGGAGGGGACGATGCTACGATACAATTGGGAGACACGTTCCCCGCCCGCCGTCAGCCCATCGGTAGTATTTATTGAGCGCCTCCCGTGTGCAGAGCCCTGGGCTGAGCGCTCGGGAGAGTCCAGTACAACCCGAGTCGGTAGATACGTTCCCTGCCCGGACTAGAAAGGCCCCTCCGGCTCCCAGGTTTTGCCTTGCCTCCCCCTCCGGGTTTTGTCGAGCGCTTACCGCCGGCCGAGCGGTGTCCTAAACGCTTAGGGGAGTCGGTGGCATTTGCCGAACGCTTACCGGGTCCGTTCGTTCATTCACTCGATCGTATTTGATGATGATAATAATAACGTTGGCGTCTGTTAAGCGCTTACTACGTGCAGAACGCCGTTGTAAGCGCCGGGGGAGATACAGGGTCATCGGGTGGACCCACGGGAGGCCCCCGGTCCTCATCCCCATTTTCCCGAGGAGGGAACCGAGGCCCAGAGAAGTGAAGCGACTCGCCCACGGTCCCCCAGCTGACAAGTGGCAGAGCCGGGGTTCGAACCCGTGACCTCCGACTCCCCAGCCCCTTCCATCGCGCGCCTGCCGTGGGCCGAGCGCTGGACGGAGCGACGGGAAAGTACAGTGGGGCAGCCGAGGGAGACGATCCCTCCCCGACGGCGGGCTCGCGGTCTGGAACGGGGGAGGCGGACGTAAGCGCGAGTAGACGGGCGGCGGTAGCGTCAAGGTAGAGAGAGAGGATTCTCGATCTGCGGACGTTATCGATAAAGTAAACAGATCGGTAAATTAGGTAGCTAGATGAGCGCGGTGGGGCGGGGAAGGGGGGTAGAGCAGAGGGAGGGAGAGGGGGGCCGGCTCCCGGAAGGGCTCCCGGCGGAGGCGAGCGCTCAGCGGGCGCGGCCTTCCGCTCCACCCTCCTCCCGTCCCGCCCCCAGGTGCTGCGCTTCCTGCGGCTGTTCGGGCCGGGCAAGAACGTGCCGTCGGTGTGGCGGAGCGCCCGGCGGAAGCGGAAGAAGAAGCCCCCGGCGCGCGAGGCCGGGCCCGGCGGCCCGCCGCCCGAAGGGGAGGCCGGCCCCGACCCCCGGCCCGACCGCCCCTGCCCGTGGGCGGCCGAGCCGGCGCCCCCGCCGCCCCCCGAGCAGTGCCTGTCCGACGACGAGGTGGGCGGAGGGCCCGGCGGGCGGCGCGGGGCGGCGCGGGGCGGCGCGGGGCGGGGGCCGAGCGCGCGCTCCCTCCCACCCTCCCTCGCTCCCGGCCGCAGATCACGATGATGGCGCCGGTGGAGTCCAAGCTGAGCCAGGCGGCGGGCGCGGCGGCCAAGGTGGCCGAGGCGGAGCCGCGGGTGGCCGAGTGGCGCTACGGGCCGGCCCGCCTCTGGTACGACATGCTGGGGGTGCCCGAGGACGGCGGCGGCTTCGACTACGGCTTCAGGCTCAAGGAGCCCGACGACCGGCCCGGGGGCCGGACGCCGGCCCCGGCCCCGGAGGTGAGCGGGGGCGACCGGAGCGGCTCGGGGGGGCTTCGCCCCGGCCCCCCCCATTCCCTCGCTCCCCTTCGGCCTCGCCCCCGACCCGCTCCCGGGAAGCGGCGCGGCCCCGGGCCGGCCGCCTCGCCTCCCTGGGCCTCAGTTCCCTCATCTGGAAAATGGGGACGAGGGCCGGGAGCCCCACGGGGGACGGGCACTGTGTCCAATCTCGTTACCTGGGGCCCGCCCCGGCGCTGGGAACGGCGCGTGGCGTGTAGTAAGCGCCTAAGAAATGCCGTCACTCTTCTTCTTCTTCTTCTGCCGTCTCCCGAGCGCCGAGTCCAGCGCTCTGCGCGCGGGAGGGCGCTCGGTAAATCCAACCGTCTCCGCCTCTCTCTGTCATTCATTCATTCATTCATCCGGTAGTGTTTTCCGAGCGCTTACTATGTGCAGAGCGCCGTACTAAGCGCTCGGAACGTCAGTGTCACGGGCAGGGAATACGTCTCGTGGTCATTCAGGAATAAAGACGGTTTTCGTGGAGCGCGTCCCGCGTGCCGACCGCCGTTCTAAGCGCCGGGGGAGATAGGAGGCGAGGAGGCCGTCCCGCGTGGGGCTCGCGGCGGCGACGCCCCTTTCCCAGCTGAGGTCTGTCTGTCCGGCCGGCAGGAAGGCGGGACGGCCGAGGAGACGGACCTCCTGGCCAACGAGAACTTCCTGATGGTCACCCAGCTCCACTGGGAAGACGACATCGTGTGGGACGGCGAGGACGTCAAGCACAAGGGGACGAAGCCGCAGCGGGCCAGCTTGGCCGGCTGGCTGCCGTCCAGCATGACGCGCAACGCCACCGCCTACAACGCCCAGCAAGGTACCCCGGGGGGGGTGACCGTGCCGTGGGTTCCTCCATTCGGTCGTATCTCTCGGCGCCGGACGCCCGGGCGTCGCCCGGGAGGATTCACTGAGCGCCTCCTGAGGGCACAGCGCTGGATTAAGGCCCTGGGACTGTTTATTGAGCCCCTCCTGGGTGCCCGGGAGAGATGAGTAGACGCGATGCTCGGCCCCCGGGAGCTTACGGGCCAACGGGGAGGACGGACGTGTCTGTCCTTCTATTTACGTGGACGCCGTTGATGCCCGTCTCCCTGTTCCGTCGTCCGTCTCCCCCCCCTTCTAGACCGCGGGGACGGTCTCTCTCTGTTGCCCCGTTGTACTTTCCAAGCGCTCAGTACGGTGCTGCGCACGGGGTAAGCGCCCAAGAAGTACGACCGAACGAGTCGTAACCCTCCAAGGGGGCCGGGCCCCTCGAGAGAGCACCCCCGCCCCCTCTTCCTGCTCCCCGCGCCCCAGACCGTAAGCTCGCCGTGGGCGGCGGACGTGGCGGCGACTCTCTCTCGGATCGTCCCCGCCCTAGCGCCGAGTCCGGCGCTCTGCACGCCCTAAGCGCTCGCTAAATGCCAGTCCCTGGGGGCGGAGAACGTGCCTACCTACCCTCTCTCAGCGTACTTCTCCAGGCGCTCGGTACACTGCGGCATGTTGGACGGCGCAGAGGTCGGAGATCTCCTGCTCCCTCTCAAAACCCGCCCCCCTCCACCCGCGCCCCCGACTCCCTCCTAAACCCCCTCGGCCCCCTCTCTCCTTCCCTCCCTGACGGCCGTCTTCGACCGTTCACGCTCCAGTGGCTTCTTGCCCGCTGCCCGTGTCTTCCCCACCCTCAAAGAAACCTCCCTTGCCCCCCCCCCCCCCCCCGGCCCCCTCCAGCGACGGCCCCATCTCTCTCCTACCCTTCCTCTCCGAACCCCTTGAGCGAGGTGTCTACCCCTGCCGCCTCCGCTTCCTCTCCTGGAACCCCTCCGTCTGGCTTCCGTCCCCCTCGCTCCGTGGAAAGCACCCCCTCGGAGGTCACCGCCGCGCTCCTCCCGGCCGGACCCGCCGGCCCGGGCCCCGTCCCGCTCCCCCTCGGCCTCCGGGCCGCCTTCCGCCCCCGCGGACCCCGGCCCGCCTCGGCTCGGCCGACGCCGCCCTCTCCCGCTTCTCCCCCCGTCTCTCCGGCCGCCCCTCGTCCGTGTCCCCGGCGGCTCCTCCTCGGCCTCCCGCCCCCCGGACCGTGGGGGTCTCTCACGGCTCGGTCCCGGGTCCCCTCCCCTCCTCCGTCTCCACCCGCTCCCTCGGAGAGCTCATCCGCTCCCACGGCTTCGCCTCCCACCTCTACGTGGACGATTCCCGAATCTCTGTCTCCGGCCCCGCTCTCTCTCCCTCTCCCTCTCCGCCGTCTCGCGCTTCCTCCGGCCTTCGGGGCAGCTCTACTTGGACACGTCAAGCTAAACCTGTCCAAAATGGGATTTTTCATCTTCCCGCCTAAACCCCGTCCTCCCCCTGACTTCCCCATCACCGTAAACGGCACCACCAGTCCTTCCTGCCTCCCAAGCCCATAATCTTTGTGTTCTCCTGGACTCCTCCCTCTCATCCAACCCGCACGTTCGATCCACCGCGAAATCCCGTCTGTTCCACCTTCACAGCCTGGCTAAAATCGGCCCTCTCCTCTCCGTCTAAACCGCTCCCACGTTAATCCCATCGCTTCTACTCTCCTTCCCGGACGACCGCCTCAGCCTCCCGGCCTCCGGCCTCTCCCCGCCCCGGTGTGGATTTCCCTCCCTCGCCCGCCTCGTTTTTCTACGGAGACGTCGGGTCCGCGTCTCCCCGCGTCTCCCGGACCCTCCGGCGGCGGTCCGGCCGCCTCGGCGTCCGACGGAAACCGGGCCCCGTCGGCTTTGAAGGCGTCGGCGGGGCGGCCCCCTCCTCCCCGCCCTCCCCGACCTCCTCCGGCCCGGCCCTCGCGCTCCGCTCCTCTCGCGCCGACGTGCTCGCCGTCCCTCCGTCTCGTCTATCTCGGCGCCAACGTCCCGCGCACGTCCCGCCTCCGGCCCGGCGCGCCCTCCCTCCTCAAATCCCACCGACGACGACCCTCCCCACCCTTCAGAGCCTTCCCGAAGGCCCATCTCCTCCAAGAAGCCTTCCCTGACTGCGCCCCCTTTTCCCCTCTCCCCCTCCCTTCTGCGTCGCCCTGACTCGCTCCCTTTCTTTCCCCCCCCCCTCCGGCCCCCCATCGCTTCTGTCCCCCTCCCTCATTTATTCATTTCTATACACGTCCGTCTCCCCCTCTGGCCCGTCAGCTCCTTTTGGGCAGGGAATGTGTCCGTTCTGTTGTATCGTCCCCTCCCGGGCGCCCAGTACAGTGTTCTGCACGCGGTAAGCGCTCAAAATATACGATTGTCGCGCCCGTAGGAAGGGCTGAACGAATACCGCCGACTGCGGCCGGAGGACGTCTGCCGTTTCTGTTGCACTGTCCGGTGCTCTGCCCCCAGTGAAGCGCTCAGTAAATAGCACGCGTTGCGGACGCGTCTCCCCGCTCCTCTCCCCCGAGCGCTCAGCCCGGCGCTCCGCGCACGGTGAGGTCGCCCCCCCCACCCCCAACTTGGTCTCGGCCACCAGGCGTGGCGGCCGTCCTGGACGAGGACAAGCCGTGGTACTCCATCTTCCCCATCGACAACGAGGAGCTGGTGTACGGCCGCTGGGAGGACGGGATCATCTGGGACGCCCAGGCCATGGTCCGCCTGCTGGAGCCCCCCGTGCTCACCCTGGACCCCAACGACGAGAACCTCATTCTGGGTAGGGTCCCCGCCCCCCAAGCGGACGCCGGGCAGAGAAGCGGCGTGGCTCAGCGGAAAGAGCATGGGCTTGGGAGTCGGCGGTCATGGGTTCGAATCCCAGCTCGGCCACTCGTCGGCTGGGTGACTCTGGGCGAGTCACTTCACTTCTCGGTGCCTCAGTGACCTCCTCTGTGAAATGGGGATGAAGACCGTGAGCCCCGGTTCCCCTGTGTCTCTCCCAGCGCTTAGAACGGTGCTCGGCACGTAGGAAGCGCTTAACAGACACCAGCGCTCCCGCGCGTCCCCTCCCTCGTTCGGTCGTCGTCGTCGTCGTCCCCCGAGCGCGTAGCACAGGGCCCTGGCCCCGGGATGCCCTCGACCGATGGAGAAGCAGTGTGGCTTAGTGGAAGGAGCCCGGGCTTGGGAGTCAGAGGTCCTGGGTCCTAATCCCAGCTCTGCCGCTTGTCAGCTGTGTGACCTTGGGCAAGTCGCCTCACTTCTCTGGGCCTCAGTGACCTCACCTGGAAAATGGGGACGAAGGCTGTGAGGCTCACGTGGGACAGCTCGATGCCCCCGTGTCTCCCCCGGCGCTCAGAACGGTGCTCGGCACGTAGTAAGCGCTTAACAGATACCAACGTTATCACGGGAAGCAGCGTGGCTCAGTGGAAAGAGCCCGGGCTTGGGAGTCAGAGGTCACGGGTTCGACTCCCGGCTCTGCCACTCGTCGGCTGTCCGACCGTGGGCGGGTCACTTGGCCCCTCTGGGCCTCGGTGACCTCATCTGGAAAACGGGGATTAACCGCGAGCCTCCCGTGGGACGACCCGATGACCCCGTATCTCCCCCGGCGCTTCGAACGGTGCTCGGCGCGTAGCGAGCGCTTAACAGATACCGACGTTATCATGATTATTATCCCGCCGATCGACTGTGGGCAGGGGACGCGTCCACCGGCTCGCTCGAATCGTCCACTCCCAAGCGTTGAGGGAAGGAGGCCGGGCTCTGGGGTCCGAGGACGTAGGTTCTAATCCCGGCTCCGCCGCTCGTCAGCCGGGTGACTTTGGGCGAGTCGCTTCACTTCTCTGGGCCTCGGTGACCCCATCTGGAAAACGGGGATTAAGACCGTGAGCCCCAACGTGGGACAACCTGATCACCTCGTATCCTCCCCAGCGCTTAGAGCAGGGCTCTGCACGTAGTAAGCGCTTAACAAACGCCATCGTTGTTATTATCGGTACGGTGCTCTGCACGTAGGCCGCCCTTGATACCGCTGACTGATTGTAGACAGGGAGCGTAGAGTAATAATAATACTACCGCCGGCGGCATTGGTTAAGCGCTTACTGTGCGCCAAGCACCGTTCTAAGCCCCGGGGGAGACGTGAGGTCATCTCCCAGCCTTCATCCCCATTTTCCAGATGAGGTCACTGAGGCCCAGAGAAGTGAAGTGTCCTGCCCAGAGTCACCCAGCTGACGGGCGGCGGGGCCGGGATCGGAACCCACGACCCCCGACGCCCGGGCCCGTTGCACTGAGCCGCGCTGCGTCTATCTAACGGGTCCACCAACTCTGTCATAGTGTCCTCTCGCCAAGCGCTTCGCGCAGTGCTCTGCACCCGGCGAGCACTCCACCGTCAATACCTTCGACCTGGCGAGTGGGAGGTGAAAGAGGAGCGGTGCGGCCTAGTGGACAGAGCCCGGGCCCCAGAGTCAGAAGGACCTGGGTTCTCATCTTAGCCCTGCCATTTTCTTTTTTTTTTAATGGCTTGTTAGGTGCTTACTACGTGCCAGGCACTGTACTAGGCGCCGGGCCAGATCCAAGCTAATCGGGTCGGACGCGGTCCACGTCCCACGTGGGGCCCACAGTCTCCATCCCCGTTTTGCAGAGGAGGGAACCGAGGCCCGGAGAAGCGAAGCGAGTCAGTAATAACAATAATAATAATAATAAAGGAATTGGTTAAGCACTTATTAGGTGTCAGGCACTGTTCTAAGCCCGGGGGTTGGTACAGGTTAATCGGGCTGGGCGCAGTCCTCGTCCCCCGTGCGGCTCACTGTCTTGCTCCCCGTTTCGCAGAGGAGGGAACTGAGGCCCAGCGAAGCGAAGCAAGTGACCTGGCCAGGGTCACCCAGCCGACGGGCGGCAGAGCCGGGATTAGAATCTCCGCTGGGTGACTCCGGGCGAGTCGCTTGACCTTTCCGGGCCCCGGTTCCCTCCTCTGTGGTGGCTCGGCGGAAGGAGCCCGGGCTCGGGAGTCAGAGGTCATGGGTTCGAATCCCGGCTCCGCCGCCTGTCAGCCGGGCGACCGGGGGCGAGTGGCTTCGCTTCTCCGGGCCTCGGTTCCCTCATCTGGAGAATGGGGATTAACCGTGAGCCTCGCGGGGGACGACCCGATGACCCCGTATCTACCCCAGCGCTTAGGACAGTGCTGTGCACGTGGTAAGCGCTTCGCAAACACCAACGTTATCGTTGTTAAACGGGGATGAAGGCTCGGAGCCCCACGAAGACCCGGGGCCCCTTCCGACCTGATTTAGCTCGGCTCTACCCCGGCGCTCAGTACGGCGCCCGGCACCCGCTAAGCGCTTCCCGGAGACCGTGAAAGAAGGAAAGAGAGCGAACCGGGGCCCCGTCTCGCCCGAGGTTCCCGGGCGCCGTAAGAGGGGACGCGGGTCTCGCGTCACCGCTTTCCGGAGGAGGAAACGGAAGCCCCGACCGGGGAAGCGACCTGTCCGAGGGCACCCGGCGGGCCGGGGGAGGGGCCGGGCCTCGAGCTCATCCCACCTTCCCCCCGTTCCCAGAAATCCCCGACGAGAAAGAAGAGACGGCGTCCACGTCTCCGTCCAAGGAGAACAAGAAGGAATCCTCCCTGAAGAAGAGCCGCATCCTGCTGGGGAAGACGGGGGTCATCAAGGAGGAGCCCCAGCAGGTGGGGAATGGCGGGGCGGGATGCCCCGGGACGGACGTCCCGTTGTCGCCGGGCCCCCGCGGGGGGGGGGGGGGGTGCAATCACTCATCCGTTCATTCAGTCGTATGTATTCGGCGCTTCCTGTGCGCAGAGCGCCCCGCTCGGCACCTGGGAAAATCCACGGCAGTGATAAACGGTGACATTTAGACCGTCAGCCCGCCGCCGGGCAGGGATGGTCTCCATCCGCGGCCGAATTGTCCATTCCAAGCGCTCAGGACGGTGCTCTGCTCACGTTAAGCGCTCACTGAATACTATCGAATGAATTCCCTGCCCGCGGAGAGCCGACGGTCTAGAGGGGGGATGGTGGACGTCGGTACGAGTAAATAAAATGACGGATACGGGCGGGGGCGGGGGCGGGGGCGGGAGGGCGAAGGGACCAAGTCAGGGCGATGGCGAAGCGGGGTGGGAGGTGAGGAGGGGGGGGGGCTTAGTCTGGGGAGGCCTCTCGGAGGAGGTGGGGCTTCAGCCTGTGGGATTTGAGGAGGGGGGACGGGACGCGGGCCGGGGGTCGGCGGCCAGGTGGACGAGACGGAGGGGCAGGGAGCGGGTGGGCGCGAGAGGAGCGGAGCGTGCGGGCCGGAGGAGGTGATCGGGGAGGGCGGGGAGGAGGGGGCCGCCCCGCCGAGGACTTCAAACCCCCTGGCCACCGCTTCCCGGCGGACGCCGAGGCGGCCGGGCCGCCTCCGGAGGGGCGGGGGGACGCGGACCCGACGTCTCCGTAGCAAAACGAGGCGGCCGGCGGAGGGGAGCCCGCGCCGGGGCGGGGAGACGCCCGAGGCCGTCGTCCAGGCGGGACGGGAGGAGCGATTGTATTGGGAGGGCTGGGCTGCCGACGTCCGCCGGACGCTTGGCCCCGGGGGGCGAGGGGTGCTGACGTGCGGTCGTCGGCTGGACCCCCCCCCCCCCTCCCCAGAACATGTCCCAGCCGGAAGTGAAGGACCCCTGGAACCTCTCCAACGACGAGTTCTACTACCCCAAGCAGCAGGGCCTGCGCGGGACGTTCGGCGGGAACATCATCCAGGTGAACCCGGGGCCGGGCCGGGGGGCCGCTCGGAGCCGGGGGCCCGAGGGGACGGCGCCGTCCCCGCCGGGCCGCGAGAAGCCGGGAGGACTCGGGTCCGAGCGCCGGCTCGGCGTCCGAGCGCGCGTCTGCGTCTCTCCCGCCGCAGCACTCCATCCCGGCCGTGGAACTGAGGCAGCCGTTCTTCCCCACGCACATGGGCCCCCTCAAACTCCGGCAGTTCCACCGGCCCCCGCTGAAGAAATACTCCTTCGGGGCCCTGTCCCAGCCGGGGCCCCACCCCGTCCAGCCCCTCATGAAGCACATCAAGAAGAAAGCCAAGGTCAGGCCGCGGGGGACGCGGCGGGCGGGCGGGCCGGGCGGCCGGGGCGGGCGGGCCCCGGCGCTGAGCGGGCCCCCGCGGCCGGGGCTGTGCCCCCTCAGGTGCGGGAGCAGGAGCGGCAGGCCTCCGGCGGGGGCGAGATGTTCTTCATGCGCACGGCGCAGGACCTCACCGGCCGGGACGGGGACCTCATCCTGGCCGAGTACAGCGAGGAGAACCCCCCGCTGATGATGCAGGTCGGCATGGCCACCAAGATCAAGAACTACTACAAGCGGGTGAGTCGCGGAGGGCGGCCCCCGTTCCCTGCCCCTCGGGGAGCTTCCCGTCGAGCCGGGGATGA
The DNA here is from genome assembly GCF_004115215.2 of Ornithorhynchus anatinus. Lineage (NCBI taxonomy): Eukaryota > Metazoa > Chordata > Mammalia > Monotremata > Ornithorhynchidae > Ornithorhynchus > Ornithorhynchus anatinus. The sequence continues at coordinate 47,124,061 of NC_041733.1, forward strand.
AGACGCTCATTCGTTCGGTCGCACTTGCTGAGCGCCGACCGTGCGCGGGGCACTGGACTGAGCGCTTGGGAGGGGACGACAGAACGACCCACGGCTGAGTTCACGCGCCTGCCGGCGGGGCCCGCGTGCGTTCGGTTCATTCCCTGGGACTTGTGTCATTCATTCCGTCGTATTTACTGAGCGCGTCTTAGGGGCAGAGCACTGTATTAAGCGCTTGGGAGAGGACTGGAGAACGATAGAACCGATTCCCTGCCCACAAGGAGCTTCCGGTCTAGAGGGGGAGACGGAATTAATAGAAATAAATAAATCCCGCTTAGTGAGCGCGTCCAGCGTGCAGAGCACGGTCCTAAGAGCTCGGGAGAGGACAGGAGAACGACAGAACAGACACGTTCCCTGCCCACAAGGAGCTTCCGGTCTAGAGGGGGAGACGGACGTTAATAGGAATAAATAAAGCCCGTTCATTGAGCGCGTCCAGTGTGCGGAGCACGGTCCCAAGCGCTCGGGAGAGGACAGGAGAAGAATAGAACAGATTCCCTGCCCACAAGGAGCTTCCGGTCTAGAGGGGGAAGACGGACGTCAACAGAAATAAATCCCGCTTATTGAGCGCGTTCAGTGTGCAGAGCACTGTCTCAGGCGCTCGGGAGAGGACAGGAGAACGACAGAACAGACACGTTCCCTGCCCACAAGGAGCTTCCAGTGTAGAGGGGGAGACGGACGTTAATAGAAATGAATAGATCCCGCTTATTGAGCGCGTCCAGTGTGCAGAGCACCGTCCTAAGCGCTTGGGAGAGGACAGGAGAAGAATAGAACAGATTCCCTGCCCACAAGGAGCTTCCGGTGTAGAGGGGAAGACGGACGTTAATAGAAATAAATAAATCCCGCTTATTGAGCGCGTCCAGTGTGCAGAGCACTGTCCTAAGCGCTCGGGAGAGCACAGGAGAAGGATAGAACAGACACGTTCCCTGCCCACAAGGAGCTGAGAGTCTAGACGGGGGAGACCGACAGGAATAGAAATCAATAAATGAGGGACTGAGACGGGGGCCGGGGAGGGCGTCGGGGCCCGACCGTCGATCGACTGACCGGGCGCCTCGGCCGCGTCCCGCGGGGGGGCGGCCCGGAGGAGACGCCGCGCTGACCGTTTCCGCTTCCTCCCCTCAGAAACCCGGGAAGGACCCCGGGGCCCCGGATTGCAAATACGGAGAGACCATCTACTGTCACACGTCTCCTTTCCTGGGCTCCCTGCACCCGGGCCAGCTGCTCCAGGTGAGGGTCCGGCACCGTCCCCCCGTCCCCCCCTTCCCGGCCCCTCTCCCCCCGGGGCGCCTGTGGAACGGCGCTCCGGGACCACGCCGCCGCTTCCTCGATGAAGATAAGGACGATGATGACCGTTGACGCTGTTCGTTAAATGCTTATCGGGTGCCCAGGCGATGATAACTATAATAATAACGATAATGGATAATGATGGTATTTGTTTAATGCTTATTAGGTGCCCGAGAAATAATAACTGTCATCACAATAACGAATAATTATGGTACTTATTAAGCGCTTCCGAGGTGCCCGAGCGAGAATAATAATAGTGATGCTGTAACGAGTAATTATAGTACTTGTTAAGCGCTTCCTAGTTGCCCAAGCGATAGTAATAATAGTAATAACGATAATGAATAATTATGGTACTTGTTAAGTGCTTCCTAGGTGCCCAAGCGATGATAATCATAGTAATAACGACAATGAGTAATTACGGTATTTGTTTAATGCTTACTAGGTGCCCAAGCAATAATAATCATATTAATAGCTATAATGAGTAATTATGGTACTTTTTAAACACTTCCTAGGTGCCCGAGCAATAATAACTATAATAATAATAATAACAGTAGTGAATAATTATGCTATTTGTAAAGCGCTTACTATGTGCCCAAGCAATAATAACTCTAATAACAATAATTAATAATGATGGTATTAGCTTAATGCTTATTAGGTGCCCAAGAAATAATAACGATAATAATAATTAATAGTTACGGTATTTGTTTAATGCTTATTAGGTGCCCAAGCAATAGTAACTATAATAATAACAATAATGAGTAACTATGGTATCTGTTAAGCGCTTACTAGGTGCCCAAGCAATAACTATAATAATAATAGTGATTAATTATGGTATCTGTTAAATACTTCCTAGGCGTCCAACCGATAATAATAGTAATAACAATAATGAATAATTACGGGATTTGTTTAATGCTCTCTAGGCGCCCGAGCGATGATAACTGCAATAATAACGATTATGAGTAATTATGGTATTTGTTCAGTGCTAACTAGGTGCCCAAGCAATAATAACTGTAATAATAGTGATAACGGTGAGTGATCACGGTGTTGGTTAAGTGCTTCCTCGGTGCCCGAGCAATAATAATTACCATAATGACGATAGCAGCAATAATAATAATAATAATAATAATGGTACTCGTTAAACGTGTACTCGGTGCCGGGCACTGTACTAAGCGCTGGGGCGGATCCAAGCAAATGGGGTGGGACACGGTCCCGGGCCCCCGTGGGGCGCCCGGTCCCGCCCCCCCCATCCAGAGGAGGGAACCGAGGCCCCGAGAGGCGAAGTGACGGGCCCGAGGTCACCCGGCGGACCCGTGATGCGAACCCGGGTCCTCCCGACCGCCGGGCCCGGGCCCCGGCCCCCCGGGCCGCCCTGCTCCTCACGGCCCTCCCTCGCCACAGGCCTTTGAGAACAACCTCTTCCGCGCGCCCATCTACCTGCACAAGATGCCGGAGACCGACTTCCTCATCATCCGGACGCGGCAGGGCTACTACATCCGGGAGCTGGTGGACATCTTCGTCGTGGGCCAGCAGTGCCCCTTGTTCGAGGTGCCCGGCCCCAACTCCAAGCGGGCCAACACGCACATCCGGGACTTCCTGCAGGTGAGCGGGGCCCGGGCTGCGGGCGCGCCCGCGTCTTCCCCGATCCGAAAATGGACCTCCCCCCGGCTCTCCGGCCGCCCCTCCTCCGTGTCCCGGGCGGGCTCCTCCTCGGCCTCCCGCCCCCGGGCCGCGGGGGTCCCTCGGGGCTCGCACCCGGGTCCGCCCCCTCCTCCGTCTCCACCCGCTCCCTCGGAGAACTCCGTCGCTCCCTTGGCTTCGACTCCCACCTCTATTTTTCTTTTTAGCGGTGTTCATTAAGCACTTACTACGTGTCAGGCACCGGGTTAAATGCTGGGATAGATAATAACGATAACGTGGGTATTGGTTACGCGCTTACTATGGGCAGAGCACCGTTCCACGCGCTGGGCTAGATCCAGGGTCATCGCGTCGTCTGCCGTGGGGCTCCCAGTCTTCATCCCCATTTTACAGATGAGGTCACTGAGGCACAGAGAAGCGAAGTGACTCGCCCACGGTCACCTGGCTGCCAAGTGGCGGAGCCGGGAGTCGAACCCGTGACCCCGGACTCCCCAGCCCGGGCTCTTTCCGCTGAGCCACGCTGCTTCTCTCCAGACTGATCGGAGCGGACCCCGTCTCGGTCCCACGCGGGGCTCCCGGACCTCCCCCCCCCCGTTTTACGCACGCGGTCGTCGAGGCCCGGAGGAGCGAAGCGACTCGCCCCGGGTCCCCCGGCGGCGCTCGCCTCGGGCGGAGGACCGTACCGAGCGCCCCGGGGAGCCCGAGAGAACGGAGCCGTTGCCCGCCGTCCTCCGCCGCCCGCGGAGACGCGCGCAGGCACCCACTCTCCCGCACGCGCTCGTCTCCCGGCAGGTGTTCATCTACCGCCTGTTCTGGAAGAGCCGGGACCGGCCGCGGCGGATCCGCATGGAGGACATCAAGAAGGCCTTCCCCTCCCATTCGGAGAGCAGCATCCGCAAGCGGTTGAAGCTCTGCGCCGACTTCAAGCGCACCGGTCAGCCCGGTCACCCCGGGGGCGCGGGACGGGGTGGGCCGGCCCCGGGAGGGGTCCGGCGGGGGGCGGGCGGCGGCCGAGGCGGCTCCCAACCCCCCGGCTCTCCCCGCAGGCATGGATTCCAACTGGTGGGTGCTGAAATCGGATTTCCGCCTGCCCACGGAGGAGGAGGTGCGGGCCATGGTGTCCCCGGAGCAGTGCTGTGCCTATTACAGCATGATCGCGGCCGAGCAGAGGCTCAAGGTGAGCCCCCCCCCCCCCCGGCCCCGGCCCGCCCCCCGACGCCTAGGTCGGTCGTCCCGGGCCGAGACCGTCAGCGCCTTTCGGTCCGTTCATCGATGACGATCATCGTAATAACGGCACTCGTTAAGCCCTTACCCCGGGCCGCGCACCGTTGTAAGCGCTGGGGTAATCGGGGTCGGACCCGGTCGCTGTCCCGCCCGATATCGGGGCAGAGCCGAGCTGATGAGGTTGGACGCGGACCCCGTCTTGGCGGTCTTCGTCCCCGTTTTACGGACGAGGGAACCGAGGCCCGGAGGAGCGGAGTGACTGGGCCGGGGTCACGCGGCGGGCGGACGGTAGAGCCGAGATGAGAACCCGGTTCTCCCTCCCGCTTAGACGGCGAAGGCCACGCGGGGCCCGATGAACCAGGATCCAGGAGAGCGGCGTGGCCTAGAGGAGAGGGTCCGGGGCTCATCCCGACTCGGCCGCCTCCCTGCCGGGTGACCCCCGGGCCGGTCACTTGGCTTCTCTGGCCCTCGGTTCCCTCATCTGCAAAATGGAGCGTGAGGCTGCGCGCCCCGTGTGGGACCGTGGACCGTGTCCAACCTGATGAGCCTGGCACCCAGGAGGTGCTTGACACATACCACTTAAAAATAGCGAAACCAGAAAACCCCCGACTCTCCCCAGCGATTCAGATCAGACCGAAGAATACCTCTGACTCGCCCCCTCCGTCTTCGGCTGTCCCCCAGTGACCCAGCGGGGACCGTCCGGCTCCCCTGACTGTCCCGCCCCGACCCCGACTCTCCCCTAGCGCCCCAGGACGCACCATTCAACGCCCGCCTGACGCTCCCCTCCATCGATCAGACTGCGAGCCCGTCAGTGGGCGGGGATTGTCTCTGTCTGTCGCCGAATTGTCCGTTCCAAGCGCTCAGTACGGTGCCCTGCACGAAGTAAGCGCTCAATAAAGACCGTTGAATGACCGAATCCCCGGCCGGCCCCCAGGACCCAGGACGGACCATCCGGCATCCCGTATTGTCCCCTCCGTCCCTGACCTTCCCCCGGTGACCCAGCGCGGACCGTCCGACGCCCCCGACTCTCCCCCCTCCATCTCTGACTCTCCCCTGGTGACCCCGAACAGACCATCCGACTCCTTTGACTGTCCCCCTTCCATCTCTGTCCTCCGGTGACCCAGCAACCCCTCTAACTCTCCCTTCTCCATCCCTGACTGTCCCCCGGTGAGCCACGGCGGACCATTCAGCGCCCCCCCGACCGTCCCTTCTCCATCCCTGACTGTCCCCTAGTGACCCAGAAGGGACCATCCAACCCCCGACTCTCCCCCTCCATCTCTGACTCTCCCCTAGCGACCCTGAACGGACCATCCGGCCCCGCTGTCTGGCCCCTCTCCGTCTCTGACTGTCCCCCGCTGACCCACGAGGGACCCACCCACACCTCTGACTCTCCCTTCTCCGACCCCGACCGTCCCATACCGACCCAGAAGGGACCGTCCAACCCCCCGACTCTCCCCTCTCCATCCCTGACTCTCCCCCAGCGACCCAGCACGTACCACCCCACGCCTGCCCTGACTGTCCCCCACTGACCCGGGACGGACCTTTCAACGGGCCGGACTCTCCCCCTCCGTCCCTGACGCGTCCCGAGTGATGCGGGACGGACCATCCAAACCCCCCGACGGTCCCCTCTCCCTCTCTGACCTTCCCCCAGTGAGCCGGCACTGACCGTCCAACGTCCCAGACCCTCCCCCTCCATCCTTGACTCTTCCCCCGTGACCCAGAACGGACCACTCGACACCCCGACTCTGCCCTCTCCATCCCTGACTCCCAAGGAACCGGACACTGTCCATCAAACCCCCGAGTCTCCCTTCTTCGTCCCTGACCGTCCCCCGCACCCGTGACTCTCCCCCGTCCACCCCCGCCCACCCTCGCCCCTCTTCCGGTGAGCCAGCACGGACCCTCGGACCCCCGCCCGGGGGACGACCGGCGTCGTCCTCGGGCCGCAGACGGTCGGCGCTCCCCTCCCCGTCGCGCCCCGTCCGTTCTCACCGCCCCCCCCGGGCCGGTCTTTCCCTCCAGGACGCCGGCTACGGAGAGAAGTCCTTCTTCGCCCCCGAAGAAGAAAACGAGGAAGACTTCCAGATGAAAATCGACGACGAGGTAAAGCCGGGCCGCGGGCCGACGAGCCCGGCTCCCCCTCCTCGGATTTCCCGCCGGCCTCGCCCGCGCCGGCGTCGCCCGCGTCCCGCTTCTCAGCCCCGGTCTCCCCGCAGGTCCGCACGGCCCCCTGGAACACCACCCGCGCCTTCATCGCCGCCATGAAAGGGAAATGCCTGCTGGAGGTGACCGGGGTGGCCGATCCCACGGGCTGCGGGGAGGGCTTCTCCTACGTCAAGATCCCCAACAAGCCCACCCAGCAGAAGGTAGGGCGGCCCGCCGCGAGGAAACGGGGGCGCCGGGCCCGGCTCGCGGGGGGCGGGGGGGAGCCGGAGAGGCCCCCCGGGTCGGACCCCGTGGTGGCCACGTCCTCTTTCCACCGAGGGGCCGTGTCTCCCGACTCTGCCGTCCTCTCCGAGCGCTCAGTCCGGGGCTCCGCGCGCGGTAGCCCGGCGGCTCCCGGAGGGCAGGGATCGTGTCTGTCGGACTCTCCCGGCCGCCCGGGCCGGTGCTCCGCACCCGGCCGGCGGGAAGAGCAGTCCTCGGTTCCGTCGGTCGTGTCCGGCGAGCGCTCACCGCGTGCGGAGCGCTGTGCCGAGGCCTCGAGAGAAGGCGGGAGGACGGTAGACGGATAGTTTCCCCGCCCGAGAGCGGAGGCGGGGACGCGGTCCTCCCCCGAGCGCCGCGCCGCCCGCCCCCGTCGCCCGCTCGGCGCGGAGCCCCGTCCGACGGCTCGGCCCCGCGCAGGACGACAAGGAGCCCCAGCCGGTGAAGAAGACGGTGACGGGGACCGACGCCGACCTGCGCCGCCTCTCCCTGAAGAACGCCAAGCAGCTGCTGCGCAAGTTCGGCGTGCCCGAGGAAGAGGTGACGGGGCGGGCCGGGGGGCCGGGCCGGCGGCGGGGGGCCCGGGGGCGGCCGGCCCGCCAACACCCCGTCCGCCGTCCCAGATCAAGAAGCTGTCGCGCTGGGAGGTGATCGACGTGGTCCGCACCATGTCCACGGAGCAGGCCCGCTCCGGGGAGGGGCCCATGAGCAAGTTCGCCCGGGGGTCCCGCTTCTCCGTGGCCGAGCACCAGGAGCGCTACAAGGAGGAGTGCCAGCGCATCTTCGACCTGCAGAACAAGTACGGGCCCCGGCGGGGGGCCGGGGCGGACCCTCCCCCTCCGCCCGACCCCCTTCCGCATCCCCCGCCGGGAGCCCGGACCCTGCGCGGCGCCGGGGTCGGGGGGGGGGGGGGCCGGACGGCCGCCGCGGGGTCGGCGGGGGGGCGTACCGTGCGGCGGGCGCCGTAGGAAGCGCCGCGGCGGGTCCCGGCGAGTCGGGGCCCCCCCGGGGCCCTCGGTCTCCGTCCCCGTTCTACAGATGAGGGAACCGAGGCGCGGCCGAGGCGAGTGACCCGTCCGAGGTCACCGCGCTAGACCGGGGCCGGGGGGATCGTAATAATGTTGGTATTTGTCAAGCGCTTACTCTGTGCGGAGCGCTGGGGGAGATACAGGCTCGTCCGGTGGTCCCACGTGAGACTCGCGGTTAATCCCCATTCTACAGATGAGGTCACCGAGGCACAGAGAAGTGAAGCGACTCGTCCCCGATCGCACAGTAATGACGTCGGTGTCCGTTAAGCGCTTCCCGTGTGCCGAGCACCGCTCTAAGCGGCCGGGGGGAGACACGGGGGAATCGGCTCGTCCCACGTGGGGCTCACGGTCTTCATCCCCGTTTTACAGATGAGGGAACTGAGGCACCGAGAAGTTAAAGCGACTCGCCCAGAGTCCCAGAGCCGACAGGCGGCAGAGCCGGGATTCGAACCCTAGACCACTGACTCCCAAGCCCGGGCTCTCGCCACTGAGCCGCGCTGAGAACCCCGGGTCCTTCCGGCTCCCCGGCCCGGGCCCCGCCCGCCACGCCCTGCCGCTTCGATGGTAACGACGGTATCCGGGGAGAGCCCTGCGTGGGCCGAGCGCCGTCCGAAGCCCCGGGGGTAGATCCGGGTTGGACCCGGTCCGTGTCCCAAATCGGGTTCACGGTCTCCCTCCCCGTCGGACGGACGGGGGAACTGAGGCCCGGAGAAGTGAAGGGACCCGCCCAAGGGGCAGAGCCGGGACGAGGACCCCGGTCTCGCGAAGCGGGTCGGGGCGGCGGACGGTCCCGGATTCTCCTCCCGGCCCCGCTGCTCGAGTCCGGGGTGGCGGGTTCCGCCGCCGTCCAGCCGGGCGACGTCGGGCGGGTCACTTCACTTCTCCGGGGCCTCGGTGACCTCATCCGGAAAACGGGGGCCAAGACCGGGAGCCCCAAGGGGGGGCGACCCGACGACCCCGTGTCTCCCCCGGCGCTTAGAACGGCGCTCGACACGTAGGAAGCGCTTAACAGATAGCAACGTCGTCATCGTCTGCCGCGTGGCCCCGGGCGAGTCGCCCCGCTTCTCCGAGCCTCGCTTCCCTCATCTGTGAAACGGGGACTGAGGCCGGGAGCCCCGTGGGGGACGGGGACGGTGCCCACCTCCCCCGGCGCTCAGTTCGGTCCCCGGCGCCTAGTGAGCGCTCGACGGATACCGCGGTTATCACCGGGTCCCTCCGACGCCCGGGCCCGGGCTCCGCCCGCCGGCTGATGCTGCTGCTTTGGTTCCTTCGTCGGTCGGTATCTGCCGAGCGCTTAGCGCCTGCAGAGCCCCGTACCAAGCGCTCGGGAAGCACGGTTGGGCGTGAAGAGAAACACCCTGGCGCTCTCGGTCCAGCCGGGCGGGAGGGGCGGCGCGGGCCCCGACCCGTCGGCCCTCCCGCCCCCGCAGGGTCCTGGCGTCCACGGAGGTGCTGTCCACGGACACGGACAGCAGCTCGGCCGAGGACAGCGACTTCGAGGAGATGGGGAAGAACATCGAGAACATGCTCCAGAACAAGAAGACCAGCTCCCAGCTGTCCCGCGAGCGGGAGGAGCAGGAGCGCAAGGAACTGCAGCGGATGCTGCTCGGCGACGACGGGCCCCACGACAAGGACAAGGCCAAGAAGGACAAGAGGGACCGGAAGGGGCTGGGTAAGGAGCCCCGCGGGGCGGGGGGCCGGCGGCCGAATCTCTGGAGCGCTTCCCGGCGGGCGGGGCGCCGGACTGAGCGCTCGGGACGGCGGGACGAGAGACGGGCCCGTTCCCCGACGGGCCCTTGATGTTCCCCGGCGTCTCCGTCCGGATCCCTCAGCTGTTCATAGCGGCGTCCGTCTTCCCGGGCGCCGGGGGTCCGGCCTGGGGGTCCCGGAGGGGAGGTCCGGGAGGGGAGGTCTCTCCGCCGGCCGGGGGGCCGCCCTGGGTACCCGTGAGGAGAGGTCTTTCCGATCACCGTGGGTCCGTGAGGAGGGGTCTTTTCGGTCACCGGGGGTCCACGGAGGGTGGTCTTTCTGGTCACTGGGGGGGGGGGTCTGCGCTTAGTATCCGTGAAGGGTGGTCTTTCCGGTCACCGGGGGTCCGCCCCGGGAGTCCCCGAGGGGCTGCCTTTCCGGTCACCGGGGGTCCGCCCTGTGTGTCCGTGAGGGGAGGCCTTTCCGCTCACCGGGGGTCAGGTCCGAGCGTCCGTGAGGGGAGGCCTTTCCCTTCACCGGGGGTCAGCCCCGAGCGTCCGTCAGGGGAGGCCTTTCCGGTCACCGGGGGTCAGCCCCGAGCGTCCGTGAGGGGAGGCCTTTCCGCTCACCTGGGGTCCGCCCCGAGCGTCCGTCAGGGGAGGCCTTTCCGGTCACCGGGGGTCAGCCCCGAGCGTCCGTCAGGGGAGGCCTTTCCGCTCACCGGGGGTCCGCCCCGAGGGTCCGTGAGGGGAGGTCTTTCCGCTCACCGGGGGTCAGGTCCGAGCGTCCGTCAGGGGAGGCCTTTCCGGTCACCGGGGGTCAGCCCCGAGCGTCCGTGAGGGGAGGCCTTTCCACTCACCGGGGGTCCGCCCCGAGGGTCCGTGAGGGGAGGTCTTTCCGCTCACCGGGGGTCAGGTCCGAGCGTCCGTGAGGGGAGGCCTTTCCCTTCACCGGGGGTCAGCTCCGAGCGTCCGTCAGGGGAGGCCTTTCCGGTCACCGGGGGTCAGCCCCGAGCGTCCGTCAGGGGAGGCCTTTCCGGTCACTGGGGGTCTGCCCCGGACGTCCGTGAGGGGAGGCCTTTCCGGTCACCGTGGGTCAGCCCCGAGCGTCCGTGAGGGGAGGTCTTTCCGGTCACCGTGGGTCAGCTCCGAGTGTCTGTGAGGTCACCGGGGGTCCGCCCCAAGCGTCCGTGAGGGGAGGTCTTTCCGGTCACCGTGGGTCAGCTCCGAGTGTCTGTGAGGTCACCGGGGGTCAGCCCCGAGCGTCCGTCAGGGGAGGCCTTTCCGCTCACCGGGGGTCAGCCCCGAGCGTCCGTCAGGGGAGGCCTTTCCGGTCACTGGGGGTCTGCCCCGAGCGTCCGTGAGGGGAGGTCTTTCCGGTCACCGGGGGTCTGTCCCGGACGTCCGTGAGGGGAGGCCTTTCCGGTCACCGTGGGTCAGCCCCGAGGGTCCGTGAGGGGAGGTCTTTCCGATCACCGTGGGTCAGCTCCGAGTGTCTGTGAGGTCACCGGGGGTCTGGCCCGAGCGTCCGTGAGGGGAGGCCTTTCCGGTCACCGGGGGTCAGCCCCGAGCGTCCGTGAGGGGAGGCCTTTCCGGTCACCGGGGGTCAGCTCCGAGCGTCCGTCAGGGGAGGTCTTTCCGGTCACTGGGGGTCTGCCCCGAGCGTCCGTCAGGGGAGGCCTTTCCGGTCACCGGGGGTCAGCTCCGAGCGTCCGTGAGGGGAGGCCTTTCCGCTCACCGGGGGTCAGCCCCGAGCGTCCGTCGGGGGAGGTCATTCCGGTCACCGGGGGTCTGCCCCGAGCGTCCGTGAGGGGAGGTCTTTCCGGTCACCGGAGGTCTGTCCCGGACGTCCGTGAGGGGAGGTCTTTCCGCTCACCGGGGGTCAGCCCCGAGCGTCCGTCAGGGGAGGCCTTTCCGGTCACCGTGGGTCAGCTCCGAGCGTCCGTGAGGGGAGGCCTTTCCTTCCGCTCACCGGGGATCTGCCCCGCCTGTCCCTGAGGGGCGGCCTTTCCTCTCACGGCGTCGGCCTCGGTCGGGGCTGGATACCGAGGCCCGCCCCCAATGCTTAGAACAGTGTTCCACGCTTCGAAGAGCGCTCGACACATAGTAAGCGCTCGACAGGTCCCATCACCGTTACGGCCCCCCACTCCGCTCCCCACGACAGCCCCCTCTTGAGCGCCGGCCGGTCGGCGGCCCGCCCCGTTGCGGGTCAGCGACCTGGCAGGACAAGCCGGCCTGATGACCCCCCGCGTCCGGTTGCCGAGCGCTGTGCTAAGCACTGGGGTAAGTCCCTCTGACAGCCCCGGGCCAGCCCCACCAGAGGCTCACCACGTAGCTAGGATCATAATAGATGGGTGGCTAAAAATAACAATAATGACGATGGCATTCGTTAAGCGCCCGCTGCGTGCCAAGCACTGTTCTAAGCACTGATCTAACGCGACGATAGTCTCTTTCGGAGGGGGGGGGGAGTTCTCCAGAAGACAGTACCTGCGGGGTGCCGGACGCCCCGGGGCCCCAGCGTCTATCGGTCGTTCCGCACGGAGGCGGGAGGTTGGACTAGTTGACCTCGGACCGGTTGACCCCCCCGGGGTCCCTCCCATCACCCGGCTCCCCCAGCCAGCGGACGTCGGTTTCCTCATCTGCAAAGTGAGGATTGCGACCTCGAGCCCCCTGCGGGACCGGGCCGGTGCCCAACCTGGTTTGCTTGGCTCCACCCCGGCGCTCGGTCCACCGTCTGGCCCTTAGTGAGCGCTTCACAAACACCGTTTAAAGAAAATAAATAAAAATAAGAACCCGGAGGGCCTCTCTCGCCCCGGGCTTCCACGTTCCGGTCTTCCGGTGGCCGAGCGGGCAGCTCTCCTCGCCTTGGGGCGACCCCGACGGTGCCCGTCGGTTTCTCTGATCATGATGATGATTAGCGTGGCTCAGTGGGAAGAGCCCGGGCTTTGGAGTCAGAGGACATGGGTTCGAATCCCGGCTCTGCCACGCGTCAGCTGTGTGACTGTGGGGGAGTCACTTCACTTCTCTGGGCCTCGGTTCCCTCATCTGTAAAATGGGGATTGAGACCGTGAGCCCCACCTGGGACGACCCGATTCCCCTGTGTCTCCCCCAGCGCTTAGAAGAGTGCTCTGCACACAGTAAGCGCTTAACAAATACCAACATTATTACTATTATTATTTTAATTATAATTGCGGTATTTGTTGATCACTGGGGTGCAGCCAAGCAAACGGGGTCGGACCCGGCCCCCGTCCCACGTGGGGCTCACGGTCTCCATCCCCTTTGGGCGGGGGAGGGAACCGAGGCCCGGCGGGGCGAAGCGTCTTGCCCGAGGTCACCCGGGTGGCGGGGCCGGGATGGGAGGTCGTGACCTCCCGACCCCCAGGCCCGGGCTCAATCCACTACCCCGTCTCTCTCTCTGTCCTCCCTCTGTGTGTCTGTGCGCGCCCCGCGCAGCGGCGGGCGGCCCGGGGGCGTCCGGGGGTCCTCACAAGGACGACGACACGGCCTCGGTGACCAGCCTGAACTCGTCGGCCACGGGCCGCCGCCTGAAAATCTACCGCACGTTCCGAGACGAGGACGGGAAGGAATACGTCCGCTGCGAGACCGTCCGCAAGCCGGCCGTCATCGACGCCTACATCCGCATCCGCACCACCAAGGACGAGGAGTTCATGTAAGAGGCCGCCACTCGGCGACGCGGCGACCCTGGGCGAGTCACGTCCCTTCCCCCGGGCCTCGGCTCCCTCATCGGGAAGATGGGGATCGAGAGCGGGATCCCCCCCCCCCCCCCCCCCCCCGTGGGCGTCCAACCCCATTCGCTTGGATCCGCCCCAGCGCTTAGAACAGCGCCTGGCGCTTAATAAGCGCTTCACAGATGCCATCGTCGGCATTTGGGCAAGCTGTCACGGGCCGGGAGGGGTGCCGAGCGCTGTGCCGAACGCTGGGGCCGCCCCACCCCCCCGCCCCGTACCGTGAAGGGATGAGGGAGAGGAGGCCTGGAGACGTTGAGCCGACCCTCCCGAGATGGGCGGGGAATGTGTCTCTTTAGAGAAGCAGCGCGGCTCGGCGGAGAGAGCCCGGGCTTAAGAGTCGGAGGTGGTGGGTTCTAATCCCGGCTCCGCCACCTGTCAGCTGTGTGATTTTGGGAGTCATTTCCCGTCTCTGGGCCTCAGTGACCTCATCTGGAAAACGGGGATGACCGTGAGCTTCACGTGGGACAGCCTGATGACCCCCCGTCTACCCCGGCGCTTAGAACAGCGCTCGGCACGTAGTAAGCGCTTAACGAATACCCACGTCGTCATTATTATTCCATCGTCCCCTCCCTACCGCTCAGTCCATTGCTCTGCATACGGCCCAGCGCTCAGTAAATACCGTCGAACGACTCGCCGAGCGGACGAGGGGGCCGAGTCGGACATTTATCGAGCGCTCACTCTCTGCAGAACGGTGGACTGAACGCTCGGGAGAGTCCAAACGACAACATCCTAGACCCGTCCCCCGCCCAGGTGGAGCTGACGGTCCAGAGGGGGAGACCCACAGAAATAGAAATCAAAAAATCACAGATGCGGACGTGAGCGCTGCGGGGAGGGGGGGATGAGTGATTCAATCATTCGGTCGTATTTATCGAGCGCTTACCGCGTGCAGGGCGCTGAACCGAGCGCTCGGGCGAGGACGAAAGAACGGTGAACCGACCCATTCCCGGCCCACAGGGAGATGAGAGTCTGGGGGGGGGGGACGAGAAGGAAAGAAAGGAGGGAGGGGGGGATGTAGGGGGTCCCCGGGACGAAGGAAGGGAGCAAAGGTCGGGGGGACGCGGAAGAGGAGGAGCGGGGGGCTCGGGCAGGGAAGGCCTCTGCGCACGGCGAGCGCTCGGTGGAGGCGGCTGACGGGGCCCCGCGCGCGTTGCAGCCGCAAGTTCGCGCTCTTCGACGAGCAGCACCGCGAAGAGATGCGCAAGGAGCGCAGGAGGATCCAGGAGCAGCTGAGGCGGCTGAAGCGGAACCAGGAGAAGGAGAAGCTCAAAGGGCCCCCCGAGAAGAAGCCCAAGAAGATAAAGGAGCGTCCGGATCTGAAGGTGCCCGGGGCCGGCGGGGGGCCGGGGGGGGGCGACCCCGGGCCCCACGGGGAGAGGACCCGCAGCCTCGAGAGCGCGGGGCCGGGGCCCGGGATCCTTGGCGGGAGCGGCGGGGGAGGAGGGCGGCCCGGCGGCCCCGGCCCCGAGGCCCCGGCCTCGGGAGGCGGAGGACGCGGGTTCCAATCTCGGCCCCGCCGCCCGTCTGCCGGGTGGCCTCGGGCGAGCCGCGGCGCCTGGCCGCGCCTCGGTTCCCTCCTCCCACAGATGGGGATCGGGGACTCGGTCCGACCTCGTCGGCCTGGATCATCTCCCCCCCGTTACGGGAGGGAACCCTCCGGCCTGATTTCTCGGTCATTCGAATAATGACGACGGCATTCGGTTCGGTGGGGTTTATCGAGCGCTTACTAGGCGCAGAGCACCGTACCGAGCGCCTGGAATGGACAGTCGGGCCGCGGATGGAGACGATCCCCGCCCGACGACGGGCTCGCGGTCTCCAGGCGCCGTACCGAGCCCTGGGGCGGATCCAAGCGAAACGGAGACGGACGCAGCCCCTGACCCACCCGGGGCCCGGTCTCCCCGCCGCCGTTTTCCGGACGAGGGCACCGGGGCCCGGAGGAGTCAGGCGACGGGCCCGAGGTCGCCCGGCAGACGGGTGGCGGAGCCGGGATTAGAACCCGGGTCCCCCCGACCCCGGGCCCCGCGGCCGGGCGGGCGGGGCGGGGGGGGGAGCGGCGGTCCGCCCATCCCCGGGACCCCTGTCGAGCGCCGGCCGCGGGCAGAGCGCCGTACTAGACGCCCGGGGGGAGGACGGCGCCACAGCCTGTCTCGTCCGCAGCTGAAATGCGGGGCCTGCGGGGCCATCGGACACATGAGGACGAACAAGTTCTGCCCTCTGTACTACCAAACCAACGCCCCGCCCTCCAACCCGGTGGCCATGACGGAGGAGCAGGAGGAGGAGCTGGAGAAGACGGTCATCCACAACGACAACGAGGAGCTCATCAAGGTGGAGGGCACCAAGATCGTCCTGGGGAAGCAGCTGATCGAGAGGTGGGCGGGCGGGGGCGGGCGACGGGGGGGGGGGCGGGGGCGGCGTAGTTACCGAGCGCTTGACCCGGAAGCCGAGGACGGACCCCGAGCGGACGGCGTAGACGGGGTGGGGGGACGGACGGTCACGGAGAGCCAACGGATCGGGGGCATTTATTGAGCGCCCGCCGCGTGCAGGGCACTGGGCCGAGCGCGGCTCGCCCGCGACGGGCCGACGGTCCGGAGGAGCGCCGCGGAGAGAGAGCCCGGACCTCTGGGAGTCACGGGTCTTGGGTTCTAATGCCGGCTCCGCCCCTCGGCGGGCGGGTCACTTCACGCCCCCGCGCCTCAGTCCCCTCGTCGGGGAAATGGGGACGGAGACCGTGAGCCCCGTGCGGGACAGGGACCGGGGCCCGACCCGACGAGCGTGGCTCCGCCCCGGCGCTCAGTACGGCGCCTGGCACGGGGTAGGCGCTTAAAAGACAGCGTGAGAAAAGAAAAAAAAGTTCACTTCGGAAGGGGCAAGACAGGCGGTGGAATTGATCCGTCAGGCGGTGGTATTTACTGAGCGCCTACTGTGTGCGGGCCACTGTATCGAGCGCCTGGGAGAGGATACTAGACTCCGGACCGTGAACCCGTTGTGGGCTGGATTCATTCATTCGGTAGTATTTACGGAGCACTCACTATGGGCAGAGCGCTGGACTAAGCGCCTGGGATGGACAGTTCGGGTTGTGTCTGTTGTTATTTGGACTCTCCCTGTCGGGCTCGGGAGAGCGCTCGGGCTACCAGGCGCTTAGTACAGTGCTCTGCACGTAGTAAGCGCTCAATAAATACTTTTGAAAATACTATTGAATGAGTCAGGGGTCGTGGGTTCGGATCCCGGCTCTGCCACCCGTCAGCTCTGGCGACTGTGGGCGAGTCGCTTCCCTTCTCTGGGCCTCAGTTCCCTCATCTGGAAAACGGGGGTGAAGGCTGTGAGACGTGGGACAACCCGATGACCCTCCATCTCCCCCAGCGCTTAGAACGGCGCTCTGCGCATAGTAAGCGCTTGACAGATACCGACGGTATTATTACTTAGCACAGTGCTCTGCACACGGCGCTCATTAAAGACGACGGAATGAGTACGATATACACGTTTGCAGCGGGGGTTAACCGTGAGCCTCACGTGGGACGACCCGATGAGCCCGTACCTCCCCCAGCGCTTGGAACGGCGCTCGGCACACAGTAGGCGCTTAACAGATACCATCGTTATCGCTATTATTATTACCTAGTACAGTGATCTGCACACGGTCAGCGCCCGTTAAAGACGACGGAATGAATACGATACGATATACGCATATATGATGGGGGTTTACTGCGGGACCACCCGACGACCCCGTATCTCCCCCCGCGCTTGGAAGGGCGCTGGGCCCACAGTAAGCGCTTCACAGATACCGACGTGAGGATTATTCTATGGTACCTACACCATACGATGGGCACATTCCCTGCCCACAGTCAACGCGTGGCATTTAGCGAGCGCTTCCCGTGTGCGGAGCACCGGGCCGAGCGCTCGGGAGGGGACGGTTCGATGGCAGACACCTTCCCCGCCCCCAGAGGACCGACGGTGGAGGGGACCGTGGGCGTTGAAGAGTGGAAGCCGGGGGGATCCGGTGGGGGACGGAGTCCCACCGTCCCCGGCGGGGTTAGGGGTCCCGGGTGGGCGTCGGGTCGCGGGGGGCGGCCGGCGCGGCGGCCTCGGTAGCCCCGGCTCCTCCCGTGTGTCCAGCGCCGACGAGGTGCGGCGGAAATCCCTGGTCCTCAAGTTCCCCAAACAGCAGCTGCCGCCGAAGAAGAAGCGGAGGGTCGGCACCACCGTCCACTGTGACTACCTCAACGTGAGTCCCGCGGCCCGGCCGGTCGGTCCGGGGGGCCGCCGGCGGGAGGGGGGCGGCTCGGGGATCCGCCCGTAGCGCCCTGGGGCTACCCGGAACCCTTGGCTCCCCCCTCCCCCCCCCCCCCCAGAGGCCACACAAGTCCATCCACCGCCGGCGCACGGACCCCATGGTGACGCTGTCGTCCATCTTGGAGTCCATCATCAACGAAATCCGCGACCTCCCCAACGTGAGTGCGGCCCCCCCCCCCGGCCAGGCGCGAGGCCCCGGGGATGACGAGAGTGTTGGCGTTGGTTGGTTAAGCGCCTACTACGTGCAGAGCGCCGTGCCAAGCGCCGGGGGAGACGCGGGGTCACGGGGTGGTCCCACGCGAGGCTCACAGTCCTCATCCCCATTTGACAGACGAGGGCGCCGAGGCCCAGAGGAGCGAAGCGACTCGCCCACGGTCACCCGGCCGACGGGGGCGGGGGGGGGGCCGAGCCGGGATTCGAAGCCACGACCGCTGACGCCCAAGCCCGGGCTCTGGCCACCGAGCCACGCCCGCGAGCCCGGGAGTCTGCGGGGCCCGGGTTCTGATCCCCGCTCGGCCCCCCGCCGGCCGCGTGGCCTCGGGCACGTCACTCGGGGCCTCAGCTGCGGGCCCCGCAGATCTGTCAGTTGCCCCCGCGGGGGCCTCCGTTCTTTTGACCCCCCCCCCCCCCCCGGGTACTCCGGCCGAGCGGGCAGAGCCCGGGTCGTGGGTTCTCACGCCGGCTCCGCCACTTGTCCGAGCGTGAGCCCGGGCAAGTCGCTTCGCTTTTCCGGTTCTCAGTTTCCATACGGGTAAAATGGGGATGGGGGCTCTGAGCCGACCCGGTGCGTCCAACCCGATCTGCTTGTCCCCACCCCAGCGCTTAGTACAGTGCCTGGCACACGGTAAGCGCTTCGCCGATACCGCCGCTGTGGGTATTACCGCTGACCAGTCTCCACGGAGCCCATCGTACACGGACTCCAGCCCGCCCCTCTCGTCCTTAGAACTGTCCTCAAGCCCGTGGGCGTTTTTCTGTTCTCTTTTTAAAAACGGTGGCCGTTGAGCGCTCACCTTGCGCCGGGCAGCATGCTGAGCGCCGGCGTAGATAGGGAGCGATCGGGTGGGACGAGGCCCCGCGGCTCCTCGCGTGCCAGCGGCCGCACTGAGCGCCGCGGTCGACGGGAGCCGTCCCGCGCGGGCCTCGCCCCCGTCTCACGGACGGGGGCACTGAGGCCCAGCAGAGGGAAGTGACCGGTCCGGGGTCACCCGGCGGACACGGGGCGGAGCCGGGACGAGAGCCCGGGTCCTTAGGACTCCCGGGCTCTACCCTCTGGGCCGCGCCGCCCCTCGGACGCGGGGGGGGGGGGGGTTGCCGGCGGCGGGCCGGGCGGCGTCTGACGCCCGGCGGGGGCTCTTGTGGGCGCAGACGTACCCCTTCCACACGCCGGTGAACGCCAAGGTGGTGAAGGACTACTACAAGATCATCACGCGGCCCATGGACCTGCAGACGCTGCGCGAGAACGTCCGCAAGCGCCTCTACCCGTCCCGCGAGGAGTTCCGCGACCACCTGGAGCTCATCGTCAAGAACAGTGCCACCTACAACGGTCGGACCCCCGCGGAGGGGATGGCTGGGCCCAGAGCTCGGGGCCGGGGTCGCCGGGGAGGTGGGCGGGGGCCTGATGAGCGCCACGGTTACCGTGATCGATATCACTGTCATCGGCCCGTCTCTACCCCAGGGTTTGTTTAGTCCAGGCCCCGGCACATAGTGAGCACTTAATAAATGCCGTCGTCATTATTATTATCATGATTAACCCCGTTAGCTCGTCTCCGTCCCGCGGCTCAGTCCGGGCCCCGGCCCGTAGCGAGCACCTCACGGATATCATCGTTTCTATCATTATTATTATTATTAACCCAATTAGCTCGCCTTTATCCCGGGGCTCAGTCCAAGGCCCGGCACGTAGCAAGCGCTCAACAGATATCATCCTTTCTATTATCATCATCATTATTATTATCATCGACCCGATTAGCTCGTCTCTACCGCGGGGCTCAGTCCGGGCCCCGGTACGTAGCGAGCACCTCCGAGATACCGTCGTTTCTATTATTATCATCGACCCGATTAGCTCGTCTCTACCGCGGGGCTCAGTCCGGGCCCCGGCACGTAGTGAGCGCTCAGCAGATACCGCAATTATTGTCGTCGTCATCACCGTCGTTATTAAGCCGATTAGACTGTCCCTTGTAGTAGGCTAACAAACGCCACGGTAACTGTTATTACGACTACTACTACTGTTATCGTTATTTTTATTATTTTTATCAACCCGTTTAGATTGTCTCGACCCCAGGGCTTAGTCCAGGGCCCTGCACATAGTAAGCAGCTAACAAATACCACAGTTACTATCGTTATTAGAACTCACCCGATTAGACTGTCTCTAACAATAACAATAATAATAATAATGTTGGTATTTGGTTAAGCGCTCACTGTGTGCCGAGCACCGTTCTGAGCGCTGGGGTAGACACAGGGGAGTCGGGTTGTCGCCCGTGGGGCTCACGGTCTTCATCCCCGTTTTACAGATGAGGTCACTGAGGCACCGAGAAGCGAAGTGACTCGCCCAGAGTCACCCGGCTGACGAGTGGCCGAGCCGGGATTCGAACCCATGGCCTCTGACTCCCAAGCCCGGGCTCTTTCCGCTGAGCCCCGGTTGTCATTATTATTTTTATCATCATTATCAATCCCATTAGATTGTCTCCACCCCAGTGCCTAACAGGTGCCACGGTTATTACCGTTGTTCTTATCATTAACCCGATCATCTCGCCTCCACCCCGGGACTTAGGCCGGGCCCTGGCACGCAGTAAGCACTCAGCAGACCCCACGGGTTGTCATCGGTGTCATCGACCCGCCTAGCTTGTCTCTACCCCAGCGCTTAGCCCCGTGCCCGGCCCATAGTGAGCACCTAACAGATATCGTCATTACTGTAATAAAAATTAACCCGATTAGCTCTGCCTCAGTGCTCGGTTCGGGGGTCTGGCACCTCACCAGCGCTTAACAAGTGCCACAGTCTTCATCGTTATCATTGACCCGATTAGCTCGTCCCTACCCCAGTGCCCGGCACCTAGTAATAGATGCCACCCGTTATTTATTAGCATCATCGACCCGATTAGCTTGTCTCTACCCCAGCGCCTAGTCCAGGCCCCGGCACGTAGCGGGCGCCACAGTTCTTATCATCCCCCTCAGCTCGTCTCTACCCCGGCGCCTGATAGGCAGTAAACACTTAACAGATAGCGCGGACGGACGGGCGCGGGCGACGCAGGAGGGAGAGGGAGGCGGGGGGGAGGAGGGCTCAGTCGGGGAAGGCCTCTCGGAGGAGGTGCGAGCGTACCTGGGGGACGTTTGTCCGTAGGCCCCAAGCACTCCCTGACTCAGATCTCCCAGTCGATGCTGGACCTCTGCGACGAGAAGCTCAAGGAGGTAGGCGTCCCCTCCTCCCCGGCCTCCACCCTCGAGGATTCGGGGGCGCGGGGCTCGTCCGTTCATTCGCTCGTACCCACGGAGCGCCCGCGACGCGCCGAGCGCCGGACCGAGCGCTCGGAACGGGCCATTCGGCAACGGACGGAGACCGTCCCCGCCCGGACGGACCCCGCGCGAAGTGGGAACGGGGGGGGGGGGGGGGGGGGGGCCGGGGTCGTCAGCCGCCCGGGCCTGGGAGTCCGGAGGTCCCGCGTTCCGATGCCGGCTCCGCCGCTCGCCTGCTCTGTGGCCCCGGGCGAGTCGCTTGGCCTCTCTGGGCCTCGCTCCCCTCATCTGGAAAACGGGGATGGAGACGGCGAGCCCCGCGGGGGACGGGCCCCGGCACGTAGGGAGCGTTTAACAAATACCGACATCATCGGCGTTATCATCGTTGTTATTATCGACCCCATTTGCCTGTATCCACCCCGGCGCTTAGAACTGGCCTGGCACATAGAAAGTGTTTAACAGAACCATTCTCCTACTCCTCCTCCTCCTCCTCCTCCTCCTTCATAAGAACGATCAGGAATGACATTATAATCATCATCGTCAATCACTCACTGTGCGCCAGGCACTGTACTAAGCACCCGGGTGGATCCGAGCAAATGGGGTCGGACGCCGTCCCCGTCGCAACGTGGGGCTGACGGTTTGAATCCCCGTTCTACAGAGGAGGGAGTTTAGGCCCGGAGAAGTCGAGTGAGCGGCCCGAGGCCGCCCGGCGGCCGAGGGGCGGGGGCCGGGATTAGAACCCGGGACCTTCCGACTCCCGGGCCCGGGCTCTCCCCCTGCACCGGGCCGCTCCTCACTTGGTTGTCACCGTTATCGTCGTTATCAGAAGGAAGATAGGCTGGCCCGTTTGGAAAAAGCCATCAACCCGCTGCTGGACGACGACGACCAGGTGGCCTTTTCCTTCATCCTGGACAACATCGTCACCCAGAAGATGATGGTGGTCCCCGACGTACGTGTCGGGGGGGCCGAGGCGGAGGGGTCCGCGGAGGGGCGGGGCCGGGCCCCCCGACGACGGACGGGCCCGGTCTCCCCGTCCCCGAGGGGTCGGGGACACCCCTCCTCCGGGGCCCCGGACGGTCCGAGGGGAAGCTCCTCCGGACGCCCCCCCCCCCCCCGAAAGGGAGAAAAAATGGGGGGATCCGCTCCCGTCGCGCCCCCCACGCGGGGCCGGAGAGCGGCCCCCGACCCTCCCTTCCCTCCCCCCAGTCCTGGCCGTTCCACCACCCGGTCAACAAGAAGTTCGTCCCCGACTACTACAAGGTGATCGTCAACCCGATGGACCTGGACAGCGTCCGCAAGGTACGGGGCCCCGGGGCGGGCCGGCGGGAGCCCCCCCCCCCGCCACGCGCGGGCAGGTGACGCGTGCACGCGCGCGCCAGGGGACGGGGCTCACGGCCGCGCGTGTCCGCCCCACCAGAACATCTCCAAGCACAAGTACCAGAACCGGGAGAGTTTCCTGGACGACGTGAACCTGATCCTGGCCAACAGCGTCAAGTACAACGGTGGGTGGGGGCCTCGAGGGCCCGGAGGAGACTCCGGACCCGCCGAGGGCGGAGCGTTGAGGACGGGGCTCGGCGCGCGGTAGGCGCCCAACGCCCCGGGGGTCGGGGGCGCGAAGGGTGCGTCGGTTGGACTCTCCCCGGCGGTCGGTAGAGCGGAGGGCGCACGGGGGGCGCTGGCGTCCGGGGTGGCCTCCGCCCCGGGGGGCTCGCGGGGCTCGGAGGGGCAGCGGGTAGAGCCCGCCGTTTGACCTCGGCCCGGTCCTCTCGTTCCTCCGCGCCTCAGTTCCCTCCCCTGTAAAACGGGGACGGAGAACGGGAGGCCCACGGGACGGGGCCTGTCCAACCTGACTCTCCCCAGCCCCAGCGGTCAGCACGGCGTCTGGCACGCGGTGAGCGCTTCACAGAGACGGTCGTCGTCTCCGTCGTCGTCCTCGTTAATACCGCGGGGTCGGGCACGTAGTAAGCGCGCGAGAAATGCCATTATGGAAGGAGCGAGAAACGCCACTCGGTTCGCCGCGGGTCTCTCGTGCCGAGCGCTGGGGTGGTAACGAGGACGACGACGGCATCGGTTAAGCGCCCGCTCTGCGCCGGGCCCCGGGTCGAGCCCGGCGGGGGACACGGGCCAACGGAGGCGGACGCGGTCCCCCGCCCACGTGGAGGTCCCCGTTTGACGGAGGAGGGAACCGAGGCCCGGAGAAGCGAAATGAGCGGCCCGGGGTCACGCGGCCGACGAGCCCCCCCGACTCCCGGGGTCGGCCCCGATCCCGGGCCCCCGCGGGAC
This sequence comes from Ornithorhynchus anatinus, assembly GCF_004115215.2. Taxonomy (NCBI): domain Eukaryota; kingdom Metazoa; phylum Chordata; class Mammalia; order Monotremata; family Ornithorhynchidae; genus Ornithorhynchus; species Ornithorhynchus anatinus. The sequence goes on from NC_041733.1 coordinate 47,147,143, forward strand.
CCCTCCGGGGTCCGAGGAGGGAGGCCAGTCGACCGGCGAGGGGCCGGGGGGCCCAGAGAGGCGGAGCGACTCCCCCGGGGTCACCCGGCCGACCCGGCGGTGACGGTCCCCCTCCCCTCCTCGGCCCGCCCGCAGGTCCGGACAGCCAGTACACCAAAACGGCCCAGGAGATCGTCAACACCTGTTACCAGACGCTGGCCGAGGTGAGCGAGGGGGCGGGACGGGCCTCGCCGGGCGGCCGCTCCTTCGCTGGAACTGGGTGAGCGCGGAGCACCGGGCCGGGCGCCCGGCAGAGCACAACGCCGTCGCGAGACGCCACCCACGGCCCCCGTCCCTCCGTTTCCAGTACGACGAGCACCTGACGCAGCTCGAGAGAGACATCTGCACGGCCAAGGAGGCCGCCCTGGAGGAGGCGGACCTGGAGAGCCTCGACCCCATGACCCCCGGGCCGTACACCCCCCAGGTGGGTCGGCGGCGGGCGACCGAGACGGGGCTTCCCTTCCTCCTCCTCCTCCTCCTCCTCCTCCTCCTCCCCCCCTCCGCCGACCGCTCCGGTCCGTCCCCGTCCGCCCGGCCGGCGTCCGCCGCCCCCTTTCTCGCCCCCGCCCGCGTCGGCCGAACCGCCGGCCCGTGTCCCGCCACCCCCCCCCCCGGGCCCGGCGCCGGGCCGACCTCCCCCCGACGCGTCCGGCGGTCCGCCCCGCAGCCTCCCGACCTCTACGACAACAACACGTCCCTCAGCGTGTCGCGGGACGCCTCGGTCTACCAGGACGAGAGCAACCCGTCGGCCCTGGACACGCCCACCGCCACCCCCGAGAAGCGGGGGGCCCAGGTGAGCCGTCCCGTGCCCGTCGCGCCCCCCCCCCCCCCCCCCGTCCGGGGCGCCCGCCCACCCCTCAGTCAGGGCCGGGCCGGGGGGCGAGGGGGGCGAGGGGGACGGCTCCCGGCCGCCCGGGCGGCTCCGGGGCTGAGCCCTCCTTCCTCCTCCGCGCCCCCGTCCCCTTCCCGGTGTCCCCCTCTGTTTTCCCCGTTCAGATGCGGCAGGGCCAGGGCAGGCTGGGCCAGGAGGACTCTGATGTAGATATTGAAGGGTTTGGTGAGGAGGAGGAGGAGGAGGAGGAGGATGAGGAGGAGGAGGAGGAGGAGGAGGATGGGAAACCTAAGACTCCGGCCCCAGTGAGTATCCCGTGACCCGGAGCGTCCGTTCCCCCGGGGGCAGACAGGGGCGCCCGGGGCGGGGGCGAGGGGCGCGACGCGGGGCCCGGCGGCCCCCCGCCCCCCGCCGGCCCCCGACCCCGGTCCTTCCGGCCTAGGAGGCGGAGGACGGCGACGACCTGGCCGAGGAGGAGGAGGGGGCGGCTCGGCGGCCGCAGGCCAGCGTCCTGTACGAGGACCTGCTCATGTCCGACGGGGAGGACGACGACGCCGCCGGGAGCGACGAGGAGGGGGACAATCCCTTCTCCTGTGAGTCCCCCGCCTCACCTCCGGCCCCGGGGGGCGGCGGGGAGGGGACCCCGGCGCCCATCCCTTGGGGCGGCCTCCTCGAGCGCCGTACTGAGCGCTCGGGGGAGGCCGGCGCGGCACTCGACGTGCGTCCGGGTGCGGCGGGGGGGGCGAGGCGGGGGGGGGTCGGGCCCGCGCCCCGGCCCCCCCCGCCCCGACCCCGTCCGTCGTGCCGCCCCCGGCAGCCATCCAGCTGAGCGAGAGCGGCAGCGACTCGGACGTGGAGGGCGGAGGCGGGCGGCCCAAACAGCCCCACGGGCTGCTGCGGGACGGCACGCGGCTGGGCCTGGGCCTGGACGCCGAGGAGACCATGCTGGCCTACGCAGGGGAGCCCGCCGGGGCCGCCCACGCCACGGAGGACAGCAACATCAGGTGCCGCCGGGAACCCCGGGGCGGGGGAGCGGGCGCGACCCCTGACCTCCGGGCGGGCCGCGGCCGGGCACGGGGGGGGGGGGGGGGGGCCTGACGGGCGGCGCGGCCTCCGCCCCCCCCCTCAGCTACGGGAGCTCGGAGGAGCCGGACCCCAAGTCGGCCACGCGGGACACGAGCTACAGCAGCGCCGGCGGCTACGACGTGTCGGAGGAGGAGGACGACGAGGAGGAGGAGGAGGAGCAGCCCTGCGGGCCCAGCGTGCTGAGCCGCGTGGCCCTGTCCGAGGACGAGGACGACAGCGAGGATTTCCGCTCCATGGCCGGAGAGAGCGACCTGGACTCGGACGAGTAGGGGGGGGCGCGGGAGACTCGGGGCGGGGGGTCCGGGGGGACGCCGCACCACGGGGACCCGGCCACCGACCCCCGGGGAGGCCGGGCGCCCGTCGCGGGCGGCGGCCCGGATCGAATGAGTCCGACCGGCGGACCGGCCCTTCTCCGGAAGGCGGCGGCGGGAGCGTGGGGAATAAACGGCCGTTTTTCCCGGAGCGGGGCGGGCCGGGGATTTTTCCGGGGGACGGAGGAGGAGGGGAGGCCGCCGGCCGCCCGGACGGGAGACGGCCGTCGGCGGGCACGGCCCTCGCCCACCGGGAACTGCGGACGCGACCCCCGCCGTGACGGGCTGCGGCGTGCCGAGCGCTGGGCCGAACGCTCGGGGGAGTCGGATGAGTAGACCGCCCCCCCCCCCCCCCCCTCGAGGAGCTTCAATCAGTCGCCGGGGCGAGTTCATCGGGGCCTTACGGTCGGCGGGACACTGCGCCGAGCGCCCCGGAGGGGACGTGACAATAAGCGGACACGTTCCCTGCCCACGGGGACCGCGCTGTCTAGCCTCCCGTCTGCCGGGGGCAGAGCCCCGCACCGGGGCCCGGGAGAGGACGATGGAGTCGGTAGCGTGGGCCAGGCACTGTACTAAACGCGGCCGAGCAAATGGGGTGGGACACGGTCCCCGACCCCCGACCGTGGGGCTCCCAGGCGCCATCCCCATTTGACGGAGGAGGGTGAGGTGACTCGCCCCAGGCCCCGCGCGGGGTAGAATTAGAACCCAGGGCCCCCGGCGCCGCGGGGGGAGGGGTGCAGTTCGCCGGGAGCCCGCGAGGAGGCGCCCGCGGTCCCGCCGTGACTCAGCGGAAAGAGGGGTGGCCAAGGGGGACTGCGCTAGACGCCCCTGGGGGAGTCTCCCCCGCCCCCCAAATTCCTCCCCTCCCCTCCAGAGAGACATGCGACCCTGGGGGGGGGTCGCCCAGGCCGGGGAGTGACAAAAACCCCGCGCATGCGCCTCCACTGGCAACTAGGCCTTAGAGGGCGCCTGCGCATGCGCCCCGGAGAGGAAGCCGCCACCGAAGGCGAACAAGAGCCCCGCGCATGCGCCCCAGCGGGGCGACCGGGCCGAGGGCCCCCAGGCATCCCGCGCATGCGCCCCAGCGGGGAAGCAGCCCGGCCTCCGTCGCTCATTCATTCATTCATTCATTCAATAGGAATAATAATGTTGGTATTTGTTAGGCGCTTACTGTGTGCCGAGCACCGTTCTAAGCGCTGGGGGAGATACAGGGTCATCGGGTTGCCCCACGTGAGGCTCACAGTTAATCCCCGTTTTACAGATGAGGGAACCGAGGCCCAGAGAAGTTAAGTGACTCGGCCACAGTCACACAGCTGCCAAGCGGCAGAGCGGGGAGTCGAACTCGTGACCTCTGACTCCGAAGCCCAGGCTCTTTTCCACTGAGCCATGCTGCTTCCCCAATAATGATAATAACGTTGGTATTTGCTAGGCGCTTACTATGGGCCGAGCACTGTTCTGAGCACTGGGGGAGATGGAGGGTCATGGGGTTGCCCCACGTGAGGCTCACAGTTAATCCCCATTTTCCAGATGAGGGAACTGAGGCCCCGAGAAGTGAAGTGACCTGCCCACAGTCACCCAGCTGACCAGTGGTAGAGCAGGGATTCGAACCCGTGACCCCTGATTCCAAAGCCCAGGCTCTTTCCACTAAACCACGCTATATTTATTGGAGTGCCTACTCCGTGTAGAGCACTATACTAAGCGCTTGGAATGGACAGTTCGGCAACAGAGAGAGAGAGAGACCATCCCTGCCCGACGACGGGGTCACAGTCTAATGGGGGGAGACGGACAAGAGACCGGCTGAGTGACGTCGGTCAAGTCACGTGGCTTGTCGAGGCCTCAGTGACCCCATCTGGAAAGTGGGGATGGAGACTGGGAGCCCCACGTGGGACAACCCGATGACCTCGCATCTCCCCCAGCGCTTAGAACCGTGCCCGGCCCATACTAAGCGCCTAAAAAGCACCGACATTAGGATGAATGAATTAGCGTGGCTCAGTGGAAAGAGCCTGGGCTTCGGCGTCAGAGGTCACGAGTTCGACTCTCCCGGCGTGGCTCAGTGGAAAGAGCACGGGCTTGGGAGTCGGAGGTCATGAGTTCGAAACCCGGCCCTGGCACTTGTCGGCTGTGTGACCGTGGGCAAGTCACTGAACTTCTCTGTGCCTCAGTGACCTCATCTGTAAAGTGGAGATTAACCGTGAGCCTCACGTGGGACCACCCGATTACCCTGGATCTCCCCAGCGCTTAGAACAGTGCTCGGCACACAGTAAGCGCTTCACAAATACCAACATTATTATTATTATTATTAAGCGCTTCACAAATACCAACATCATCATCATCTCTGCCGCTCGTCGGCTGTGTGACTGTGGGCCAGTCACTTCACTTCTCTGGGCCTCAGTGACCTCATCTGTCAAATGGGGATTAACTGTGAGCCTCACGCGGGACCACCCGATGACCCCGGATCTCCCCCAGCGCTTAGGACAGTGCTCTGCGCGGACTAAGCGCTTCACAAATACCAACAGTATTAGGATGAACGAAGGCCCCACGGGACCCTCGCGCATGCGCGCCAGCGGGGAGGGAGCCCGAGCGGGGCCGCCGGAGGTCGTGACCTCCCATCCCGGCCCCGCCACCCATCATCCCCCGGGTGACCTTGGGCAAGTCACGTGGCTTCGGGGGGGGGGGGGCCTCATCGATCCCCTCCGGAAAATGGGGGTGGAGACCGTGACCCCCCACGGGGGACAACGGCCCCGCCCTCGTTTGCACCCCAGCGCTTAGCACAGGACCACAGGCGGCGCTGGAGACATAACCTCATTAGTAGGGGGGGCGCGCATGCGCGGGCGAGGGGGGGGTGTGTGGCTCGCGCGCATGCGCGGCCGCGCGAGCTGGGGAGCGGGTCGCGCGCATGCGCAGGGCGCCGTTGGCGGCGGAGGGATCCTGCGGCGCGGCCGGGGGGAGGGAAGGAAGTAGTTCCGGCGCCGGAGGAGGAGGAGGAGGAGGGAGGAGGGAGGAGGAGGAGTCGCCGCCGCCGCCATTTGGAGAGCGCGGGGCTCAGGGCCGGTCGCGGTGCCTGCCCCCCCCCTCCCCCCGCCCCTCCCCCAGTCCCCCCCAGCGGCCCGCGCGCCCCCGGACCCGCCATGGCCTCCTCCGTGGGAAACGTGGCCGACAGCACAGGTACGGGGCACGCCCCTCCTCCCTCCATCGCCCCCCCCCCAGGACCCCTCCCCCCCAGTTGGCTCCCATCCCAGGATCCCTTCCTTGCATCCCCCCTCCCCCCGGTCGCTCCCCGGGATTCCCCCCCCCAATTGTGTCCCCCCTCAGGTTCCCCTCCCCCCGTCGGGCTCCCCCTCCCCCCAGTCGCCCCCCAATTACCCCTCCCCCCCACATCGGGCCCCCCCCCAGCATCTCCTCCCCCCCCAGTTGTCCCCCACCCCAGGATCCCCCCATTAAGCCCCCCTCCCTCCCCATTGCCCCCCCATCGGGCCTCTCCTCCCCCCACTTGCCCCCCCCCCCAGGACCCCTTCCCCCCAACTGGGTCCCATCCCAGGACCCCCTTTTCCCCCATCAGCCCCCCTTTTCCCCCTCCCCCCCAATTGCCCCCCCCAGGACCCCCTCCCCCCAATCAGGCTTCTCCCCCCACCCTCGGACCCCTCCCCCATCAGGCTCCCCCGCCCCCCAGGACCCCCCTCTCTCTCCATGGCTTCTCCCCAATAATAATAATGATGTTGGTATTTATTAAGCGCTCCCTATGTGTCGAGCACCGTTCTAAGCGCCGGGGGAGACACGGGGGAATCAGGTGGTCCCACGTGGGGCTCACGGTCTTCGACCCCATTTTCCAGATGAGGGAACCGAGGCCCGGAGAAGCGAAGTGACTCGCCCACGGTCACCCAGCTGACGAGGGGCAGAGCCGGGATTCGAACTCATGAGCCCTGACTCCAAAGCCCGGGCTCTTTCCACTGCGCCACGCTGCTTCTCAATAGGCTCCCCCCATTACCCTCCCCCCATCAGACTCCCCCCCCGGGACCCCTCCCTCCCAGTATTGCCCCCCCAGGATTTCTCCCCCCAGTAGCCCCCCCAGGACCCCTTGGTTCCCCCCAATAGGCTCCCCCCCAGGACCCCCGCCCCCCCCAATTGGTTCCCCCCAATAGGCTCCCCCCCAGGACCCCCTCTCCCCCAGTAGCCCCCCCCCAGCAATTTCTCCCTCTCAGGACCCCTTGGTTCCCCTCAATAGGCTCCCCCCCCCAGGACCCCCTTCCCCCCCAGTAGCCCCCCCAGGATGTTCTCCCCCCCAGGACCCCCCCCAATTGATTCCCCCCCAATAGGCTCCCCCCCAAGACCCCCCCCCCCAATAGGCTCCCCCCAGGACCCCCTCCCCCCATCAGCCTCCCCTTCCCCCAGGATGTGTCGCGGGGGGCTGTTTCAGGTCGGGGCGGGATTTGGGGGGGATGGGGGGGGTCTTTCTTCCCCTCCCGAGCGGGAGCGTCCAGCCCCCCCCCCCCCCACGGTCAGTCCGTCCGTCCGTCCGTCCATCCACCGTCCATCCGCTTCTCCAGCCAAAAACCCTGCGCCGAGCGCCGGGGCCCGCAGACGCCCCGACCCCCTTCCCCGCCGTCGGCCCGCGTTGAGCGCCCGCTCGGGGCAGCGCGGCTCGGTGGAAGGAGCTCGGGGGTCCGAGGCGGCGGGTTCGACTCCCGGCCCTGCCGCCGGTCAGCTGGGGGACCGTGGGCGGGTCACTTGGCCGGGCCCCGGTGACCTCCTCCGTCAAACGGGGACGGAGACCGGGAGCCTCCCGCGGGACGGCCCGACGACCCCGGATCTCCCCCAGCGCCCAGCACGGTGCTCAGCACGTAGTAAGCGCTTAACAAGTAGCGTCATTACCCAGCGCCCCCGGGGACCTCCCGGTCGGAGACGAGGGGGAAGGGAAGCGACCGGCCCAAGGTCACGCCGCGGACCGGCGGGGGACCCGGGTCCCCGGCCCCTCTCTGCCCGGCGGCTCGGGGGAGGCCGGCCGGACCGTCCATTGAGCACCTCCGGCGGGCCGAACGCCGTGCCGGTGGGGATCGGCGCGCTTCGCCCAGTGCTCGGCGGAGGCGGGACGCCGTACTAAGCGTCGGGGAGAGTCCGGCGCCCGCCCGTCGGTTAGGATGCGACCCGCCGTACCAGACGCCGGGGGGGAGTCCGGTACGGTCCGACGGGAAGGCAGCCCGGGAGACGGAACGGAGAGGAGGCCTCGTGGTCGGGCGGCCCGCTCGACGAGGGCCCCGGGCGGAGGGAAGAGACGCGGCCCCCCCCCCGGCCCTCCGAGGAGCCGCCGGGGCGCCGTACTGAGCGCTTGGGAGAAGACGGGAGAGTCGGGAGCCGTGACCCCCGACGGGGAGTCTCCACGCCCCCCCGCCCCCGGGGGCCCGACCCCGAAATAAGTGACGGGGAAGCCACAGAATCGAAAGATGCGTCCGAAACGATAACGCTCATTGCGGCGGCGGAGCGCCTGTCGCGTGCCCGGGGGAGACGGGGGCGAATCCGCCCCGCCGGGTAGATCCGGGTTCATGGGCTCAGGCCGGGGGGCGCGCGGTCCCGGCCCCCCGCTTTCCGAGGGAGGGGAGCGACCGGCCCCAGGTCGCGCGGCGGGCGAGGGGAAGAGCCGGCATTAGAACCCGGGACCGCCCCCGACCCCCGGGCCTCGCTGCCCCTCGTCGGCCCGGGGACTGGTACCCCGCCCTCGGGCTCGTCCTTTCCCTGGGCCGTCCGGACCGGGCGCCCACTACGTGCAGAGCGCCGTCCGGCGTCGTGCGGTCCTCTCCCGAGCGCTCGGTACAGTCCTCCAGACCGTGAGCTCGTTGCGGGCGGTGACCGGGTCTCTCTAGTGGGGAAGGGTACCTTCCAGGCGCTCGGTACGGCGCTCTGCCCACGGGAAGCGCTCAATAAGTCCCGCTGAGTGAACGCTCTGCACGCGGGAGGCGCTCGGGCAGTACGATTGAAAGGCGGGGGCTGCAACCCCCTAGATCGTCAGCTCCTTGTGAGCGGAGAAGGTGCCTATTTACTGGTGTATCAGACTCTCCCAGGCGCCTAGTACAGTGCTCGGTAAATGCCACTGAAATACGGTAAGCGCTCGGTAAATACCGTTGAAAGGCCGGGACCGTGAGCTCGTCCTCGAGGTCGTCGGCTCATCGTGAGCAGAGAAGGTGTCTCTTCGCTGGCGTAGTAGACTCTCCCAAGCGCTTAGTACAGTGCTCAGTAAATGCCGTCGAAAGGCCGGGACTGTAAGTTGGTCCCCTGGGTTCTCGGCTCATTGTGAGCAGAGAATCTGTCTATTTTGTATTAGACTCTCCCAAGCGCCCAGCACAGCGCTCAATAAATACCTTTGAAAGACAGTAAATATAATAAGCGCCCAGTAAATACTACTGAAATACAGTAAATACAGTAAGCGCCCAATAAATACCGTTGAAAGGCCGGGACTGTAAGTTCGTCCCCTAGATTGTCTGCTCGTGAGCAGAGAGCGCTTCTATTTATTGTTGCGATTGGACCCTCCGAAGCGTTTAGTACAGTGCTCTGCACACAGGAAGCGCTCAGTAGAGAAGCAGCGTGGCTCAGTGGAAAGAGCCCGGGCTTGGGAGTCGGGGGTCATGAGTTCGAATGCCGCCTCCGCCACTTGTCAGCTGGGTGACTGCGGGCGAGTCACTTCACTTCTCTTTGCCTCAGTTCCCTCGTCCGTAAAATGGGGATGAAGACCGTGAACCCCACGTGGGACGACCTGATTCCCTTGCGTCCACTCCAGCGCTTAGAACGGTGCTTGGCACGTAGTAAGCGCTTAACGAATACCAACGTTATTATCAGATACCCTTGAAGGGCCGGGGCTGTCGTCAGCTCGATGGGGGCGGGGAATGTGTCCGTTTATCGTTGCCGTGGGCTCTCCCAAGCGCTTAGTACAGTGCCCTGCGCACGGTGAGCGCGCAGTAAATACCACTGAAAGGCTGGGACGGTCAGCTCGTCCTCTAGACCGCCAGCTCCTTGAGGGCAGGCAGTTTCGTTTATTGCGTGTGGGGCTCTCCCAAGCGCTTAGTACAGCGCTCCGCACGCGGTAAGCGCTCAATAAATACTACCGAGTGAAGGCCGACCCGCATATTAGGCGGTGGGGAGCGCGCAGGAGAGGAGCCAAGCCTCGACTACGCGGCGGCGGGGACTGTACTGAGCACCGGAGTAGGTAGAAGTCCCGGGGAGGCAGGGCGGCCTGATGGGTAGAGGCCGGGCCTGGGACTCGGAAGGGCCCGGGTTCGAATCCCGCCGCCCCCCCCCCCCCCCCCCCGCCGGGTGACCTCGGGCGGGTCACCTCCCTTGGCCGCTCGTCCCCCCCCGGGGGAAACGGGGGTGGAGGCCGGGAGCTCCACGTGGAACGTGGACCGCGTCCAACCGGATTCGGCTTGGATCGGGCCCAGAGCTCAGTACAGTGCCTGGCGCGCAGCGAGCGCCTAACGAATGCCATTTTTTCCCAAATTAAACAGCCCCGGGGCGAAGCACCGAACCGAGACCCGGGTGACGGTGCCCTTCCCAGCCTCCGGGTCTCCTCGGTTGACCTCGGCCTCCGCGGGGCCGGCGCCCGGAGGGGCGGCCGTCCGTGGGCGCCGGCGACCGAGCGCTTACCGCGTGCGGAGCGCTGTGCTGAGCGCCGGGGAGAGCCCCCCACCCCAGGGTGGCAGACGCCACCCCCTCCCGCCCACCCGGGGGGCCGGCCGTTCCGCGGGTGGGGGAGGCGGCCGGAGGCGGCTTGACCGTTGGGCACAGGCCTCCGGGCACCATCGTTAGGGCGCCTGCGGGTTGGCGGGCTCTGGGTTCTAATTCTGACTGGAATTAGGACCCCCCCCCAAGACCCTCCGGGAGTCATTTCCACCCCCCTCCCGGCCTTCCCCGTGGCTGCACGAGGAGACGTGTCCCTAAAGGTCGTCGCGCACAAAGAGCACGGCCCAGGGGGTAGAGCCCGGGCCTGGGAGTCAGAAGGTCCTGGGTTCTAATCCCGCCTCCGCCACTCGTCTGCCGGGTGACCTTGGGCCAGTCGCTTCACTTCTCTGGGCCTCAGTTCCCTCCTCCGTCGAATGGGGACGGAGACCCCGACCCCCACGCGGGACAGGGATCGGGTCCCGCCCCGTCGACCCGTATCCACCCCGGCGCTTAGTACGGTGCCTGGCACGTAATAAGCGCTTAACAGAAGCCGTGATTATCATGATCGCGTCTGCTGGCGGAGGCCTGCGGCGGAGGCGACCTGATTGACGTTGAACGTCTAATAAGGTTGCTGGGTTGTCGGGGGGTTTTTTTAAATGGTATTTAAGCGCTTACTACAACGTCCCCGTCGTCCTGCTGTCCTTGCCCCAGCGCTTGGCCCGGTGCTCTGCACCCGGTAGGCGCCTAATAAATACGAATGAACGACCCGTTGTCGGAGAAGCGGCGCGGCTCAGTGGCGAGAGCCCGGGCTCGGGAGTCGGAGGTCGTGGGTTCTCATCCCGGCTCCGCCGCCCGTCAGTCGGGTGACCTCGGTCGAGTCGCTTCGCTTCTCTGGGCCTCGGTGACCTCATCTGGAAAATGGGGATGAAGAGCGGGAGCCCCACCTCGTGCGGCCCCCCAGCGCTTGGAACAGTGCTTGGCACGTAGCAGGCGCCTAACAAATACCAACGTTATCATTTTTATTATCCCTTCTGGACCGTGAGCCCGTCGTCGGGCGGGGCTGGTCCCGATCTGGTGCCGAATCGCCCCCTCCCAGGCGCTTAGTACAGCGCTCCGCGCCCCGCGAGCGCCCGGTAAAGGACGACGGGACGGGCGTCCCTCAAGGCGCCTCTCTCCGAGGTCACGATCGAGACTCCCTCGCCAGGAGTCTTGAGTCTCGGGGGAGGAGAGTCTTTCTTTTAATTCTCATGATAATCGTGACGACTAGAAAAGGAAGTAGCGATTTTTTAATTAGGGTGCGTGGGGGAGGGGGTCGGGGTAGAGCCCCAGGGCGACGTTCCCGTGGACCGTGGACCGAGCCCAGCTCCGCCCCTTGTCGGCTGTGTGACTGTGGGCAAGTCACTTACCTGCTCCGGGCCTCAGTTCCCTCATCTGGGAAATGGGGATTGGCAGCGTGGCTCAGTGGGAAGAGCCCGGGCTTTGGAGTCAGAGGTTCATGGGTTCGAATCCCGGCTCGGCCGTTTGTCAGCTCTGTGACTTTGGGCAAGTCACTTGACTTCTCTTTGCCTCAGTGACCTCATCTGTCAAACGGGGGTTAAGACCGTGAGCCCCACGTGGGACGACCCGATTCCCCTGTGCCTCCCCCGGCGCTTAGAACAGTGCTCGGCACGTAGTAAGCGCTTAACAGATACCAACGTTATCGTTAACCCGATTCCCCTGGGTCTCCCCCGGCGCTTAGAACAGTGCTCGGCACGTAGTAAGCGCTTAGCAGATACCGACATCGCCAACATCATCCAGGGCCACCCTGGGCCAACCCACAGCCGGGTTCTCCGTGACTCGGTGGCGTGAAAAGTGCCGCCCGTGGAGGGTCTGGGGGGCCGGGGGCGCGCGCGTGCCCACCCGCCCGCCCACGCCCCCGTGCTTTGCTCCGCGGGGCGTCTGGCATGTAGCGCGGCTCGGTGGCAAGGAGCCCGGGCTTGGGAGTCAGAGGTCGCGGGTTCGAATCCCCGCTCCGCTGCTTGTCAGCTGGGTGACCCTCGCTTCTCCGGGCCTCGGTGACCTCATCTGTCAAATGGGGATGGAGACCGCGAGCCCCACGGGGGGCCACCCCACGACCTTGTATCTCCCCCAGCGCTTTAGAACAGTGCTTGGCGCATAGTATTCGTTCAGCGGTATTTAATGAGCGCTCACCCTGTGCAGAACACCGTACCGAGCGCTTGGAGCGGACAGTTCGGCAACAGATAGAGACCATCCCTACACCCGACGACGGGCTCATACGTAGCAGGCGCTTAACAGACGCCGACGTGCTTATCATCATTATGCCGGCGTTTAGAACAACGCTCGGCCCAGAGCGAGCGCTTAAATTTTTACCGGCGCTTAGAGCGGTGCTTTGCCCGTGGTAAGCGCTTAATAAACGCCATCATCTGATTATCGTCAGCGGAGGAGACCGTCGACTCCGAAGCCGGGCACCCCGCTCTCTTCCTTAATCCTCCCGACGCCCCCAGGCAAAAACGCGCCCCGACCCGAAATGGAGACCAACGGGTTTTTTGGTTGGGTGGCCCGTGTGCTTTGCGGTTTGTTTTTTTAATGCTATTTGTTCGGCGCTTCCCAAGTGCCGGGCTCCGTCCCGAGCCGGTCAGGTGGGACGCCGTCCCCGTCCCCCGTGGGGCTCACGGACCTCCTCCCCGTTTTCCAGGGGGGACAGACGCCCGGGAAAGTGACGGGGTATTTGTTCGGCGCTCCCTAAGTGCCGGGCTCTGGACTGAGCGCTCGGGGAGATCCGAAATGGTCAGGTTGGGCGCGGTCGCCGTCCCCCGTGGGGCTGGCGCTCTCCGTCCCCGTTTTCCGGAGGAGGGAACCGAGGCCCGGAGAAACGAGGGGGTATTTAAGCACGCGCCAAGTGCCCGGCGCCGTACTGGGCGCTGGGGGAGATCCAGGCCGGCGGGGCCGGACCCGCGTCCCCCGTGGGGCGACGGGGCCCGGCCCCCCGTTTTCCGGGGGAGGGAACCGAGGCCCGGAGCGGCCGAGGGGCTCGCCCAAGGTCGCCCGGCCGGCGAGGGGCGGCGGGGAGGGGAAGAATGCGGGGTCCCCGCCGGGGCGGGTGGCAGAAACGTGAGGAGAAGGCTCTCCCCGACGGCCCTCCGCCGCCGGAGAAGAGCCGGAGGGCGCGGAGCGACCCTCACCCGCGTGCCCGGGTCGCCCGCGCCCCTTGCGCCCCTTCGATTTTGCGTCTTTTTGATTTTTTTTCTCTCTCTCTCTCTCTCTCTTCTTTCTTTTCCCCTGCGGTTGGCACCTTCTAACTTTTTGTTTCCCCCTCCCCTAAATGTTTTGGCGCCCCTCCAGAACCAACGAAACGTATGCTTTCCTTCCAAGGGTTAGCTGAGTTGGCTCACCGGGAATATCAGGCGGGAGATTTTGAGGCGGCCGAGAGACACTGCATGCAACTGTGGCGGCAGGAGCCGGACAACACCGGCGTGCTCTTGCTCCTCTCGTCCATCCACTTCCAGTGTCGCAGGCTGGACAGGTAGGAGGGCCCGAGGCCGCCGCCGGCCACCCCGGGACGTCCGCGCGTCCCGGTCGGGGTCCGCGCCCGCCCTCCCGGCCCGGCGGCGGAGCGTCCTCCGGGCGAGGCCGGCGAGGGGCCCCGGGCCGGCGCGGCGGGGGGTGGGGCCGGTGCCCGGCCGGACCCCCGACAGCCCGCCTCTCCGCCCGCCCCCGCCCCCCGCCAGGTCGGCCCACTTCAGCACCCTGGCCATCAAGCAGAACCCGCTCCTGGCGGAAGCGTACTCCAACCTGGGCAACGTGTACAAGGAGCGCGGGCAGCTGCAGGAAGCCATCGAACACTACCGGCACGCGCTCCGCCTCAAGCCCGACTTCATCGACGGCTACATCAACCTGGCGGCCGCCTTGGTGGCGGCGGGCGACATGGAAGGCGCCGTGCAGGCCTACGTCTCCGCCCTCCAGTACAATCCCGTGAGTCCGCGCGGGGGCTCGGCGGGGAGGCCCTTCCCCACCCGGGGCGGCGGCGGGCGGGACCCGGCCGGTCCGAGGCCGGGGTGAGGACCCGGGACTCTCCCCGGGCGTTCGGTCGGGTGCTCCGCACGCCCCGCCCGTCCGCCGTCGGTGGATCCGTTAAGCCCTTGGCTCTTGGGAGGGTGCCGAGGGACTCGCGGGCACCGCCCCGAGCGCCCGGGGTGGGCGCCAGCTAAGGGGGTCGGCCCCCGGCCCGCGGGGGCCTCAGGGTCCGAGCGCCGCGCCGGACGCCGGGGTAGGTGGAAGGGGTCGGGTCGGACGCGGTCCCCGGCGCCCGCGGGGCCCCCCGGCTCCGTTGGCGGGAGGAGGGGGATCGGACCCCCCCGTTGCGCCGCCGAGGGAACGGAGGCCCGGAGAAGCCCCGCGATCCGTCCGAGGCCGGCGTTGGCCGCCCGGCCTCTTTCCGCCAAGCCCGCGCTGCCTCCTGGCACCCCTTTATTGAGCGCTCACCGTGTGCAGAGCACTGGACTAAGCGATTGGGAAGTGCAGTTCGGCAACGGAGCCGATCCCCGCCCAACGGCGGGCTCGTGATAAAAGCGTAGGATTGTGGTATCCGTTCAGCGCCCGCCGGGTGCCAGGTACTGTACCGAGCGCTGGGCCGGGGGAGGGGGGGGATCCAAGCAGGTGCATTCGTCCAGTCGCATTTATCGAGCGTGGTGAGCGCCGGGGAATACGAATCGGTGGGGTGGGACGCGGTCCCCGACCCCCGTGGGGGTCCCGGGCTCGATCCCCGTCTTCCAGGTGAGGGAAGCGAGGCCCGGAGGAGGGAGGTGACCCGGGCGAGGTGGCCCCGCAGACGAGGGGCGGAGCCGGGACGAGAACCCGGGGCCTTGGGCCGCCCGGGCTCTGTCCGCTCCACCCCGCCTGCCTCCCCTAGGAAGCGCTTAACGAGAAGGGGCTCCGGCTCGCGGCCGGTAGCGTCCCGTCGCCCGCCTGCTGCGGAGCCCCACGGAAGCGTCGATTCCTCCATTTAAAAAACGACGGTCTTTACGAAGGGCTCACGCTGTGCCGAGCACCGTTCTGAGCGCCGGGGTAGATACGAGGCCGTCGGGTCGCCCCGCGTGGGGCTCGGTCTTCATCCCCATTTTCCAGAGGAGGGAAGTGAGGCCCGGAGAAGCGGAGCGACCGGCCCGAGGGCACGCTGCTGATGGGGCGGGGCCGGGATTAGAACCCGGGTCCTCCGCCTCCCGAGCCCGGACGCAGTCACCGTCCGCCATGGGGCTTCCAGGTCTTTCCCGTGAGGCAGGAGGCCGAAGGGAGGGAGGATATCGTCCCGGGGGATCGTTCCGCCCTGCCTCGGCCGAGCCCAGTGCCTAGAACAGTGCCTGGCACCGAGTCGGGGCTTAACGGGCACCCCCGTCGTCGTTAAACGGGAGCCCGCCGGGCAGAGCTGGCGTCCCCTCGGCCGGATCCCTGGGCCCCGCTGCGCCCCCCCCCCCCCATTCCCTCAGCCCCGCCCGGAGAGCCGGGGGGTGGGTCCCGGGGGTGGACCCGACCCTTTGTTCATCAAACAATCAATCGGTGGTATTTATTGGGCGCCCGCTGGGACCGGGCGCTCGGGAGACGACGCTGCAACGGACTTTGCTTTGAGTCATATTGAGCGCCCGCCTCCGGTAACCGCGGTGTCCGTTAAGCGCTTAGTACGTGCCCGGCACCGGAGTAAACGTCGGGGTGGCTCTAAGAGAACGGGGTGGGATGCAGCCGCCGCCCCCCCGTGGGGCTCAAGGTCGTCTTTCCCCCTTTCCGGGCGAGGGAACCGGCCAGTGAAGTGGCTTGCCCAGCGGCGCGCGGCGACAGACGGGTGGCCGACCGGGGATTGGAACCCGCGACCTTCCGACTCCCGGGCCCGGGCTCTCCCCTTAGGGTGCGCGGGGCGCTGTACCGAGCGCTGGGGAGAGAACAACAGAGAAGCTGCGTGGCCCGGAGCCCGGGCTCGGGAGTCAGAGGGCGCGGGTTCTAATCCCCGCTCCGGGCAAGTCCGCTGACCCCCCCCCCCCGGGGCCTCGGCGACCTCATCCGTCGAACGGGGGTGAAGACGGGGAGCCCCACGTCTGTCCCCCTCGGCGCTTAGAACGGTGCCCGGCACGTAGCGGGCCGTCACCGCTGCAACCATTGGCGTTCCGCACGCGGCGGGAGCCCGGGGCGGGTCACTGGACTTCTCTGGGCCGCAGTGACCCCATCTGCAAAATGGGGACGAAGACTGGGAGCCCCACGGGGGAGGACCCGATGACCTCGCGTCCTCCCCAGCCCCGAGGACGGTGCTTGGCGCGCGTAGAAAGCGCTTAACGAATACCACCGCCGTCACTACTGTCCGGGAGCGAGAGGGATCCCCTCGGCCGGAGGTGGGGAAGGGGGAGCGTGGGGGCGGCCTTTTCGGGGGGCTGAACGCGTGGGCGATCCGGGGGGGGGGTCTCCTCTGCCCTGCAGGACTTGTACTGTGTGCGCAGCGACCTGGGCAACCTGCTCAAAGCCCTGGGCCGGCTAGAGGAGGCCAAGGTAGGTGTCCGCCGCCTCGCGCGCGCCGTCCCGCCGAGCCGATGCCCGGCCCCCTCCCTCCCCCCGGGGCCGGGACCGGGGCCGGGGGCCGGTGGACGCCCCCGCCCCAACCCCCCGGTCCCCCCGGGGCCCAGGACGCGGCGGCGCCGGCGGCGGCGGCCGGCCGCCGAAGCTGCTCTTCTAGAGTTCGGTCGCGGCTTGTAAGTGGAGAAGACCGGCGCCCAAACGTTGCCCCCCGTGGTAGTGGCCTTGACCAGCTTCCGGCTCGTGACCCCCTCCCCGCCCCCTTCCCCCCCGTCCGTCCGTCCCCCCACCCCGTGGAAGAAAGGCTGGAAATTTGGTCCTAAATTCACAATTGGATTCGTGCCCCCCACCCCGTTCCTTCCCTCTCGACCCTCCCCGTCCTCCCCTCCGACCCCGTCCCTCCCCCCCCGAAAAAGACTTCCCGTTCCTCCCCGTCGCTCCCTCCTTCCCTCCCCGCAACCTCCTCCCCTCCCCCCCCCCCCGAAAAAAAAGAGGAAAAAAGAAATTCAATTAACCACCCCCCCACCCCACCACCACCCCCGCCAAATTTTCTCTCCGCATTGATTTTGGAACCGAAGGGGCGAAGCTGGTTTGTTTGGGAAAATGGGCTGATCGAAAGAAAAGTTGCCCGAGTGGAAAGGTGGCTTCTAGCAGCGTCTCCGTCGGCCC
The DNA here is from genome assembly GCF_004115215.2 of Ornithorhynchus anatinus. Taxonomy (NCBI): domain Eukaryota; kingdom Metazoa; phylum Chordata; class Mammalia; order Monotremata; family Ornithorhynchidae; genus Ornithorhynchus; species Ornithorhynchus anatinus. Next base: position 47,164,276 of record NC_041733.1, read on the forward strand.
GGAAGGTCCCCCCCCCGGGGGGGTCCTTCCGGAGGGACCAGTGTCGGGGCGCGCCCCCCACCCCCCGCCCCCCCCCCCAGAACCGCCCTTTGTTACAAGCCACCTTAACGCCGGGGCGTCCGTCCGCCCGCCCGCCCGCCCGTCCGCCCGCCGGGGCGAGGAGCGGGGCGAGGGGCCGGGGGGTGGGGGCCGCCCGGAGACCCCCGCCCGCCCGCCCGCCCTCCGCTCCGAGCCCCACGCGCCTGCTTCCCCGCGTGGAGTGCACGCCCAGCGTAGCTGTCTGGTTGACCGCCCGGACCCCCCACCCACCCCCCCAAAGACGCGCCGCCGTCCTGGCCGGAGGCGAATGGCGAATTGGTCACGTCCGGGCCGGTGGGGACCCCTCTCCTCCCCCCCTGCCCTCCCGCCCCCCCTAAAAGAGAACGATTTAAAGCCAAAAAAAAAAATTTAAAAATCCGTGTTTTCCTCCCGCCGCCCCCCCCCCCCGACCAAGCGGACAGCTAACACGAGTTGCACTTCACGGCAGCTTTAGAGGGCCGGCGTAGGCCGAGACGTCCGTCCGTCCGTCCGTTCCCCCCCCCCCGCGCCTGCCTCTCTGGGTTGTTGCTGACCTCTTTGTTTCAGAGCTCTGGAGACCTCCTAGTTTGAAACCCCGCCTCTCTGTCTCTCGCGAGAACCGCAGCCAGCGACCAGATCTCTCTGTCTCTCTCTCTCTCTCCGTCTCTCTCTGTCTCTCCGTCTCTCTCTGTCTCCGTCCCCCCCAACCCACCCCCCCGGACCCACGATCCGTCCACGCAACGTCTTTCTTTTGCCATCAGTGCATTTGAGAAGTCAAGCCAGCCCCGCCCCGCGGGCAGACCGAAGCCTGACCAGGCCGCCTTGGCGGGCGGCTCAGAGCCTTTCTTCCAGCCCAGAGCGGACCCCCGCCCCCTTCCCCGCGACCCCCTCCCCGCCCCCCCCCCCCCCCCCCCCGTATGTCAAAATCCTCCCTTTTCGAACCCCTCCCCTCCCCTCCCCTTCTGCATGACTCCCGTGTTCCGGACCGAACCCGTCCCCGTCCCCGTCCCCCGGTGTCCACAATCCAGAGAAGTTTCCGTTGCTTTGTTGAACTTGGACTAATGATCTTGTTTTATTTTCTCTCTTGTTTTTTGGTTTTGTTTTGTTTTTTTTTTCTCCCCCCACCCCTTGACACTGTATTGAGAAGGTTTCAGGTGGGTGAAACCTCCTAATCCACATGCGTAAAGGGCCAGGCCTGGATCTAGGGCAGACACACGCCTCCTCCTCCTCCTCCTCCTCCTCCTCCTCCTCCTCCAAGGAAGGCGACGCAAAGTCACATGAGAAAATATGGTAACGGGTTTGTAACTGCCACAGCCAAACAATTTGCCTCCATGCTTGTCTTCTGTCTCGTGGCTTCAGAAAACAGCTTCAGATGATACATCTTCTCCCCCCTCCCCTTTTTTTCCTTTGGTTTTTTTTTTTGGTTTTTTTTTTTGGTTTTTGAAAGAAAAATCTAGCTCTAGATCTAAATCTACCTGTGTACGAGCCAGTACCGTAAGAGAACGTTCGATGCCAAAGCCACGGTTCTTTCGGAGAAAGTCGATGAGAGCCATTTTTTTAATTTTCCTTTCTTTTTTTTTCGTTTCGAAATTTTAAAAAAAAGCCAAACAACCGAGCGGAAAGCCTAATTGGAGATTTTGATTTGACTCGAGCGAGAGCTTCTAACGCTCCCTGTTTTTTTTCCGGGGGGGGGTGGTTCGGGTTTTTTTTCTCCCCCCCCGTATGGTTATGAGGATTATGGTTATTTTTTTTTACGATTATTATGATTTTTTTCCTCCCCCCTCCCTCCCCGGCCCCCCGACCTTTACCCTCCTTGGTTTGGATTGCAGCGATCCGCCCTTCTGGTGACGCGCCGTGACCCTGCAGCAGCGCAGAGGCCGCGCAGGCGTTTCCCCCCCCCCCGCGCCCGCCCCGCGCAGCGCGTGCGAGCGAGCCCCTCCCCCCACCCGCCCCCCCCCTTGGCGGACGGTCGACCGGATCCCGCGCCCCCGTCCGGCCAACCCCCCCCCCCCACCGCCACCCCCCGCCCCGGGGTGCGCGTCCCGTCTCCTCCCGCCCCTCGCCCCGGGCCCTCCCCCGGGGGTCTCCGGAGCGAGCCCGGCCGGCGGCGGGGGGGCGGATCCGCTCGGCCGTCTGCCGCGCCCCGGGGGGGACGGCGGCGCGGCGCGAGCGGCACAGCGCCAGCGGCTAGGAGGCGCCGGCGACGCGGGCGCACGCATTACAGGGACCGTCCCCCGGGGCCCCGGCCCGGCCCGCGCGAGGTTTCGGGAGCGCCGGTCTTCCCCGCCGCCGCCCTCTCCCTCCCCCCGGGTGTGTCCCCCTGCCCGTCCCCTCCCGCCCCTCCCGTCCCGCCCCGGTCCGGGGAGGGCGGCGGCACGGAGCCCGGGGGGGCTCGGGGGGGTCTCGGGGGGCCGGCGGCGGAACTGAGCGCGGGGGCCCGGGCCCCGGGTGCGGTCGGCGCCAGCGCAGGAGAGGCCGGCTGAGGCAGCGCATTTAGTCAGGGCGCAAGCGAGCCTGTGCTGCAGGGTCACTTTTGGCCGGTCGGAGGAGGGCCGCTGACACCCCCTTTTTCTTCCTCCCCGCTCCCCGTCCCCCCCCCCGTCAAATTTTTCCCTCTCCCCCTCCGCCCCTCTCTCCGTGTCTCTCTCTCTCTCTCTCTCTCTCTCTCTCTCTCCGTCTCTGGGCCTCTCTCTGTCTCTCTGTGCCCCCGCCTCTCCCGTCGCTCCCCCCTCCAAGGCGTGTTACCTGAAAGCCATCGAGACCCAGCCGAACTTCGCCGTCGCCTGGAGCAACCTCGGCTGCGTCTTCAACGCCCAAGGGGAGATCTGGCTGGCCATCCATCACTTTGAAAAGGTGGGCGCCGGGCGGGGGTCGGGGGAGACGGGGGGGGACGGACCCCGGGCCTCAGGAGACGCCGCTCGGCCACCGGCCTTTAGACGGCACGGCCCCGAGGACGGTGCGTCTGGCCCGGCCCAGGGTCCCACCTGGTTGACGGCGAACACGAGGGCTGCTCTCTGCCACCCTTTCTCCTTTTCCCTCTCTCTCTTTTCATCCGTCTCTCTTCCTCTCTCTTTTTCCCCTTCTCTCTCCCTCTCCTTTCCTCCCCGTCTCTTCTTCTTCTCCTTTTCCTTCTCTCCCTATCTTCTTTTCCCCCCTCACTCCTTTTCCCTCTCTCCCCCCCTCCCTCTTTCTCCCTCTCTCCTTCCCCTCCTTTCATCCCTCTCCCCCTTCATCTGTCCCTCCTTTTCCCTCTCCTCTCCTTTTCCCTCTCTCTTCTTCTCGTCTTTTCCCTCTCCTTCTCTCCTATTCCCTCTCCTCTCTCCCTCACTCTCCTCTCTTTTCCCTCACTCCTTTTCCACCTCATTCCTTTCCCCCCCATTCCTTTTTCCCCTCACTCCTTTTTTTCTCTCTCGCCCTCTCTCCCGTCTCCTTCGTCCCCGTCTCTCCTTTCCCCTCTCTCTTCCTCTCTCCTTTTCCTTCTCTCCCTCTCTCTTCCTCACTCCTTTTCCCTCTCACTCCTTTTCCCTCTCTTCCCTTCTCTCCCTCCCTTTCGTCCCTCTCTCTCCTTTTCCCTGTCTCTCTCCATCTCTTTCATCCCCCCTCTCTCCCTCTCTCCTTTCCCCCTCTCTCCTTTTCCTTCTCTCCCTCTCTGTCCCTCTCTCCGTTTCCCCCTCACTCCTTTTCCCTCTCTCCCTCCTTCCCCTCCCCTCCTTTCATCCCTCTCCCTTCATTCCTCCCTCCTTTTCCCTCTCCTTTTCCCTCTCTCTCCATTCTTTTCCCTCTCTCTCCTTTTCCCTCTCCTTTCATCCCCCCTCTCTCCTTTCATCCCTCTCTCTCCCCCCCTTCCCCTTTCCGGGGGAAGGTCAGGGCCCACCTCAGCGCCCGCCCGGGGATCGAGCCTCTTGGTCGAGGGGGTTAAGGACGGGAGCGGGGGAGAGGGGGCTTGCAGCCCGGGCCCCGACTGACGGGTTCCTCGTCTTTCAGGCTGTGACCCTTGATCCTAATTTCCTGGACGCCTATATCAACCTGGGCAACGTCCTGAAGGAGGCCCGAATCTTTGACAGGTGAGATGAGGCGGGAGACCGAACGTTTCTGTAGAACAACGATGCGGATGGCAGAGTGGAGTCCGCGGACTGGAGCGGGGGGAGAGAGGAGGCGGGGGGGTCCGCGAGGAGGCTGATCCGGCAGTCGAGGCGGGAGAGGAGAAGGGGTCGGATCAGCCCGGTGGCCGTTCGGATGGAGAGGAGAGGGCCGATCTGAGCGATGCCGTGAAGGGGGGACGGATGGGATTCAGTGATGGGTCGAACCTGTGGGTTGAGAGAGAGAGGAGTCGAGGAGAAGCGCACAGGCCGCGGGCGCCGGGAGTCGGGAAGGACGGCGGTGCCGTCTACGGTGACGGGAGAGTCGTGGTGGCGTTCGGGTGGGGAAGGTGCCGTGTCGCATTTTGGGCGCGTCGCCCCCGCCCTCACCCACCCCCGGGCCTTGCGTCGCAGAGCCGTGGCGGCCTACCTGCGGGCCCTGAGCCTGAGCCCCAACCACGCCGTGGTCCACGGCAACCTGGCCTGCGTCTACTACGAGCAAGGCCTCATCGACCTGGCCATCGACACGTACCGGCGAGCCATCGAGCTGCAGCCCCACTTCCCGGACGCTTACTGCAACCTGGCCAACGCCCTCAAGGAGAAGGGCAGCGTAAGCTGGGGGTCCCCCTCCCCTCCCCCCGCCCCCTTCTCCGGAGGTGGGCTTGCCCACGGGGGCCGGGGCCGGCCCCGGCCCCGGGGAAGGAAGCTCACAGGGAGGGGGAGCGCGGCTGTGAATGGGAGAGCGGGAGTGAGAGTGAGATGTGAGAGACCGTGTGAGAAAGCGAGGGTGCCTTGGGATGTAACGGTAATAATAATAAACGGTCCCTGTTAGGCGCTCACCGTGTGCCAAGCACAGATCTGAGCACGGGGTGAATGAGGTGGGATAGAGTCCCCGTCCCCCGTGGGGCTCACGGTCCCAGGGTGGTCCTGGAGCGGGAGGACCAGAAGGCGTAGAGTGGTCCACGCGGGCCGAGGGGCTCGGGCCCCGGGTTGCGGGGGGAGCTTAGCCCTTCCCGTCGCCCTCTGACCCTCCGAGACGGAAGCGGTCCCCGAGCGGTTTCCGTCTTCCCTCCAGGTGGCGGAAGCGGAAGACTGTTACAACACGGCCCTGCGCCTGTGCCCCACGCACGCCGACTCCCTCAACAACCTGGCCAACATCAAGCGGGAGCAGGGGAACATCGAGGAGGCCGTGCGCCTCTACCGCAAGGCGCTCGAGGTAGGCCCGGGGGCCGAGACCGGGCCCGGGCCGGGGGCGGGGCGGGAGGCCGGAAGGCTGAGCGCCCCGGGCTTCCTCCCTAGGTGTTCCCGGAGTTTGCCGCCGCCCACTCCAACCTGGCCAGCGTCCTGCAGCAGCAGGGCAAGCTGCAGGAAGCCCTGATGCATTACAAGGAGGCCATCCGGTACGTAGCCCGCCGGGGGCGGCCGCGGGGCCGGGCCGGGGGGGGCGGCGGGCGCTGACGGCCGGCGGGGGCCCGGGGCCTCTCTCCCCCCCCCCCAGCATCAGCCCCACGTTCGCCGACGCCTACTCCAACATGGGGAACACGCTGAAGGAGATGCAGGACGTCCAGGGGGCCCTGCAGTGTTACACGCGCGCCATCCAGATCAACCCGGCCTTCGCCGACGCCCACAGCAACCTGGCCTCCATCCACAAGGTAGCCGGCCGAGGGACCTCGCCCGCCCCCCCCCCGCGGCGCGGACCGGTGGGTGGGGCCCGGGGGGCGGGAGGACCCGGGTTCTGACGGCCGCTCGTCCGCTGGGCGACCCGGGGCCGGTCCCTTCGCTGCTCCGGGCCTCAGTGGACCTCCTCTGGGCGGGGACCCGATTGGCCTGGGTCTTCGCCGGCGCTTAGGACCGACCCCTGACAGGTAGTAAGCGCTTAACGAAATACCGTGGTCATCCCGGCTCTGCCGCCCGGCTGCCGGGTGACCTTAGGCCGGTCCCTTCCCGTCTCTGGGCCTCGGTTCCCTCCTCCGGAAGACGAGGATGAAGAGTGTGAGCCCCGGGTGGGCCGGGGACCGGGTCCGATCGGCCGGGATCCGCCCCAGCGCTCAGAACGGCGCTGGCCACATAGGAGGCGCCCAGCGGATGCCATCGTCACCCCGATGCCTGCGGGGTGACCTTGGACGAGTCACCTCCCTGGGCCTCGGCGACCCCATCTGTCCAATGGGGACGAAGCCACCTGGGACCCAGGGACTGTCCCCAACCCCATTAACCTGCATCTCCCCCAAACGCTCAGAACGGTGCTCGATACGGAGGAAGCGCTGAAGAGTCAGCGCTTCCCACGGGGCTCGGCACGTCGTAAGCGCTTAACCGGTCCCGCGGCTAGAATTCAGTGGCGCGGTCCTCGTCGTCGAGTGCCCGAGTTCCCGCCGTAACGATCCCACCCCGCGCAGGACTCGGGCAACATCCCGGAAGCCATCGCGTCCTACCGCACGGCGCTGAAACTGAAACCGGACTTCCCCGACGCCTACTGCAACCTGGCCCACTGCCTGCAGGTGAGCCCGGGGGGCCGGCCGGGACCCCGAGCCTCGGCCCGGGGTGGGGGTCCTCTCGGTGACGCCCTCCCTCTCGCCCTCCCCCAGATCGTCTGCGACTGGACGGACTACGACGAGCGGATGAAGAAGCTGGTGAGCATCGTGGCCGACCAGCTGGAGAAGAACCGCCTGCCGTCGGTCCACCCCCACCACAGCATGCTCTACCCGCTCTCCCACGGCTTCCGCAAGGCCATCGCCGAGCGCCACGGCAACCTCTGCCTGGACAAGGTGAGGGGCCGGCGGGGGGAGGAGGCCCCTCCGGTCCCGTCGGAGCGAAACCGCCCCGTTGTCGCGCCCGCGATACCGCCCGGGCCGTGGGGAGAGTCGGCCGCTCAGCGGGTCGCCTTTGCCCAGCGCTCACTGCGTGCGGAGCACTGGACCGAGCGCTGGGGAGAGAACGGCGGAAGAGCAGGGTGGACAGAGTTGGCCTCCGGGGCCGGGGAGGAGACGGGGATTTTCCCACGCGGTTCCCCCCCGATCCCCTTACTCCCTTCTTCCTCCCCGGCCAGCTGTGGAGGCCGGGCCTCGGAACGAGGCCGGCGGGGTAGGGAGGAACGGGCGACGCGGGAGTCACCTCACATCTGAGGGGATCGTCGGTCGGGGGACGTCCGTCTGGCCGCCCCCCGCGGGGTCAGCGGGGACCTCTGGCTCGGTCTCCTGGAAGCGTGCTCACTCTCTGTCTCTGCGTCTCCCTCCCTCCCAGATCAACGTCCTCCACAAGCCGCCCTACGAGCACCCGAAGGACCTGAAGGTCAGCGAAGGCCGGCTGCGGGTGGGCTACGTGAGCTCCGACTTCGGCAACCACCCGACGTCTCACCTGATGCAGTCGATCCCGGGCATGCACAACTCGGACAAGTTCGAGGTGAGGCGGGGGACCGTCCCCGGAGCGGGGACCCGGCTCGGGCGGCCCCGCCTCCGTGTCCTCTCCGCCCCATGACGATCGTTGGTTCAGTCGTATCTATTGAGCGCCTACTCTGTGTGCAGAGCACAGGGAAAGTGCACTTGAGCGGTAAAGAGAGATGAGAAGAACGGTATCTGTCAAGCGCTCGCTCGCTCGGAACCCGCGTCCTCCGACCCCCGCGCCCGGGCTCCACCCTCGGAGCCACGCCGCGCCCCGTCGGTCGATAACAGGTCGTCCCCGGCCTCTCCACTGTCAGCCGGCGGCGAGCAGGGGAGGGGGGGTCTGTCCCTCGTCCTCTCTCACGCGCCCGGTCCGGCGGCCCGCGCGCGGTCAGCGCTCAGCGGGTCCGGCTGACCGGCTTCTCTCCCCTCAGGTGTTCTGCTACGCCCTCAGCCCGGACGACGGCACCAACTTCCGGGTGAAGGTGATGGCGGAGGCGAACCACTTCGTCGACCTCTCCCAGGTGAGCGCCAACCCCTCTCCCCCCAAGCCTCCGCCCGCCGGGCGTCCTTCCGGGCGCCGCCGGGGGACCCCGGCTCCCGCTTTCAGTGTCGAGCCCCTCGGGGCGCGGGACGTGGTCCCGTGGTGAGACCCCCCTCCCCCCCCCGCCACAGAGAAGCAGCCTGGCGTCGTGGGTAGAGCCCGGGCCCGGGAGTCAGGAGGAGCTGGTTCTCCTCCCGGCTCCGCCCCTTGTCTGCTGGGTGACCCTGGGCCAGTCACTTCACCTCTCCGGGCCTCACTCAGAGCTCATCCGCCAAATGGGGATCGTGAGCCCCGCGTGGGACGGGGACGGTGTCTACCCCGATAGGCCCGGATCCACGACAGCTCTTAGAACGGTGCCTGGCCCGTAGTAAGCGCTTACAAACCACCACGACTATTTATTTATCTATTATTAAAGATATTTAAAAAAGCGGGAGGTGGTGGAGAAGGGGGCGGCCAAGCCGCCGACGGGGTTTCTGAGCGGGGCCGGGAGTGATGCCACGATCATAATTCTGATCGGGCCGGCGGGAGGGCGGGTACCTGGGTACCTCACGCCCGGGGGAGTGACTCGGCCGAGCCCACCCGGCCGGCGCGGGGCGGGGCCGGGGCCCCGTCTCCCTGCGCCATCTCCACCCCTCCCCGGCGTCTCCAGATCCCGTGTAACGGCAAGGCGGCCGACCGCATCCACCAGGACGGCATCCACATCCTCGTCAACATGAACGGCTACACCAAGGGCGCCCGCAACGAGCTGTTCGCCCTCAGGCCGGCCCCCATCCAGGTAGGCGCCCAGGCGGTCCGGCGATGGGTCGCCCGCTCGGATCAGGCCGGCGTTCGGTCCTCCGCCCGGAGGGAGCGCGGGCCCCCCCGGGAGACCCCCCGCGCCCGGCCGGAGCCCGCGCCTGACGGGCCCTCCGGCCGCGACTCGCAGGCGATGTGGCTGGGCTACCCGGGCACCAGCGGGGCGCTCTTCATGGACTACATCATCACGGACCAGGAGACCTCGCCCGCCGAGGTGGCGGAGCAGTACTCGGAGAAGCTGGCCTACATGCCCAGCACCTTCTTCATCGGGGACCACGCCAACATGTTTCCTCACCTGAAGGTAGGCGGGGGCCTCCCGAGGCCGCCGGGGGGCCGGGAGGGGTCCCCGTCGGGTGGCGCCCCACCGATCCCGGAATCCCCCCCGCCCCCCCCCCCCCAGAAAAAGGCCGTCATCGACTTCAAATCCAACGGGCACATCTACGACAACCGCATCGTCCTCAACGGCATCGACCTGAAGGCGTTTCTCGACAGCCTGCCCGACGTCAAGATCGTCAAGGTGCGTGCCCGGGGGCGGGCGGCCGGCCGGGCGGGCGGGGGCGGGGGGCCGGGGGCGGCCCTGACCCCGGCCGGCTCTCTCCCGCCCCTTCCCCCGGCCAGATGAAGTGCCCGGACGGCGGGGACAACGGCGACGGCGGGCCGGCCCTCAGCATGCCCGTCATCCCCATGAACACCATCGCGGAAGCCGTCATCGAGATGATCAACCGGGGCCAGATCCAGATCACCATCAACGGCTTCAGCATCAGCAACGGCCTGGCCACCACCCAGGTGGGACCCGGACCCCTCCCACCCTCCTCTTTGCCTCTGCCCCCCTCTCCGTCTCTCCTTCTTTCTCTCTTGGCCCGTCTCTGTCGCTCTCCTTCTGTCTCTCTTCTCTCTCCCTCTCTGCCCCCTCTGTCTCTCCCTCTCCCTCTTTCTCCCCTCCTCTGTCTCTCCCCCTCTCTTTCTGCCCCCTCTGTCTCTCCCTTTCTCCCCTCCTCTGTCTCTCCCTCTCTCTTTCGGCCCCCTCTCTCTCTCCCTCTGTCTCTCCCTCTTTCTCTCTCTCTTTCTTTCTCTGCCCTCCTCTCTCTCTCTGCCCCCCTCTCTCTCTCCCTCCCCCCCTCTTTCCCTCTCTCTTTCTGCCCCCTCTGTCTCTCCCTCTTTCTCCCCTCCTCTGTCTCTCCCTCTCTCTTTCTACCCCCTCTGTCTCTCCCTCTCTCCACCTCCGTCTTCGGGCAAGTCACGTCACTTCTCTAGGCCACATTTACCTCACCTGTAAAATGGGGATTAGGACGGTGAGCCCCATGTGGGACGGGGACTGTGTCCAACCTGATTAACTTGAATCTGCCCTAGTGGTTTGAACAGCTCCTGGCACATAGTAAGCGCTTAATAAGTACCATTGTTATCATTCCCCCCTCTCTGCCCCTTTGTCTTCCTCTATCTCTGCCCACCTCTGTATCCCCCCCCCCCCCCCCCCCCCCCCCTCGGCCCCTGCCTCTGATCTTGGCCTCGGTTGGAAGCCCCTCTTGACTTGCCGAACGAACCACGGCGATGTGGCGAGTCAAGAGGCCGTCCGGCCAATGGCGAGGGCCAGCGGCGACCTCCTTCCCCCCTCCGCCGCTGCCCCAGGACCCCAGTTGTGCGAGACCCTCTGCTATGGGGAGATGGGGCCAAAGACCCATAAGCCCACCACCCCTCGGGGAGCAGGGAAGGCCGGAGACGCGGTCACGGGCCGGCCCCCTCCGTCCGTCCGCGAGGGCGACGAGGCGGCCGGAGACCGCGGGCCCTCCGACGCCCGACCCGGGGTCGCTTCGGACCCTCCGGCGCGGGGAGGGGGAAGAGGAGGGCGGCCCCCGGCCCGGCCTGACGGAGGCCCGGTCTCTGTGTCTGCGTGTGCGTCCGTCCGTCCCTCCCTCCGCCGGCCCCCCAGATCAACAACAAGGCGGCCACCGGCGAAGAGGTCCCCCGCACGGTCATCGTCACCACGCGCTCGCAGTACGGCCTGCCGGAGGACGCCATCGTCTACTGCAACTTCAACCAGCTGTACAAGATCGACCCGTCCACCCTGCAGATGTGGGCCAACGTGAGTGCCCGGCCGGGGGGGCGGGCGAGGGGCCGCCCTCGCCGCGGCCGCGAAGGCGGGCGGCGGACGTCAAGCGGGGAGGGAGGCCCCGGCCTGGGAGTCTGATCCCGGCTCCGCCCCGGTCCGCGGTGTCCCTTCCCTTCTCCGGGCCTCGGTTCCCTCCTCCGTAAAACGGGGATGGAGACCGTGAGCCCCGCGTGGGGCGGGGGCCGGGTCCGCCCCGATCTCCTCGCGTCCACCCCCGGCGCCCGGTGGGGCGCCCGGCACGGAGCGAGCGCTCACCGGCTACCACCGTTAGGGATCACGGTCGGGTGGATGAGCGCCGCTCTTAACGGCGATGGTCGGATAGCCGTCGGACCCCCCCCGGGCCTCCGCCGTTAGCGTCGTCGCGCTCGTCGATCCCGGCCTTCCCGTCTCTCCCGGGCAGATCCTGAAGCGCGTGCCGAACAGCGTGCTGTGGCTGCTCCGCTTCCCGGCGGTGGGCGAGCCCAACATCCAGCAGTACGCCCAGAACATGGGCCTGCCCCAGTCGCGCATCGTCTTCTCCCCGGTCGCGCCCAAGGAGGAGCACGTGCGCCGCGGCCAGCTGGCCGACGTCTGCCTCGACACGCCGCTCTGCAACGGCCACACCACCGGCATGGACGTCCTCTGGGCCGGGACCCCCATGGTCACCATGCCAGGTGGGCCCCGCCCCCGGGGACGGGGGTGGGGGGCGGCCGCGGGGGGCGGCCGGGGCCGGGGGGTGACCGTCGGGGGTCCGGTCCGCTCTGTCGGCAGGGGAGACCCTGGCGTCCCGCGTGGCCGCCTCGCAGCTGACGTGCCTGGGCTGCCTGGAGCTCATCGCCAAGAGCCGGCAGGAGTACGAGGACATCGCCGTCAAGCTGGGGACCGACCTGGACTAGTGAGTTTCCCCCCCGCCCCCGCCGCGCCCCCCGCGTCCCTTCGTCCGGGCGCAGAGCGCTGGGGCCGAGCGCCCGGGAGGGGACGACGCGACGGTGAGACGGTCGCACCCCCTGCCCGCGACGAGCTCGCAGCCCCGAGGGGCGGACGGGCCTGCAGAGAGATAACGTAGTCAGCGGCATCAATTAACGAGAATGATAATAATAAGAATGTTGGTATTTGTGAAGCGCTTACTAGGCGCAGAGCGCTGTTCTAAGCGCCGGGGGAGATCCGGGGTCATCAGGATGTCCCACGTGAGGCTCACGGTTAATCCCCGTTTTACAGATGAGGTCACTGAGGCCCAGAGAAGTGAAGTGACTCGCCCACGGTCGCCCAGCTGACGAGTGGCAACAGAGAAGCAGCGTGGCTCAGTGGAAAGAGCACGGGCTTGGGAGTCAGAGGTCAAGAGTTCGAATCCAGGCTCTGCCACTGGTCCGCTGGGTGACTGTGGGCGAGTCCCTTCACTTCTCTGTGCCTCAGTGACCTCATCTGTAAAATGGGGGCTAAGACCGTGAGCCTCACGTGGGACGACCCGACGACCCTGTATCTCCCCCAGCGCTTAGAACAGTGCTCGGCACATAGTAAGCGCTTAACAAGTACCAACGTTGTTATCAAGTGGCAGAGCTGGGAGTCGAACCCATGACCTCTGACTCCCAAGCCCGGGCTCTTTCCGCCGAGCCACGCCGCTTCCTACTTAATAACAAGAACAATGCCGGTATCCGTCAAGCGCTTACTATGTGCCAAGCACTGTTCTAAGCGCCGGGGGAGATACGAGGTAATCAGGTTGTGCCACGTGAGGCTCACGGCCTCGATCCCCATTTTACAGATGAGGGAACTGAGGCACCGAGAGGTGGCGACCCGCCCCAAGTCAGAGCCGCCAGGTGGCGGGGCCCGGGATTGGAACCCGTGACCCGCCTCCTAAGCCCGGGCTCTTTGCACTGAGCCACGCCGCTTGTGTGCAGAGCGCTGAACTGAGCACTCGGGAGAGGACGGCCGAACAATAAACGAGGCGCGTCCCCGGCCCGCCGCCGGCTCGCGGTCTAGGCGGGGGGACGGACGTGAATAGAAATGCACGGTCCTATCTACCGAGCGCTCCCTGCGTGCCGAGCCGCGGACCGAGCGCTTGGGAGAGGACGACGCGACCCTGACCGGGCCCGTTCCCCGCCCTCACTCATTCAGTAGTATCTGTCGAGCGCTCGCTCCGTGCGGAGCGCCGGACCGAGCGCTTGGAACGGACAGATCGGCAACGGGTTAGAGACGGTCCCGGCCCTTCGACGGGCTCACGGTCCGATCGGGGGAGACGGACGGACGGAGACGGTCTAGAGGGGGAGGGCGGACCTTGACCGAAAGGAACCGGTCCTACTTAGGGAGCGCTTCCAGGGGGCGGAGCACCGTCCTGAGCGCCGGGGAGAGGAGAGGGCGAGGGCGGAGAGGGGGGCGAGGAGCCGACGGCCTAGGGGAGGTGGTGGGCGTCCCGCCCGACCCCCCCGGTGGGCCCGTCGGTCCGTCCCCCCGCAGCCTGAAGCTGATCCGGAGCAAAGTGTGGAAGCAGCGACTGTCCAGCCCCCTGTTCAACACGAAGCAGTACACGGCCGAGCTGGAACGCCTCTACCTGCAGATGTGGGAGCACTACGCCTCGGGGAACAAGCCGGACCACATGATCAAGCCCCCCGAGACCACCGAGTCGGCCTGAGGGCCCCGGCCGGCCACCCCCACCCCTCCCCACCCCAGCGCGCGGACGGGGCGAACTCCAGGAACGCGCGCGCCCCCGCCGCCCCGGGAGCGCGCGCGCCTGCGTACGCGCGTGTACGCGTCTGCTTGTGTGTGAGCCGCCATCCCCCCTCCCTCCCGCCCCCGCCCGCGAATCCGTCTTTTTCTACCCGCGTCCGGGGAGCGGCGGAAGCTTTTAGAGTCTCGATTGGAGGTACCGCCCCGGGGCGGGCGGGGGGAACCGGGACCGCCCTCCGCCCCCCGGCCCCGGCGGCGCCGTCCGGGCCGGCCGCTCCCCCTCCCCGCCGCCCGCCGCGGCGCGCGTCGGTCGGACCTTCCCCGCGCCGCCCCCCCCCCCCCCCGCCTCGGAACCGCCCCCGCTTCCCGTTGGAAAAGAGCCAGCACGCGCCCCTCCGTCCCCCCGTCCCCCCGCCGCCCCGCGTCCGCCCCGGCGTCTCCGGGAGACGCCCCGACACGTTCGCCGGGCCGGGCGGACGGCCGCCTCGGCGCCCCCGCCCCCCCCCCCCGATAGGCAGCGAAAATAAAGCTTCTGTTTGGCCCAGCGGGCGACCCTCTCCCCCGGCCTTCGGCCTCGCCGCCGCGCCCACCCCCTCGCCGGCTCCCGTCCGTCGGTCGGAGGCTCGGAGCGCCCGCTGCGCGCCGAGCACTGGGCGAAGCGCTTGGGGAGGAAGGGCTCGAGGACGGGTGGCCGCGCGTCCCGTCCCCCCCCCCCCGGCCCTAGCGAGCAGGCGGTTCGGAGGGACAGACAGCGGCAGAAATAGCGGTGTTTATCGGGCGCTTGCCGCGTGCAGAGCACTGGGCTAAGCGCTTGGGAGAGGACAACGCGACGACAGACGGGTCCAGGAGGAGCTAACGCCGACCCTCCCCCTCGTTGTTCCCGTTTCCCCTCAGCCGGGAATCGGGTCTTCTCCGCCCCTCGAAGTACGTCCGGGGCGAGCCGGGCTCCCGGGGGAAACCGAGGCGGAGCACCTCGCTCCCCCACACCCGGTCCGGGCTTCCCGTCGGGCCGGGGGCTCCGAACCGACGTCCCCCTCCTCGGCCAGATCGGGCGCCGCCTCTCCGCCACAGAGAGGTGCCCGCCCGCTGGCGGCGGCGCGCCGCCGGACGCCCCCCGCCTCCCGACCCGGGACCCCCGTTCTGGGGGACGAGGCGCCGACCGGCCGCAGGCCGGAGAGCCCGTCACCCCCTTGGCCCGTTGGCGACCGGGCTAGATGGAAAACAAGGCCGGTGGACCCGGTGTCCGGCCCACCGGGGAGGATGGCCAAGGTGGAGGGTGGGCGGGCGGGAGTAAGTCCGTGTCTGCACGATAACCCGCTTTTAACCAGAGGCTAGGAAACGTTTTGGGGGGGAATCGTCTTGGCTTTGGGCCTCCCTCCTCCCTCGCACCCGTTTGCGCGTCTGTCCTAAAGACGACTTAGAAATATAATGAGGCCGGAAACCATTTCCTCTCCCCCCCCCCGCGCCCTCCTGGCAGCCTTGGCCTTGGGTTCCAGGGAGCCGGATGTTGCCCGGCGCCTGGGCTGGTGATCGTAGGGCCGATGGAGCCACCCAGACCCCCCTTTCTCCGAGTCCCAGTTGGATGGGGAGGAAGCGGCATCCGTCAGGCTCATCTTTTGGGCGTCACCGTGCGCGGAGCCCCGTGCCGAGCTCTCGGAGGGTGCAGCGTGACATTCTCCCCGACTCCTCTGAGCAGTCCCGAACCTTTGCCAAGAAAGTGGTTCGGGAAAGCCCGAGAAGGGAAGCTACCGTGTTCTCTAGTAATAGTATTTAAGCGCTTCGTGTGGTATGGCAGACGCTGTACTAAGCGCCGGGGTGGAGGCAAGCCGGGCCCGTTGGATCCGGTCCCTGTCTCTCATGGGGCTCACTGTCTTTCATCCCCGTCTTCCGGATGAGGCCCGGAGAAGTGAAGTGACTCGACCAAGGTCACCCAGCGGACAACGGCAGAGTCGAGATGAGGATTCATCGATGTCGGTATTTAAGCGCTTCCTATGTGCGGAGCGCCGTTCTGAGCGCTGGGGGAGATACGGGGTCATGGGGGTCGTCCCACCCGGGGCTCACACTCAATCCCCATTTTCCGGATGAGGGAACCGAGGCCCAGTGAAGTGACTTGCTCGCGGTCACACGGCTGAGTGGCAGAGGTGGGATTTGAACCCGTGACCTCCGACGCCCGAGCCCGGCCTCTTTCCACTGAGCCACGTTGCTTCCCAATAATAGAAGAACGCAGGGCCTTCTGACTGCCAGGCCCGGGCTCTACCCACTAGGCCACACTGCTTGTCCCTCCATAAAGGGCCCGTCTGCGTTCTGTGGTCCTCTCCCCAACGCTTAGCCCGGCGTTTTCCCCGCAGGAAGCGATCGATGAATAGCGGTTGGCAGTGGGCTAAGGTGTCTACCGCTCCCTTGTCCTCTCCCCGGTGTTTAGTCCAGTGCTCTGCCCTTAGGAAGCGCTCAATAAATAGTAGGGATCGACTGTGGGCAGGGATGGTGTCTACCCATCTTCCCCCAGCGCTCAGTCCAGCGTTCAGTACGCAGGAAGCGCTCAATAAATAGGCGGAATTGACCGTGGCCAGGGACGGTGGCCACCCCCTCTCTGTTCCTCTCCTCAGCGCTTAGTCCAGCGTTCAGCACGCAGGAGGCGCTCAATAAATAGTGGGGATTGACCCGTGGGCCTGGATGGTGCCCACCCACTCTGTGGTCCTTTCCCCAGCGCTTAGTCCAGCGTTCAGCACGCAGGAAGCGCTCAAGAAACAGTAAGGATCGACTGGGGACGGGGACCACCCACTCTAATCCTCTCCCCAGCGCTTAGCCCAGCGATCGGCACGCGGCGAGCGCCCAATAAATAGTCGGGATTGACTCCCCAGCGCTTAGCCCAGCGTTCGGCACGCGGGAGGCGCCCAATAAATGGTCGGGATTGACCCTGGGCACGGACAGCGTGTCCACCACTGGACAGTGTAGTCCTCTCCCCAGCGCTTAGCCCAGCGTTCGGCGCACGGGAAGCGCTCGATAAATAGTCGGGTTCGACTGTGGGCGGGGACGGTGTCCACCCACTCTAGTCCTCTCCCCAGCGCTTAGCCCAGCGTTCGGCACGCGGGAAGCGCTCAATCAATAGTCGGGATTGACTCTCCCCGACGCTGAGTCCACGTTCGGCGCCCAGGAAGCGCTCAATCAATAGGATTGACTCTCCCCAGCGCTTAGCCCGGCGTTCGGCATGCGGGAAGAGCTCAATAAATAGTCGGGATTGACTCTCCCCAGCGCTTAGCCCGGCGTTCAGCACGCAAGAAACGCCCAACAAATGGTGGGGATTGACCCCGGGCCTGGCCAGTGTCCACCACTGGACAGTGGAGGCCACTCCCCAGCGCTCAGTCCAGGGTTCAGCCCGCAGGAAGCGCTCAATAAGTAGTGGGGATTGACTGTGGGCAGGGGGTGTCGTCGTCCGCCCCCCCCCCGCCCGGGCCGCCCGCCTGAGGGGATGATTGACAGGGCGGTCGGGGGGCGGGGCCAGGGTTTTCCCGCCATTTTCGGCGGGGGGGAGGATGTGCTTCCGGGTCGCGGCGTCCCCCGGAAGTGACGTCGTGGCGGGGGCCGCTTCCGGGCCGCCGGATTCGCAGGGCAGGTGGGCCCGCCGCCCCTCCCCCTCCCCCGTGCTCCACCCTGAGCGAAGCGCTGGAGGCGGCTCATTCATCCATTCATTCGAGAGTATTTACTGAGCGCTTCCTAGGTGCAGAGCACTGTACTAAGCGCTTGGAATGAACAAGTCGGCAACAGATAGAGACGGTCCCTGCCCTTGGACGGGCTCCCCTTCCCCCTCCCCCCCCCCCGTGGGCGAGGCCCCTCAGAGGAGAGAAGCGTTGGAACTCAGTGCGGGGGGGGGGGGGGCGGTCCGGGGGCGTGGGTTCGAATCCCGCCTTTGCCCCCGGTCAGCTGTGTGACCGTGGGCCAGTCACTGCACTTCTCTGGGCCTCAGTGACCTCCTCTGCAAAATGGGGATGAAGCCCGGGACCCTCCCGTGGGACCACTCGATGACCCTGGATCTCCCCAACGCTTAGAACAGTGCTCGGCACAGAGTAAGCGCTTAACAAATGCCGACATTATTGTTATTATTCTTCTCTGGGCCTCAGTGACCTCCTCTGCAAAATGGGGATGAAGCCCGGGAGCCTCCCGTGGGACCACTCGATGACCCTGGATCTCCCCAACGCTTAGAACAGTGCTCGGCACAGAGTAAGCGCTTAACAAATGCCGACATTATTGTTATTATTCTTCTCTGGGCCTCAGTGACCTCCTCTGCAAAATGGGGATGAAGCCCGGGAGCCTCCCGTGGGACCACTCGATGACCCTGGATCTCCCCAGCGCTTAGAACAGTGCTCGGCACATAGTAAGCGTTCAACAGATACCGACATCATCATTATTATTATTAACCTGATTCCCCTGTGTCTACCCCAGCGCTTAAAACAGTGCTCGGCACCTAGTAAGCGCTTAACAAATACCAACATTATTATTATTCTCTGGGCCTCAGTTCCCTCCTCTGCAAAATGGGGATGAAGCCTGGGAGCCCCACGTGGGACCACCTGATGACCTTGTATCTCCCCCAGCGCTTAGAACGGTGCACGGCACAGAGTCAGCGCTTAACAGATACCATTATTATTATGATTCTTCTCTGGGCCTCAGTGACCTCATCTGCAAAATGGGGATGAAGACGAGGAGCCCCACGGGGAACCACCTCATGATCTTTTATAACAATAATAATAATGTTGGTGTTTGTTAAGCGCTTGCTGTGTGCAGAACACTGTTCTAAGCGCTGGGGTACATCAGGTTGTCCCACACGAGGCTCACGCTCTTCATCCCCATTTTGCAGATGAGGTCGCTGAGGCCCAGAGAGGTGAAGTGACTCGCCCACAGTCACACAGCTGACAAGTGGCAGAGCCAGGATTTGAGCCCATGACTTCTGTCTCCCCAACCCGGGCTCTTTCCACTAAGCCGTGCTGCTTCGCACGCTGCTTTTATCTCCCCCAGCGCTTAGAACAGTGCTGGGCACAGAGCAAGCGCCTAACAAATACCAACATTATTAGTTTTATTCTCTGGGCCTCAGTGACTTCATCTGCCAAATCCTTCTTGCCAAATCCAATGGCTCCTACTCCATTCTGATCCTCCTTGACCTCTCTGCCGCCTTTGACACCGTCGACCATCCCCTCCTCCATCATACCTTCTCTCACCTCGGCTTCACGGACTCCGTCCTCTCCCGGTTCTCCTCTCACCTCTCCGGCCGATCATTCTCGGTCTCCTACGCCGGAGCCTCCTCCCCCTCCCATCCTCTAACCGTCAGAGTTCCTCGAGGGTCGGTTCTCGGCCCTCTTCCGTTCTCCATCTACACTCGCTCCCTCGGCGAACTCATCCGCTCTCACGGCTTCGACTACCATCTCTACGCAGATGACACGCGGATCTACATCTCCGCCCCGCCCTCTCTCCCTCCCTTCGGGCTCGCGTCTCCTCCCGCCGCCGGGACGTCTCCGCCTGGATGTCGGCCCGCCACCTAAAACTCAACGTGAGGGAGACCGAGCTCCTCATCTTCCCTCCCGAACCCGGTCCTCTCCCGGACTTCTCTATCACCGTGGATGGCACGACCGTCCTTCCCGTCTCTCGGGCCCGCGATCTCGGTGTCGTCCTCGACTCGTCTCTCTCGTTCGCCCCACACGTCCTATCCGTCACCGAGACCTGCCGGTCTCACCTCTACGATATCGCCGAGATCCGCCCTCTCCTCTCCACCCGAACGGCTACCTTACCGTTATGGGCTCTCGTTATATCCCGGCTAGACTACCGTGTCGGCCTTCTCTCCGACCTCCCTTCCTCCTCTCTCGCCCCGCTCCGGTCTATCCTTCGCTCCGCCGCCCGGCTCATCTTCCCGCAGAGACGATCTGGGCACGTCACTCCCCTTCTTAAACAACTCCTGTGGTCACCTATCGACCTCCGCTCCAAACAGAAACTCCTCACTCTAGGCTTCGAGACTCTCCGTCACCTCGCCCCTTCCTACCTCTCCTCCCTTCTCTCTTTCCACCGCCCGCCCCGCACGCTCCGCTCCTCCGCCGCCCGCCTCCTCGCCGTCCCTCGGTCTCGCCCGTCCCGCCGTCGACCCCCGGGCCACGTCCTCCCGCGGTCCCAGAACGCCCTCCCTCCTCGCCTCCGCCAAACTGATTCTCTTTCCCTTTTCAAAACCCTACTTAAAAATCACCTCCTCCGAGAGGCCTTCCCAGACCGAGCTCCTCTTCCCCCTCTACTCCCTCTGCCATCCCCCCTTCACCTCTCCGCAGCTAAAGCCTCATTTTCCCCTTTTCCCTCCGCTCCTCCACCTCTCCCTTCCCATCCCCTCAGCACTGTACTCGTCCGCTCGACTGTATATATTTTCGTCACCCTATTTATTTTGTTAATTAAGCGTACATCGCCTCGATTCTATTTAGTCGCCATCGGTTTTTACGAGACGTTCTTCCCCTCGACGCTGTTTAGTGCCATCGTTCTCGTCCGTCCGTCTCCCCCGATTAGACCGTAAGCCCGTCAAACGGCAGGGACCGTCTCTATCCGTTGCCGACTTGTTCATCCCAAGCGCTTAGTACAGTGCTCTGCACATAGTAAGCGCTCAATAAATACTGTTGAATGAATTTGGAAAATGGGGATGAAGACCGGGAGCCCCACGGGGGTCAACCTGATGACCTTGTATCTCGCCCAGCGCTTAGAACAGTGCTGGGCATATAGTAATAATGTTGGTATTTGTTAAGCGCTTACTATGTGCCGAGCACTGTTCTAAGCGCTGGGGTAGACATAGGGGAATCAGGTTGTCCCACGTGGGGCTCACACTCTTCAGCCCCATTTTACAGATGAGGTCACTGAGGCACAGAGAAGTGAAGTGACTCGCCCACAGTCACACAGCCGACAAGTGGCAGAGCTGGGATTCGAACTCATGAGCCCTGACTCCAAAGCCCGTGCTCTTTCCACCGAGCCACGCCGCTTCTCCTAGTAAGCGCTTAACAAATACCGTTATCATTATTATAAGTGGCCAAGCTAGGATTCATAAATAAGAATAATAAGGGCGGTATTTGTGAAGCGCTTCCTCTGTGCCAGACACCGTCCTAAGCGCTGGGCTGGATCCAAGCTAATCGGGTCGGTCCCGGTCCCGCGTGGGGCTCACGGTCTCCATCCCCATTTTCCAGATGAGGTCACCGAGGCCCAGAGCAGGGAAGTGACTCACCCAAGGTCGCACAGCAGGCAAGTGGCAGAGCTGGGATTCATAAATAATGATAACCGGTATTTGCTCTGCGCTTACTAGGTGCCAAGCACTGGGCTAAGCGCTGGGGCGGAGGCCAGCGAATGGGGTCGGACCCGGTCCCTGCCCCCCGTGGGGCTCACAGCCTTCCCCCCCCCCCATTTTCCAGATGGGACAACTGAGGCCCGGAGCAGGGAAGTGACTTGCCTAAAGCCACGTGGCGGACGGAGGCGGAGCCGGGATTAGAACCCATCGCCTCTGACGCCCGGGTCCGGGCTCTACCCACCGCTCCAGGCTGCTTCGCAGTGCCTGGCACCATTATTATAAAATATATTGCTTTTTATGTTATTATTTTATGTTATTATTAAGTATCACTGTTATTATTCATTCGGCGACATTTATTGAGCGCTTACTATGTGCAGAGCACTGGACCGAACGCTTGGGAGAGTCCTCTAGAGCAGAATTAGCAGCCCTGCCCACAATCAGTGGTATCGATCGAGCGCTTTCTGGGTGCAGAGCACTGCGCTGAGCGCTTGGGAGAGTCCAGTCCAGCCATAGAGACGCTCCCCGCCGAGATGACGCCGTGACGCTTGACCTACGGGTCTCAAGATGGCCGAGGCCGAAGAAGGAGCGGCCGGAGCCCCGGACCCCCGGAGGAAGAGGTGAGGACGTCGACTGGGGTTGGGGGAAGCCAGTCCCGTTTTGGGGGGCCCCCCAATAATAATGTTGGTATTTGTTAAGCGCTTACTATGTGCGGAGCACCGTTCTAAGCGCTGGGGGAGATCCGGGGTCATCAGGTTGTCCCACGGGAGGCTCGCGGCCTTCATCCCCATTTTACAGATGAGGTGACTGAGGCACAGAGAAGCTGATCGACTCGCCCACAGTCCCCCAGCTGACAAGGTGCGGAGCCGGGATTCGAACCCATGACCTCCGGCCCTGGATTCTATTTGGTTGCCGTTGTTTTTACGAGACGCTCTTCCCCTCGACTCTGTTTATCGCCATCGTTCTCGTCCGTCCGTCTCCCCCGATGAGACCGTGAGCCCGTCAAACGGCGGGGACCGTCTCTGTCTGTTGCCGACTTGTTCGTTCCAAGCGCTTAGTACAGGGCTCTGCACATAGTAAGCGCTCAGTAAATACTCTTGAATGAATGAATGACTCCCAAGCCCGGCCTCTTTCCACTGAGCCACGCGGCTTCTCAAGCGCGGCCCCCCCGCAAGACCTTCAGTACCCGCTCCCCGACTTCTCCTGCCCGTCGCCCTTCATTCGGGCGTATTTATTGAGCGCCCACTGTGTGCAGAGCACTGACCCGGGCGCTTGGGAGAGTCCAGTACGGTAGAATGAGGAGACGTGTTCCCTGCCCACAATCAGTGGCTTTTACCGAGGGATTTCCACGTGCAGAGCACTGAGCCCAGCGCTTAGGAGAGTCCAGTACGGCAGAGGTAGACGCGTTCCCGGCCTCTGACGAACCGACGGTCTAGTGAGGCGGTCCGTCGTATTTGTTGAGCGCTTCCTGGGTGCCCAGCACTGTAATAATAATAATGTTGGTATTTGTTAGGCGCTTACTACGTGCAGAGCGCTGTTGTAAGCGCTGGGGGAGATACAGGGGAATCGGGTCGTCCCACGGGAGGTTCCCAGTCTTCATCCCCATTTTCCAGATGAGGTAACCGAGGCCCAGAGAAGCCAAGGGACTTGCCCACCGTCACCCAGCTGCCAAGCGGCGGAGCTGGGATTCGAACCCGTGACCGCTGACTCCGAAGCCCGGGCTCTTTCCACTGAGCCGCGCTGCTTCTCACCGTACTAAGCGCTGGGGAAAGTACAGCGCGACTATTATTGTCAGTAGTCATCTTTACTGGAGTTTGACTGGGTGCAGACACTGGGCTAAGCGCTGGGGAAAGTACAGTGCAACTATTACTGTTAATAGTCGTATTTATGGAGCGCTTCCTGGGTGCGGGGCACTGTCCTAAGCGCTGGGGAGAGGTTCAGTGCAACTATTGCTGTTAATAGTCGTATTTATGGAGCGCTTCCTGGGTGCGGAGCACTGGACTAAACGCTTGGGAGAGGACGATAGAACAGTGAACGGACGCGTTCCCTGCCCCCAGTTCATTCAGTGCCGCCTCCATTCATTCAAACTGTGTTTGTTGAGCGCTTCCAGTGCGCAGAGCAGTGTACTGAGCGCTTGGGAGAGGACACCACAGCCCGGAAGCCTCGCTCCCTCTGTTGGATTGTCCTCTCCCGAGCACGTAGTCCAGTGCTCCGCACACAGTAAGCGCTCAACCAGTAAATATTAAATGAACGGATGGGGCACGTGTGACCTCGGCCAGCGGCCGCCACAACAGTAATAATGATAATAGCGATGGTATTTGTTAAGCGCTTACTGTGTGCCGAGCGCTGTTCTGAGCGCTGAGGTAGATCCACGGTAATCGCGTCGACCTACCTGGGGCTCACAGTCCTGATCTGTGGGAAGCAGCGCGGCTCAGTGGAAAGGGCCCGGGCTCGGCGATCGCGGGTTCGAATCCCGGCCCCGCCCCTTGTCAGCTGTGGGCAAGTCACTTCCCTTCTCTGGGCCTCAGTTCCCTCATCTGCAAAATGGGGATGAAGACTGGGAGCCCCACGTGGGACGACCCGATGACCCTGGACCTCCCCCAGCGCTTCAAACAGCGCTCTGCACGGAGTAAGCGCTGAACAAAGACCAACATTATTATTATTAATCCTCAATGGAAGGAGGAGGAAACTGAGGCCCAGAGAGGTGACGCGACCTGCCCGAGGTCCCGCGGCAGCCAGGTGGCGGAGCGGGGATTAGAACCCAGGACCTTCTGACTCTCGGGCCCGGGCCCTGCCCACTGAGCCACGCCGCTTCTCAGCTTCCCTCTGCCCCGACTCCCGGCGAATGACTGAATGAATGGCTGAATGAATGAATGAATGAATGAAGAGGGCCCCCGCCCCCACCCTCAGCCGACCGGGGTCTCCCCGGATGCCCGCGGGTGGGGCCTGGCACGGAGGAGCCCCCCGCCCCACAACTTTTCATTCAGTGGGCGTTGACCGTCTCTCTTTATTGCCAAATTGTCCTTTCCAAGCGCTTAGTACAGTGCTCTGCACCCAGCAGGCGCTCAATAAATACGATGGAACGAATCTCTCTCTCTCTCCACAGCCGGGATTTTCCACCCGGATCCAGCAGCGATGAAGAATTCGAGCTGAGTGAGTAAGAGCTGGGACGGGGGCGTCTCGAAGCGAGGACGGGGGAGAGATCAGAGCGACGGTATTCATTCGGTGGTATTTATTGAGCGCCTACCGGGCGCAGAGCCCCGGACTCAGCGTTTGGGACAGCGTGCGAGCCGCGTCGTTTCTGCCATCTGAGACTGGCCACTCGCTACGGGCGGGGGAGGCGTCTACCGGCTCTGCTGTACCGGACTCTCCCTGGCGCTCAGTCCGGGGCTCTGCCCGCGGTAGGCGCTCAGTCAATACCCCGGACTGATGGCGGGCAGGGAACGTGTCCTACCCGCTCTGTTCTGCTGTCGGTCACTCAGTCCTCCTTTTTGAGCGCCTACTGTGGGCAGAGCACTGGGCTAAGCCGCTCGGTTGAGCGCCCTCTCCCAAACACGTAGCCTGCCCCGTCGTTCCCGGGAAGCGCTCAGTAAATACCACCGATGGACTGGAGCCGGGGAACGTGTCTGCCGACGCTGTGCTAAGCGCTTGGGAGAGAATAACAATCCCTCCCTTAAACCCCCTCCCCTAACCCCCTCACCCTAAGGGCCCGGGCCTGGGAGTCAGAAGGCCGTGGGTTCTAATCCCGGCTCCGCCACCTGTCCGCCGGGGGACCCGGGGCAGGTCGCGGCACTTTTCTGGGCCTCAGTTCCCTCATCTGGAAAATGGGGGTGGAGACCGTGAGCCCCACGGGAGACAGGGGATGGTGCCCATCCCCATTTCCTTCTATCCACCCCGGCGCTTAGTACAGTTCCCGGCATGTCGTAAGCGCATAATAATAATTACGGTTGCATTTGTTAAGCGTTTACTATGTGCCGGGCTCCGTTCTACGCGCTGGGGTAGATAGAAGGTCATCAGGTTGTCCCATGTGGGGCTCCCAGTCTTCATCCCCCTTTTCCAGATGAGGTCACTGAGGCCCAGAGAAGTGAAGCGACTCGCCCAAAGTCACACAGCTGACAAGCGGCCGAGGCGGGATTAGAACCCACGACCTCTGACTCCCAAGCCCGGGCTCTTCCCCCTAATGATCATCAGCGCTTAGACCAAGTGCCTGGCACATAGTCGGCGCTCAACAGATGCCATCCCGATCAACAGCGCTTAGACCAGTGCCTGGCACATAGCGCTCAACAGACGCCATCCCGATGAACAGCGCTCAGACCAGCGCCTGGCACATAATCGGCGCTCAACAGATGCCATCCCGATCATCGGCGCTTAGACCAGTGCCTGGCACGTAGCGCTCAACAGATACCATCCCGATCCACAGCGCTCAGACCAGTGCCTGGCACATAATAAGCGCTTAACTAAGTATCGCAATTATTATCATTACTGAGGCCTGGCACTGTACTGAGCGCCGGCAGTGGACTGAGGGTCTCCCCTCCCTCGGGGGCGATGGGGGGGGACCGCTCTCTGGGGGGGGGGCCGCGGCTCCGTAAGCGCCCCCCAGTCTCTGCCTCCCCCTCCTCTCGCCCTGTCTCTCACACGCCTCTCTGTCTCTCCGTCTCTGTCTCTCTCCGTCTCCGCCTCAGTCCTGTGGCACCTGCGGACCCCGCGGTCCCTCGGAAGCAGGAGGAGGAGCGGCGGCCGGTGGGTTCGTCCGTCTGAACCGATGGTCGGGTCGGCGCCGACTCCGGGCCCGGCGCCGGGTCCGGGAGGGGTGCGGGGACCGGCGCCGCACGCCGGGCCCCGCGCTTCTCGGCTCCCTCATCGGGAAAAGGGGGGGGCGAGGGCCGGAGCCGTCGGGGAAGCCGGGCCGTGTTGGCAAACGCGGCCGGTAGCGAGTCGGGCCAGGCCACCCTTCCGCTCGTTTCGCGGCCGTCCGGTAGCCCAAGACCGAGAAGTGGGGCCGAGCCCATCCTGCTATTTCCCGCCGGTCCCCGGGTGTCGCGGCACCGAGTCCCTCCCCTCGGGGCCCGTTTCTCCGCGCCCCGGACTGGCCTGTCACCTGCCGCGCCGCCCCCGTTTGCGATTGTCTTCGTCGTCCCTCATTCGGATAATCATGTCGGTAGTTTTTAAGCGCTTACTACGTGCAGATACAGGGTAATCGGGTTGCCCCCCGTGAGGCTCCCAGTCTTCATCCCCATTTTCCAGATGAGGGAACTGAGGCCCAGAGAAGTGAAGCGACTCGCCCACAGTCACCCGGCTGACAGGTGGCAGAGCCGGGATTCGAACCCGAGACCTCCGACCCCCCGAGCCCGGGCTCTTTCCGCTTCTCTAAGCGTGCTCCGTTCCGCATTCTACGCCCGCCTCCCTCGGCGTGGGCTTTGGGTCATCCAGAGGACGCTCTCGGGTGGGTGTCGGGACTGAGGGAGGCGGTCGGGAATCCCCTCCCGCCAGGGTCGCTGAGAATTTGGGGTTTCAAGACTAAAGGCGGCGCTCGGCAATTCCCTGCCGCCAGGGAGTCACTTCACTCCTCTGTGCCTCAGTGACCTCACCTGTCAAATGGGGATGAAGACTGCGAGCCCCACGGGGGACCACCCCATCACCTTCTATCCCCCCCCCCCCCAGCGCTTAGAACGGTGCGTGGTACGTAGCGAGCGCTTAGCAGATGCCATTATTAGTATAATTTGGGGTCCCAGGACTACGGGGGTGCGGGTCGGTCATCGGATGTTGCAACCTGATGACCCTGTATCTCCCCCGGCGCTTAGAACAGTGCTCTGCACATCGTAAGCGCTTCACAGATACCAATGGTATTATTAAGGGGCATCTTGGGCTTGCCAAGGTGCCGTTTTCCTGGGTGGAACTCAACGCAGACTCATCAGTGTACATATTCGCTGACCGGAATGCGTATACGTGAGCCGATGGGGATACGTATTTAATGATAATAATAATGATGTTGGTATTTGCTGAGCGCTTACTATGTGCAGAGCTCTGTTCTGAGCGCTGGGGGAGATACAGGGTGTGATCAGGTGGTCCCACGTGGGGCTCACAGTTTTAATCCCCGTTTTACAGATGAGGTCACTGAGGCACAGAGAAGTTGAGTGACTTGCCCACGGTCACATAGCTGACAAGCGGTGGAGGCTGGATTTGAACCCATGACCTCTGACTCCCAAGCCCGGGCTCTTTCCACGGAGCCTAATAATAATAATAATCTTTAATGATGATGGTGGTATTTGCTAAGCACCTAGAGACACGAGCACGGTTCGTTGGTTCATTCAGGCGTATTTCCGGAGCGCTCGACCACAGCAGCCTAACGGGCAGAGCCCGGGCCCGCGAGTCAGAAGGACCTGGGTTCTCATCCCGGCTCCGCCGCCTGTCTGCTGGGTGACCCTGAACGAGGTGCTTCACCTCTCTGGGCCTCAGTCACCTCGTCTGGAAAATGGGGGTGAAGACGGTGAGCCCCACGGAAAGCCCGTCAATGGGCAGGGACCGTCTCTATCTGTTACCGATTTGTCCATTCCAAGCGCTCAGTACTGTGCTCTGCACATAGTAAGCGCTCAATAAATACTCTTGAATGAATGGGACAGGCACTGGGTCCCACCCGATTGGCGCGGATCTCCCCCCAGTGCTTAGTCTAGGGCCTGGCACATGGTAAGCGCTCAACAGATGCCATAAAAATAAAAATAAAACATTTTTTTTTTAAAAAAAGTACACTCCCCGCCACCCCATTTTCCTTTCCCCTGGGGGTAGGGGAGAAATGGCTCCTGCAGGAGGTGATAAATGAAATCTTAGAGTCCGACGGGGCCTTATCGCCTCCTCCAGAGGAAGGGTCGGCCCCGGACGGACCCCCTCCCCGACCTCCTTGCCCCCAAAAGAGTGAGTGGACACAATCCCTGCCTCCAGGGCTGACGGTCTATTGCGTGCGGAGCCCTGAACTAAGCACTTGGGAGGCAAAAATAGAGTAGCGGTCAATAAGTATAATAATAACCATCATATCTGTTAAACGCTCACTACGTGCCCAGCACCGTTCTAAGCCCCCGGGGTAGGCTGTCCCCCATGGGGCTCACCGTCTTCACCCCCATTTGACAGACGAGGGAATTGAGGCCCAGAGAAGCGACGTGGCTGGCTCAAAGTCACGCAGCTGACCAGCGTGGTTCAGCGGAAAGAGCCCGGGCTTGGGAGTCAGAGGTCACGGGTCCGAATCCCGGATCTGCCACTCGTCAGCTGGGTGACCGTGGGCGAGTCGCTTCACTTCTCTGGGCCTCGGTGACCTCATCTGTAAAATGGGGATGAAGACTGTGAGGCGCACGTGATGACCCTGTATCTACCCCAGGGCTTAGAACAGTGCTCTGCACAGAGTAAGCGCTTAACAAATAGCAACATTATTATTATTAAGTGGCGGAGCGGGGATCAGAACCCGCGACCCGGGTTCTTTGCGCTAAGCCCCGCTGCTTCTTAGTAAGAGTTGAATGAATGACTATTGTCCTCTCCCAGACCCTCAGTCCAGGGCTGCGCACACAGTAAGCACGCAGTAAAGACGATCGAAGCTTTCTCAGAATGCCGGGGGGGCGGGGGGCCGGAGGGTCCCCAGTGGGAGGATTTCCACGACAAGGGCGGTGGGCGAAGCCCCCGATTCTGCGCCGGCCTCCTCCCCCTCGCTCCGACCTTTCCCC
Organism: Ornithorhynchus anatinus; assembly: GCF_004115215.2. Taxonomy (NCBI): domain Eukaryota; kingdom Metazoa; phylum Chordata; class Mammalia; order Monotremata; family Ornithorhynchidae; genus Ornithorhynchus; species Ornithorhynchus anatinus. The sequence goes on from NC_041733.1 coordinate 47,192,869, forward strand.
CGACAGGCTCCGCGACGTATTGGACTCCGACCCAGAGCTGTCGCCCAGCGCGGCCTACGGGACCAGACGACCCCGCGGGGTGACCAGAGCCCGTGAGTGGACGGGTCTCCCGGCCGGCTCCGCGTCCCCACCGTCTCCCCTCCCGTCAGTCAGTCCTATTTAGGGAGCGCTCACTCTGTGCGGAGCGCTGGATCAGTCGCTCGGGAGAGGTCGAGGTGACAGAGGTGGTAGACGCCGTCCCCGCGCGCGGTGAGCTGCCGGTCCAGAGGGGAAGAGAGACAGTAGCAGAAATGCAGAAATGAGGAATTGGGACATAAGGGGCTGGGGGTGGGAGGAATAAAGGGAGCACCTCCGAGGGCTCGGGTGACGCGGAAGGGAAGGGGAGAAGAGGAAAAGGGGGGGGGGCTTAGGGAAGGCCTCTTGGAGGAGGCGGGCCTTCCTCAAGGCTTGGAATGGGGGGAGAGTCGGAGGAGGAGGGAGGGCGTGCCGGGCCGGAGGTCGGCAAAGAGATAGAGGAGATGGCGGGATAGGGAGAAGGTCGGCGCGAGAGGGGCGGAACGTGCGGGCCGGGCCCGAGGAAGAGGAGATCGGGGAGGAGGGGGCCGCCCCGCCGACGCCTTCAGACCCCACGGCCACCGCTCCCCGGCGGACGCCGAGGCGGCCGGGCCGCCGCCGGAGGGTCCTGGAGGACCGGGGGGACGCGGACCGAACGTCTCCGTAGAGAAACGAGGCGGGCGGCGGAGGGAAGTCCGCGCCGGGACGGGGAGAGGCCGGAGGCCGGGAGGTCAGCGGGCAGGCCGACAGAGTAATCGCAAAGGGGGTAGGAGAAATGACTGGGTCGGCGTGGTAACGGTTTGCAGAGAAGCAGCGTGGCTCAGTGGAAAGAGCACGGGCTTTGGAGTCAGAGGTCATGAGTTCGAATCTCTGCTCTGCCACTTGTCAGCTGTGTGACTGTGGGCGAGTCACTTAACTTCTCTGTGCCTCGGTTACCTCATCTGTAAAATGGGGATCAAGACGGTGAGCCCCACGTGGGACATCCTGATTCCCCTGCGTCTCCCCCAGCGCTTAGAACAGTGCTCGGCACCTAGTAAGCGCTTAACAAATACCAACATTATTACATTATTAGTTTGGTTGGAGAGGAAAGGGCGGATTTTCGCGGTGTCGTGAGGTTGAACTGACAGCATTTGGTGACGGATTGAATATGTGGGTGGAATGAGGGCGATGAGGCTAAGATAACACCAGGGTTCCAGGCTAGTGAGACGGGGAGAGGCGTGGTGCTCTCTACAGTGGTGGCAAAGTCAGAGGGAGGGCAGGATTTGGGCGGGAAGGTAAGGAGCTCTGTTTTGGACACGTTACGCTTGAGGTGACGGGAGGACACCCAAGTAGAAACGTCTCAAAGGCAGGAGGAAATGGAGACCGCGGAGAGGGAGAGAGAGCGGAGCTGGAGAGGGAGATTTGGGAATCGTCCGTGTAGAGGTGGGAGTCGAAGCCGTGGGAGCGAAGGAATTCTCCGAGGGAGTGGGGGGTAGATGGAGAAGAGAAGGGGGCCCGGGATTGAGCCGCGAGGGACCCCCACGGTCCGGGGGCGGGAGGCCGAGGAGGGGCCCACACGGGAGACGGAGAAGGGGCGGCCGGAGAGACGGGAGGAGAAGCGGGAGAGGACGGCGTCGGCCGGGCCGAGGCGGGCCGAAGTCTGCGGGGGAAGAGGGTGGTCCTCACCGTGGAAGGCAGTCGAGAGGTCAGGGAGGGTCAGGAGGGAGTAGAGGCCGTCGGATTTGGCCAGAAGGAGATCGTCGGTGACCTCTGAGAGGGCCCTTTCCATGGAGTGAAGGGGGATGGAAGCCAGACCGGAGGGGCTCCGGGAGAGAATCGTAGGAGAGGAAGTGGAGACAGCGGGCGGAGACGATTCCCTCAAGGAGTTCAGCGAGGAAGGGTAGGAGAGAGATGGGGCCATAACTGGAGGGAGCCGGGGGTCCAGGGAGGCTTTTTTTAGGCCAGCGGAGACATGGGCGTGTATGAGAGGGGTGGGGAGAGCCAAAAGGTGAAGATGGGAGGCAGGGAGGGAAGAAGGGAAGGGGGCGAGTGAATGAAATAAGGGACGGGGTCTGAGGCACAGCACCCCGTGGATTTTGGAGGGTGGATTTTGAGGAGGCCGGAGGTCTCCTCTTAAGATACCGGGGCGGACCGCCTAGGCCTCGGCCCCCCTGGGGAGCGCTCGTGCAGGGCTCGGGCCGGGGCCGGGTTGGACGCTGGCGGCCGCGGGCCGCCCGGACCCCGAAGGCCAACGGGCCTCTCTCATTTCAGCGCCGGCGAGGCCGAGGCCGGAGCCCCCCGCCGCCCCGGCCCGGAGGAGTTGCGGCGAGCTGAGCGACGGAGTGGAGGGGTCCTCGGAGCGTCCCGCGTCGGGGGATGGAGAGGAGGCGGCGGAGAGGCCGGGGGCAGAGGCCGCTCTCCCCACTCCCGCCGCCGCCGCAGGCCCGGACTCGGACAGTTCGGAGGATGAGTTCGAGTCCATCGTGCACCTGATACCGAGGCCGGCGCGAGGCCCGGCCCGGACCCCCCGGACCCCCCGAACCCCGAGCATCCGGGGTAGGTCCGTCGGTGGGGGACGGGGTTCCCAGAAATCGGGGTCCCTTCCACGGGGCCCTTGGGATCTCCGGTTCCCCTGGAAAGCTGGGGGCGCTGGGGAAAGGTCAGCCTGGGCTCCCCCCCCGAAAGAAAACACACAGTCACTGGGTCTCTCGGGGAGACTCGGGGATGGAGAGGGGGAAGACCAGAGTCAGTTGTATTTATTGAGCGCTCACCATGTGCAGACCACTGGACTAAGCGCTTGGGAGAGGACACTAGGGCAATATAGGAAGATATATTTCCTTCCCGCAAGGAGCTGACAGTCTGGAGGGGGAGAAGGACAGGACGAGAAGGAAATGAGGGAGGGGGAAATGGGGGGTGCGGGCCTGGGACGGGGGGATGAAGAAAGGGAGCCGGTCGGGGTGACGCGGAAGGGGAGATGAGGAAAAGTGGGGGGCTCGGTCAGGGAGCTCATATTTCGTGTATATATAGTATATTACTGTTGTAAGGCCTCGAAGTCAGGAGGTCCTGGGTTCTAATCCCGGCTCCGCGACTTGTCTGCTGTGTGGCCTTGAGAAAGTCACTTCACTTCTCTGGGCCTCAGTGCCCTCATCTAGAAAACGGGGATGGAGACAGTGAGCCCCATGTGGAACAGGGACTGTCCCCAACCCGACCTGCTTGTATGCACCCCGGCGCTTAGTCCAGTGCCTGGCACCTAGTAAGCGCTTAACAAATACCACAATTATTATGATTATCATTACCAAGACCGTAAAAAAAAAAGTGGGGAGGTGGAGAGGGGGTGTCCAAACTGCCGGTCGTGTTTCTGAGCGAGGCCCGGAATTTGGGCCGAACAGGTAACGTGAGGATGTCCGTGATTTCCTGCGGGTGTAGCGTGATCAGTTCGTTCATTCATTGAATCGTATTTATTGAGCACCTGCTGTGTGCAGAGCACTGGACTAAGCGCTTGGGAGAGGACAACCCAACAGCAAACAGACACATTCCCTGCCCACAAGGAGCCGAGAGCGTAGATTCCCGTCTCCGGGGCTCTCGGGCTGTGACCCCGTCCCTAAGTGCCAGGCTGAGACCACCTCGAACCCGGGGAGGGTCGGTGAAGCTCTCGGGCCGGGGTTGGTGGGGTCGGGGGGGGTCTCCCGGACCCCAGACGCCAACGGGTCACTCTCGTTTCAGCTCCGGCGAGGCCGAGGCCGGAGCCCCCCGCCGCCCCGGCCTGGAGGAGTTGCGGGGCGCTGAGCGACGGAGAGGAGGGGTCCTCGGAGGGTCCCGCGCCGGGGGATGGAGAGGAGGCGGCGGAGAGGCCCGGGCCGGAGGCCGCTCTCCGCACTCCCTCCGCCGCCGCGGGTCCGGACTCGGACAGTTCGGAAGAGGAGTTCGAGTCCATCGTGCACCTGATACCGAGGTCGGCGGGAGCCCCGGCCCGGACCCCCCGCACCCTGAGCATCCGGGGTAGGTCCGTGCGGCCTGGGGGCGGGGCCGGGGTTCCCGAGAATCGGGGTCCCTCCCCCGGAGAAAGTCGAGGCGCACTGGGGGAAGGGCAGCACTCGGTGGTATTTATTGAGCGCTTTCGGTGTGCAGAGCACTGGACCGAGCGTTTGGGAGAGGACCAGAGAAGACTAGAACAGACGCAATCCCTGCCCACGACCAACTGGCGGTCGAGAGGTCGGTCGGGCGCTTACTAGGTGCCAGGCGCCGTAGGAAGCGCCGGGGTGGATGCGGTCGAATCAAGTTGGACGCAGGTTGTCTCCCTGCCGAGCACTGTGAAGATGCCACCTCGAACGAGGGGGTGTCGCTCCTTCAGGGGTGGGGGACCCGTTCTGGGGGGGCCCCCCCGTTCTGGCCACCGGCCTCGTGGGGCGGGGTGCGGCCTAGCGGGTAGAGCCCGGGCCCGGGAGTGGGAAGGACCCGGCTTCTCATCCCGGCTCCGCCACGCCTCTGCCGGGTGACCTTGGGCCGGTCACTTCACTTCTCTGGGCCTCAGTTCCCTCTTCTGTAAAATGGGAATGAATTAGTTTTATAGTATTTGTTAAGCACTTACTAAGTGCCGGGCACTGTATTGAGCGCTGGGGCGGATCCAAGCAAATGAGATTGGACGCGGTCCCGGTCCCCGGTGGGGCTCACGGTCGTCTCCATCCCCATTTTCCAGACGAGGGGACTGAGGCCCAGAGAAGTGAAGCGACTTGCCCACGGTCACCCGGCGGACATGTGGCCGGGTCTGGATTAGAACCCAGGACCTTCTGACTCCCAGGCCTGCGCTCTACCCACTGGGCCACGGAGACGGTGAGCCCCACGTGGGACAGCGACTGTGTCCAACCCAGTTAGCTCGGATCTCTCCCAGCGCCTAGTACAGAGCATGGCACATAATAAGTGCTTAATAAATACTCTCATTATTATCATTAATTTTGGGGTTCTGGGCTCCCTTCCAGCCCCAATAAAGGAAGGTGGCAAACCGCCCTCGTGCCCGAGGAAGGTGTCTCGGTCGTCCAGCCCCCCTGACCGCAGAGACGCCGAGGAATCGACACCCCTCCCCGACTTCAAGTAAGTACCGCTTCTCCCGGGCCCTTGCCAGCTCCAGTATCCACTGTGAAAAAATAATAACCCTTACGGTACATGTTAAGCGCTTACTCTCTCCCACCATAGCACTGTTCTAAGCACCGGGGGAGATCCAGCGCTTAGAACAGTGCTCTGCACATAGTAAACGCTTAACAAATACCAACATCGTTATTATCATTCTTATTATGCTGTAAGGTTGGACCCAGTCCCTGTCCCCCGTGGGGCTCACGGTCTCCATCCCCATTTTCCAGATGAAGGCACTGAGGCCCAGAGAAGGGAAGAGACTGGCCCAGGGTCACCCAGCAGGCAGGTGGCGGAGCCGGGATCCGAACCCAGGTCCTCCTGAGTCCCAGGACCGGGCTCGAACCACGCTGCCTCTCCGCGTGCCAGCTCTCCACGGACAGTGGGGCAACGAGAATCCCTGGCGTGGGGGGGGGGGGGGGGGGGGGGTCCGACACGATTTGCCTCTCTTCCCCTCCCCGGCACTCAGTACAGTGCCTGGCGCATAGTAAGCGCTTTACAAACACCCCAATTATGAATGGGTAGGGGCTGGGCCTGGGAGTCAGGAGGTCTTGAATTTGCATCCCGGCTCCGCCACTCGTCCGCTGGGTGACCTTGGGCGAGTCACTTCACTTCTCTGGGCCTCGGTGCCCTCATCTGGAAAATGGGGGTGGAGACCCTGAGCCGCAGGTGGGACAGGGATCGGGTCCGACTCGATTTGTTTGGCTCCACCCAGGCGCTTAATACAGGGCCTGGCACCTAGGAAGCGCTCAACCAATACCATTAGAAAAAATAGGGTTGCAGGCGGCTGGATCTGGATTGGAGTTGCTGTGTGACCCTGGAAGAGTCACTTCCCTTTTTATTTTTAATAGTATTTGTTAAGCACCTGCTATATTCATTCATTCATTCATTCAGTCGTATTTATTGAGTGCTTGTTGTGTGCAGAGCACCATACTGAGCGCGTGGAAAGTACAGTAGAGCAGTAAAGAGAGACCATCCCTGCCCACATCGGGCCAACGGTCCATTCAGTCGTATTTCTCGAGCGCTTATCGTGGGCAGAGCGCTTTGCTGAGCTCTTGGAAAGTACAATTTGGCAACAGACAGAGGGTGTGTGCCGGGCACTGTTCTGGGCGCCGCTTCCCTTGGCTGGGATGGGCGGGGGGTGGTAAGGGGCTAAGCAGTGGGTCTCCCCTGAGCAGGGGTCCGCGGGCATGTTCTGTGCCCGGCTGTTTCCTGCCCCAAATCTCCGCCTCCTCCGGGGCCCGCGGCAGAAAGTTCCAAGAGGAGAAGAAAAGTCTGGTCAAGAGACTCTACCAGCTCTACAACACCACCGTCTTCGATTCCAAGGTAGGCCCGCGGCCCCCCTCTCGGCCTCCCCGAGACCCTCCCGACCATCGACCGGCGCTCGGCACGGTGCCGGGCACGCTCTGAGCGCTCAGTAAATCCCGTCGGCCGACCCACGCTAACGGAAGCACGGCGTAGCGGGTAGAGGCCGGGCCCGGGAGTCAGAAGGTCCTGGGTTCGTTCATTCATTCAGTACTATTTATTGAGCGCTTACTGTGTGCAGAGCACCGTACTAAGCGCTTGGAATGTACAGATCGGCAACAGATAGAGACAGTCCCTGCCCACTGACGGGCTTACAGTCTCATCGGGGGAGACAGACAGACAAAAACAATAGCAATATACAGAATCAAGGGGATGTACATTTCATTAAAACAATAGCAATAAATAGAATCAAGGTGATGTACATCTCATAAACAAAATAAGTAGGGTAATAAAAATATATACAAATGAGCGGATGAGCACAGTGCTGAGGGGAAGGGGAGGAGCAGAGGGAAAAGGGGGGAAAGGGGGGCTTAGCTGAGGGGAGGTGAAGAGGGGGGTAGAGGGGCAGCAGAGGGAGCAGAGGGAAAAAGGGAAGCTCAGTCTGGGAAAGCCTCTTGGAGGAGGTGAGCTCTCAGCAGGTTTTGAAGAGGGGAAGAGAATTAGTTTGGCAGAGGTGAGGAGGGAGGGCATTCCGGGACAGCGGTGGGACGTGGCCCGGGGATCGACGGCGGAATAGGCGAGAACGGGGGAAGGTGAGAAGGTGGGCGTCGGAGGAGCGGAGCCTACGGGGTGGGCAGGAGAAAGAGAGAAGGGAGGAGAGGTAGGAGGGGGCGAGGTGATGGAGAGCCTCGTAGCCTAGAGTGAGAAGTTTTTGTTTCGTGCGGAGGTCGGTAGGCGACCACTGGAGGTTTTGAAGAAGGGGAGTGACAGGCCCACGGCGTCTCTGCGGGAAGAGGAGCCGGGCAGCGGAGCGAAGAATAGACCGGAGCGGGGAGAGACGGGAGGAAGGGAGATCGGAGAGGAGGCCGACACGATAATCCAGCCGGGATATCACGAGAGCCCGTACCAGTAAGGTAGCCGTTCGGGTGGAGAGGAATGGGTGGATCTTGGCCGATATTATAAAGGTGAGACCGGCGGGTCTCGGCGACGGATCGGACGTGTGGGGCGAACGAGAGAGCCGAGTCAAAGAGGACACCGAGGTCACGGGCCCGAGAGACGGGAAGGATGGTCGTACCGTCCACGGTGATAGGGAAGTCAGGGAGAGGGCGGGGCTTGGGAGGGAAGATGAGGAGCTCAGTTTTGGTCATGTTGAGTTTTAGGTGGCGGGCAGACATCCAGGTGGAGACGTCTTCGAGGCAGGAGGAGATACGAGCCTGAGGGGAGGAGAGGACGGGGCGGAGATGTAGATCTGGGTGTCATCTGCATAGAGATGATAGTCGAAGCCGTGAGAGCGAATGAGTTCACCGAGGGAGTGAGTGTAGATGGAGAACAGAAGAGGGCCAAGGACTGACCCTTGAGGAACCCCAACAGTTAGAGGATGGGAGGGGGAGGAGGAGCCCGCGAAGGAGACCGAGAATGACCGGCCAGAGAGATAAGAGGAGAACCGGGAGAGGATGGAGTCCGTGAAGCCGAGGTGAGATAAGGTGTGGAGGAGAAGGGGATGGTCGACAGTGTCAAAGGCAGCTGAGAGGTCAAGGAGGATTAGTATAATAATGTTGGTAATTGTTAAGCGCTTACTTTGTGCAGAGCACTGTTCTAAGCGCTGGGGTAGATACAGGGTCATCAGGTTGTCCCACGTGAGGCTCACAGTTAATCCCCATTTTACGGATGAGGTCACTGAGGCCCAGAGAAGTGAAGTGACTTGCCCACAGTCACTCAGCTGACAGGTGGCAGAGCCGGAATTCAAACTCATGACCTCCGACTCCGAAGCCCAGGCGCTTTCCACTGAGCCAGGATAGAGTAGAAGCCATTAGATTTGGCAAGAAGGAAGTCACGGGTGACCTTAGAGAGAGCAGTCTCGGTAAAGTGGAGGGGACGGAAGCCAGATCGGAAGGGGGTCCGGGAGAGAATGGGAGTTAGGGAATTCTAGGCGGCGAGTGTAGACGACTCGTTCTAGGATCTTGGAAAAGAAGGGTAGTAGGGAGATAGGGCGATAACTGGAAGGGGAAGTGGGGTCGAGAGAGGTTTTTTTTAGGATGGGGGCGACGTGGGCATGTTTGAAGCCAGAGGGGAAGAAGCCATTGGAGAGTGAGCGGTTAAAAATAGAAGTTAAGGAGGGGAGGAGGGAAGGGGCGACGGTTTTTATAAGGTGAGCGGGAATGGGGTCCGAGGAGCAGGTGGAGGGGGTGGCACTTGCGAGGAGGGAGGAGATCTCCTCTGAGGATACTGCAGGGAAAGAGGGGAAAGTAGGGGAGAGGGTTCGGGGTGGGGGAGGCAAGAGGGGGAGGGGCGACTTAAGGGAGCTCAGACCTGATTGTGTTAATTTTCGTGATGAAGTAGGTGGCCAGATCGTTGGGGGGAAGGGATGGGGGAGGGGGAGGAACAGGGGGCCCGAGGAGAGAATTAAAGGTCCGGAACAATCGGCGGGGGTGACGGGCATGGGTGTCCATGAGGGAAGAAAAGAAGTTTTGCCTGGCGGAGGAGAGGGCACAGTTAAGGCAGGAAAGGAAAAATTTGAAATGGATAAGGTCCGCTTGGTGCTTGGACCTTCGCCAGCAGCGCTCGGCAGGTCGAGCATAGGAGCGTAGGAGGCGGACAGAGGCGGTGACCCGGGGCTGTGGGTTAGCGGAGCGAGAGCGGCTCAGGGAAAGGGGGGCGAGAGAGTCGAGATGAGTAGAGAGGGTGGAGTTGAGAGCGGTGACCCGATCGTCGAGAGTGGGAAGAGAGGACGGGGGGGCAAGGTGGGGAGAGATGCTTTTGGAGAAATGGATGGGATCAAGAGAGCGGGGGTCTCTGTGGGGGAGTAGTTCAGATTTGCAGGGGGAGAGAGTGTGAGAGAGGAGGCAGGTGAGAAGGTTATGGTCCTAGAGAGGGATTTCAGAGTCGGTGAGGGAAGAGATAGTGCAGCGGTAGGAGGTGACGAGATGGAGGGTGTGACCGAGTCGGTGAGTGGGCGCGGTACGGTGGAGCAGGAGGTCGGCAGAGTCGAGGAGGGATAGCAGGCGGGCGGCAGAAGGGTCACCGGGTACATCCGTGTGGGTGTTGAAGTCTCCGAGGATCAGAGTGGGCAGAGAGAAGGAGAGAAGGCAGGTGAGGAAGGGGTCAAGGTGGTTGAAGAAGTCGGTGGTGGGACCGGGAGGGCGGTAGATGACGGCTACAAGTAACTGGAGGGGGTGGTAGAGGCGAATGATATGGGCTTCGAAGGAGGGGAAGGAGAGGGAGGGGGGAGGAGGGATAGTGCGGAAGCGGCAGCAGGGTGAGAGGAGGAAGCCCACGCCTCCTCCCTTTCCGGTGAGTCTGGGGGGGTGGGAGAAGGAGAGGCCTCCGCCGGAGAGAGCGGCGGCGGAGACCGTGTCTTCGGGAGTGAGCCAGGTCTCCGTAGGGGCGAGGAGGAGGCGAGAGAGGGAAAGGAAAAGGTCAAGGATGAAAAGTAGTTTACCTGTAATGGAGCGGGGGTTCCAGAGGCCACACTTGAAAGTAGCTGTGGGGGCCGGGGTTCTAAAGTGGGGGTCTAGGGCGGGGGAGAGGAGGAGGGGAGGAGGGAGAGGAGAGGGGGAAAGAGCGGGGCGAGAGAGGGGAAGGAGAGGATTGGGACGGGCAGGTGGGGGGGCGGAAGGACGTGGCGAGGCCAGAGAGGTAGGTGGACGCACTGAGAACAATTAACGAGAACAGGCCGGAAGTGGTAATATAGTAACATGATACAATAAAATATTATTAAGAAGTGGGTGATGACCAGGCTCGGGTGTTGACTAAGGATCGACCTGATCCAAGTCAAAGTCAAAAGGCTAGCGGCAAGGAGAGCTCTGGGGCTCATGTCCAAATGTCTCTGAGGTGGCGGCGGGAGCTCTGCGGATGTCCGGGGTGGGTGGCGGGCGTAGGTGAAGGCTAAGGTAAGGTAACGCGGTGAGAACGAGGACACGGTTGCCCGGGGCGGGGGAAATTAATCACCTCACGGGGGAGGAGGGAGTGAGGGCTTCCCAAAATGGCCGCTTCCAGGCGGAGTCGGGGGAGGGCCGTTGGGGAGCACAATGTCCCAAGGCCCGGGGTGGGAGGAGCAGGGGAGCACAACGTCCCCAGGTCCGAGCAGGGGAGCACAGTGTCCCACGACTCTGGGGTGGAGGGGGTGCTGAGGGGAATAGAGTCCTGCGGCACGGGTTTGCTACCAGGACGGGCTACGGGGGTCAGGGAAAGTTGTGGGGAGGTCTGGGAGCTACTCGTGGAGCTGGCGGCCGGGGGGTCTGCGGCGGCGGGGAGGGATCCTCAGTGTCGGAGTCCTTGAGCGGGAGTGCGGAAGTCCAGGTTGCTGAGCTGACTCTAAGCCCAGGGGCAGGTCATCGAGGACTGATAGCGCGGCTCCAGGGAAGCGGAGGTCCCGAGTCGACGTGGCGGCGAAGACTCGGCCGCTAAGGGACCTCGGGCAAGTCGCTGCGTTTCTCCGGCCCTCGTTGCCTTGGCCTGTGAAATGGGGATGGAGGCCGTGAACACCACGTGGGACCGGGGCCGCGCCCCACCCCATTTGCCCGTATCCGCCGCAGCGCTCACCGCAGCGCCGGACGCCCAGTAAGCGCTTCACAGATCTTCCAGTTATGATTATTCCCCCCTCCCGCCCCCGTGACTCCCTCCCCCACCCAGTTACCCGAGGACATGGAGATCACCTGGAACAAGAAACTGCGAATGACGGCGGGTTTCTGTGCCACGGGGCAGAAGGCAGGGCAGCGCCACGCCCGCATCGAGCTGTCCGAGAAGGTCTGCGACAGCGCCGGTGAGCGCCGGGGCACGGTCAGCGCGGGGTGGGCCGGGGCCGGGCCCGGGGGGCGGCGGGGCGGGGGGCGGGTCTCTCCCGGCCCAACCCCGCTTTCCTCTCCCGAGAACGGCTGCGGGACACGGTGATCCACGAGATGTGCCACGCCGCCACCTGGCTCGTCTTGGGCGTCCGCGCCGCCCACGGCCCCGCCTGGAAGGCTTTCGCCCGCAGGGCCTCGGCCGTGCACCCGGAGCTGCCCAAGGTCACCCGCTGCCACAGCTACCGGATCAACTACAAGTTCACCTACGAGTGCGCCCGCTGCGGGCACAGGTCTGCCCGCCTCCCCGGGATGCCCACCGCCCCCTCCCCCCCGACACCTTTTTCATCATCCCTCCATTAACTCCGTCGGTCGGGGGGATTTACGGAGCACTTACCGCCTGCCGGAGCACCCCGGTAAGCGCGAGAGAGGAAAATAGGATTAGTAGACGGGGTCCCTCGGGGGAGCCGAGGGTCTCCTGGGGGCAGAGGGCTGGGCTCAGCACTTGAGAGAGAGCGGGAGGGTCCGGCGGGCGAGCTGGCCCCAGATGGCTGGGGGTGTCTGGTAAGCGTAGTCTGAGGGAGGGTCAGCCCCACCGGACAGGTGAGGAAGCTGAGGCCCAGGGAGGTTATGCGAGTTAGCCAAGAAGATTCGCCAGCAGCTGAGCGGCAGAGCGGAATTAGAACCCGGGGCTCCTGACTCGGTCCCAGGCTCTTTCCCCGAGGTCTCACGGCCCTTCTTCCAGTCTGCTCTTCTCCGTTTCCCCTGTCCCCGCCACCTGCCGCCCGGCTTCTCCCTCCCCTTCCTGTCTCTCCCTTCCTTCTCCTTCTCTCTCCTCTCCCTTCCCCATGTGTCTCTCCCCTCTTTTCCCCTTTCTGTCTCTTTCCTTCCTCTTCTCTATCTCTTCCCTTCCCCTTCTCTCTCTTTCTTCCCCTTCTGTCTCTCCTCTCCCTTCCTTTTTTGCCTCTCCCCTCTTTTCCCCTTCTGTCTCTTGCCTTCTTCTCTGTCTCCTTTCCCTTCTCTCTCTCCTCTCCCTTCCTTTTTTTGCCTCTCCCCTCTTTTCCCCTTCTGTCTCTTGCCTTCTTCTCTGTCTCCTTCCCCTTGTGTCTCTCCTCTCCCTTCCTTTTTTTTGTCTCTCCCCTCTTTTCCCCTTCTGTCTCTTGCCTTCTTCTCTGTCTCCTTCCCCTTCTGTCTCTCCTCTCCCTTCCTTTTTTGCCTCTCCCCTCTTTTCCCCTTCTGTCTCTTGCCTTCTTCTCTGTCTCCTTCCCCTTCTGTCTCTCCTCTCCCTTCCTTTTTTGCCTCTCCCCTTTCCCCCTCCTGTCTCTTCCCTTCTTCTTCCGTGTCTCTTCCTTTCCTCTTCTGCCTCTTCCTTTCCCTTCTCTTGGTTCTCCCTCTGTCTCTCCTCTCCCTTCCTTTTTCGTCTCTCTTTTCCCCATCCGTCATCTCCCTTCCCTTCTTCTGCGCCTCTTCCCTTCTTCTTGTCTCTTTCCTTCCGTGTCTCTCCCCTGTCCCACCCACCCCCTACCGCCCCCAGCCCTCCCCCTGGGGGCGGGGATGGGCCTGGCCTTCCCGCCCCGACTTCCGGGTCTCTCCCTTTCAGGATCGGCCGTCACTCCAGGTCCCTGGACCCGCGGCGCCACGTGTGCGGCCGGTGCCGGGGCCCCCTGGCCCTGCTCCCTCAGGCCGGGAGGGGAGACGGGACCCCCAGGCCGCTCACCCCCTTCGCCCGCTTCGTGAAAAGCCACTACGCTTCGGCCCGGAGGGAGCTGGCCGGACAGAGCCACGGACAGATCATGCGCCAGCTCGGCGCCGACTTTGCTTCCAAAATTCATCTCCAGGAGCCGTGAGACAACCCCCCAACCCCGCGCCCCGATCCCGCCCCCCGTCCCGGAGACCCCCGGGGCCTCGGGCCCCGGAACCCCGTTTCAGTTTTAATAAACGGGCCGTCCCGCCCGACCCCCACGTCCCTCGGCGTCCTCCGCGGGCCGCGCCCCCCCTTCCCCCCCCCCGCGCGACGGGTCGGCGGCCCCCCGCTCGGCCTCCCCCGGCTTCTCAGAGAGGGGAGGGGGGCGGTCTGTCCGGCCCAAGGGAGTCCCGGGCGCGGGGGACGGGCCGGCGGGCCGAGGGGGAGGGGGCGGCAGCCGCGGGGGGGGTGCAGGGAGTAGGTGGCCTCGGTGGGCTCGGAGCGGGAGGAGTCGGTGCGGGAGCTGGCGGGGCCACACCCCCACCCCTCCCCCGGGCAGCCCCAGCGGGCCAAGAGCAGACGCAGGCGGGCCCGGAACTTGTCGCCCACGAAGGCGTAGAGCAGCGGGTTGAGGCAGCTGTGGGCGTAGCCCAGGCCCGAGGCCACGGACCGGGCGGCGTCCAGCCGGGCCTCCCGCTCGCAGTCGCGCGCCAGGGCGCCCAGGTCCACCAGGGCGTCGGCCAGGACCACCAGGTGGTACGGGGTCCAGCAGAGCGCGAAGACGGCCACCACGGCCACCACCAGCCGCGTGGCCCGCCGCCGCCGCCGGCCCCGGCCCCGGGAGCCCAGCAGGACGGCCAGGATGCGGGCGTAGCAGAAGCCCATGACCAGCAGCGGCAGCAGGAAGCCGGCCCCGAACTGCAGCAGCTGCAGGGCCGTCCGCCCGGCCGGGGGGAAGAGGTGCAGGCAGCGGGTGGCGTTGAGGCGCGGCTCGGCCCGGGCCGACAGGAAGAGCAGGTCCGGGAGGGCCAGGAGGGCCGACAGGCCCCAGACGGCCCAGCACGTCCGGAGCGCCCGGCCCCGGGGCCCCCGCCGGTACAGCCGGGGGGCGCGCACCACGCCCAGGTAGCGGTCGAAGCCGATGCAGGCCAGCAGGAAGGCGCCGGCGTAGAAGTTGACGCTGAAGAGGGCCCCGGCCAGCTTGCAGAGGGCCGCCCCGAAGAGCCAGCCGCGGGCGGCCTCCACCGCCCAGAGCGGGAGCGTGAGGACCAGCAGGGCGTCGGCCGCCACCAGGTGCAGGAGGAAGGTGTCCGTGCCCCCCAGGGGCGGCCCCCGGCGGCCCAGCAGCACCGCCGCCACCGCCCCGTTGCCCAGCAGGCCCAAGAGGAAGAGGAGGCCGTAGGCGGCCGGGAGCAGGGTCCGGTCCACCGCGCGGCTCAGCTCCGGGCTGCAGGGCGGGGTGGGGCAGCACGTCGAGGTCACCGGGTCCGTGTCGTTGTAGGGGAGGCTCACGTTCTCCAGGAATCCCAGGTCTTCCATGAGCACGTGTTCCAGGTCCTGCCGGCGGGGAGACGGGGGAGGGCGAGGGTTGACCGGCCCGGCGGGACGGACGGGAGGGGGCTGGGACCGGGGCGTGGCGTGGGGAGGACTGACCGAGGCCTCGGAGACGGAGGGTCCGCCCGTTTTTCATTTCCTTTCCTTTCCGAAACGGGATCTGCGGAGCGCTTACCGGGTGTCTCCGGGCGCTGGGGGAGACGCCGATTAGCGCTGGGGGGTGGGTCGGGCGCCGACCGGGGGCCGGGCGCTCGACTGAGCGTCGGGGCAGGGAGGAACCGTGGTATTGGTCAGGCGCCGACTGCGTGCCGGGCACGGGGCTAAGCGCCGGGGGAGACGGCGGCCGTCACCGTGGTCTTCGTTAAGCCGCGACCGTGGGCCGGGCGACGTACCGAGCGCCGGGGCGGGCGCCGGCGAATGGGGTCGGACGCGATCCCTGTCTTTGTCCCCGTTTTCCAGATGAGGGAAAGGAGGCCCGGAGGAGGGAAGCGACTCGCCCCCGAGGGCACACGGCAGGCAAGTGGCGGACTCGGGGTGAGAGCCCACGTTCCTCCGACTCCCCGGGCCGGGCTCTGCCCGCTGATGGCGACGACCGTACTTGCTAAGCGAGGCCCGGGGAGGCCAAGGGACTGGCCCCGGGTCACGGGGCAAGCAGGCGGCGGAGGCGGGATTTGAACCCAGGTGCCTCTGACTCTCGGGCCCGGGCTCCAGAAACTAGGTCACGCAGCCTCTCTGCATCGCACCCTAAGACTGAGTCATTTATCTCATCACCTCCCGCCCCCGACCACGTAGACACCCGTCTGCCCGGTGACCGTGCTCAAGTCGTTTGGCCACTCTGGGCCTCGGCGTCCTCATCTGTAAAACGGGGACGTGATACCCTTTCGGCCGGGAGACCCTCGAGAGGCGGGGGACCGGGGCCCGTCCGAGGGTCTCTCGGCCGGCCGGCGCGCGGTACGGCGCCCGGCGTGTAGCGAGCGCTTGGCGGCTCCCCCGTCAGCGCCGGGGTGGCTAGGGAACGTTCAGATCCGGTTCCCGGCCCGCCCGAGGCTGCCCGTCTGAGTGAAAGGGAGAACGGTCTATGTGTTTCGTCCCCTTCTGACAGATGAGGAAACCGAGGGCGACAGACGGGCGAGTTCGGTGACTCGCCCGAGGTCCCACACCCGACAGACCCTGGGGGTTAGAACCCCGGGCCCTCTGGCTTCCAGCGCGGGGCGTCTCCTCGCCGGAGGATGTGGGAGGGCCTGGGCTCGCGAAGCAGTCGTTGGGTCGGTCTTATTTACGGAGCAGCGGCCACCGTGTGCGGAGCGCTCGACTCGGCGCGTGGCACACCTCCGTACTCATCCCTCGTCCCGCACCCGCCGTCGTCCCGACCCCGCCGCGGGGTCTCAGTAACCTGCTCCCGGCCGATCCTCCCGAAGCTGAGCGGTCCGCTTCCCCCGATCCCCTGGGGCTCAGCGCCCACCCCTGCTCCCCCCGACCCCCTTGGGGCTCAGCACCTGCTTCCCCCTTGACCCCCTGGGGCTCAGCATCCTGCTCCCCCTTGACCCCCTGGGGCTCAGCACCTGTTCTCCTCACTCCCTGGGGCTCGGCATCCTGCTTCCTCCTCACCCCCTGGGGCTCGGCATCCTGCTCCCCCCTCAACCCCTGGGGCTCGGCATCCTGCTCGTCCCCTAGGACTCAGCGCTTGCTTCCCCCTCACCCCCTGGCTCAGCATCCTGCTCCCCCTTCACCCCCTGGGGCTCAGCATCCCGTTCCCCCTCGATCCCCTAGGGCTCAGCATCCTGCTCCCCCCGACACCCTGGGGTTCAGCCCCTGCTCCCCCTTGACCCCCTGGGGCTCAGCACCTGCTTGCACCTGCTTCCCCCTCACCCCCTGGGGCTCAGCATCCTGCTCCCCCTAGACCCCCTGGGGCTCAGCATCCTGCTCCCCCTAGACCCCCTGGGGCTCAGCATCCTGCTCCCCCTTGACCCCCTAGGGCTCAGCCTCTGCTCTCCCCTTACCACCCCCCCCAAGGCTGAGCAGCCTCCCCTCCCCACCTCCTGAGGCTCAGCACCTGCTGATTCCCCCACCCCAACCCACACTGTTTAGCATCCTGCTCCCTGACCCTCTGGGGCTCAGCCTCTGCACCCCCTTGACCCCCTAGGGCTTAGCATCCTGCTCCTCCGACCCCCCCGGGGCTCAACACTTGCTCCCTGTTCACCCCCCCGAGACTGAATGGCCTCTCCCCCCGACCCTCTGGGGTTCAGCACCCGGTCCCCCTCACCCCCCGGGGTTCGGCATCCCGCTCCCCCTCGCCCCCCGAGCCTCGGCATCCCACTCCCCCGATGCCCCTGCGCCTCAACCCCGGCTCCCCCCGACCTCCCTGAGGCTCAGCAGCCTCTTCGCCCCCAACCCCCTTAGGCTCAGCACCTCCTTATTTTTTGACGGTACTTGCAAAGCGCTTCCTATGTGCCAAGGGCTGCTCTGAGCCCTGGGGTACGTCCACGTTGATCGGGTTGGACACAGTCCCTATCCTACACGGGGCTCCCGCTCCCACTCCTCATCCCCGTTTTCCAGATGCATTCGTTCATGCAGTTGCATTTATCGAGCCCTTATCGTGTGCAGAGCACCGGACTAAGCGCTTGGAAAGTACAGTTCGATGAGGGAAACCGGGTGACCTGCCCCAGTCCCCCGGCAGACGTGTGGCGGAGCCCTCGGACTCCCGGGCCCGGACCCTACCCCTTAAGCCACGCTGCTGCGGCCCCCCTGACCTCCTGAGGCTCAGCCCCTGCCCCCCACCCGACCCCCGCCGGGGGCAGGACCCGGCCCGGGTGGGGAAGGCAGGTGTGACTCCTCTCTGGTGACCCCGGCCCCTGCCCCGACCCCCGGCCTCCACTCACCCACGGGTCCATGGCTGGCATCCGACTCCGGCCTAGAGGCCGCGGCGGGGCTGGGAGGGATTCGGGGGGGACTCCGGGGCTGGTCCCGTCCGTCCGGGAGGCGGCTGTTACTACTGGTGCGGGTGCTGCCGTTCTCTAAGACACCTTCCACAGGAAGGGAAAGGGAGGCCACCGACACCTCTACCCTGACCCCGCGACCCTGCTCCCGCTCCCCCCGGCTCCTCGTTAAGAGCTCAGCACGGGCGAGCACCCTTCTAAACGTCGGGGGAGGTACCAGTTAGATTGGAAACGGTCCCCGTCCCCCAGGCAGCTCCAGCATCCCTGGCCCTGCCCCTTTTTCCCTAGGCCCTGCCCCTGATCAGTCAGTCATTCATTCATTCGATAGTATTTATTGAGCGCTTACTCTGCGCAGAGCACTGTACTAAGCACTTGGAATGGACAAATCGGTAACAGAGTCCGTCCCTGCCCTTTGACGGGCTCACAGTCTGAACCAGGCGGCAGGCACTGGTGCTGGGGGGGGGCAGATAACGAGGCGATCAGGTTGTCCCTGTCCCACACGAGGCTCCCCCCGCCCCTGATTAATAATGACCGTACCTTTTAAGCGCTTACTAGGTGCCAAGCACTGTTCTAAGCGCTGGGGTGGGTCCGAGTTAATCAGGTGGGACACGGTGCCCGTCCCAAACGAGGCTCTCCCTGTCCCCGATTGATAGCGACCGTACCCGTTGAGCGCTTCCTATCTGTCCTAAGCGCCGGGGTAGATAGGAGCTCATCAGGTTGGACGCAGGCCCCGTCCCCCACGAAGCTCACGCTTCTGCCCCCCTCCCCGGCCCTGCCCCGATGAGTAACGAGGGGGGTACTTAGATGCTTGCCAGGTGCCGAGCACCGTTCTAAGCGCCGGGCAGCACGCGGACCCCGTGCCCCCCGACCCGAGGGACGTGGCTTCTCCCGCTCCCACCCGCCGGGCCTCAGGAGAGGGCCGGGTCGGGCGGGGGGTGGCGCCGGCTGGAGGGGGAGCCGGATCCCCGCCCCGGGGGGCGAGGGGATGGCTCCCCTCCCCCGGAGGAGCAGGAAGCGGCCTCGAGGTGGTCGACCTCCGCGTGTAGAGGAAGCCGTGTGCCGCCGGAAGCGCGGACGGCCGCTCAGGAAGACGAGGCCGTGGGCCGCGGGCGGGGACCCGGGCTTGGCAGGGGGCCGTCTTCACACCTTGGCCACCCTGCCGGCGTGGGGGCGGGGGAGGCCTCTGCAGGTGAGGCAGAACCGGAACTCCTGCACCCAGTCACCCCGCCGCCGCTTCTTCCCCCACCCCGGGTCCTGCCCGGCTCCCCGACCCATCTCCCGGATACCGGGTTTCGGGGGAGGGTCTCCGAGAAAAGCGGTCGCCCCGAGATTTCCCCCGCCCCGGCCTCCCCCGGAGCCAATCTCCCCCCCGCCCGTCGGGCGTTCGGAAAGTGGAAAAGAGAAGTGACGAGTTTCCTAACCGCGGTTCCCCCTCTGTCACGGAGCGGGGGAGACGGACGGAGGAAGCGCTCCGTCGGTACCGTCGGCCGGGCCTTGGTGGCTTTCACGGGAACGAGCGCTCGGGCCGCGTCTCCCCGTCCACCTCGGCGTCGGACAGAAACCGGCCCCCGTGGGCCTTAAAGGCCTCGGTGGGGCGGGCCCCTCCTCCCTCCCCTCCCCGATCCCCTGCTCCGGCTCGCACGTCCCGCTCCTCTCGCGCCGACCCCTGACCCACGTCCAGCCTCCGGCCGCGGAGGCCGTCCCTCCTCGGATCTGGCCCCGGCCGCCGACTCTCCCCACCTCGAAAGCCCCCCGGGAATCGCATCTCCGAGCGGCCTTTCCCCACCAACCCCTGGTCCGGGCTCGGCCGGGGTCGCCCAACAGACCCCTGGCGGGGCCGGAGTGAGAACCCAGGTCCTCGACTCCCACTAGGCCGGGCCGACTCCCCGTCCGAGCGGGTCGGCTTCCGTCTCCCATAACGCCTCGACCACGGTAAGCGTGAAACGAATGGGACTCTCGTTATGATTAGTACCGCGAGCTCCTTAGCGGAAAATCGGGTTTAAATAAATCAGGAAAGATCAGGCCCGATATCTGTCAGTTCTAAAGCTCCCGTTTCACACCAACGCCCACACGGCCGAGAAGCGGCGTGGAGAGAGGATTGCGATCTCCTGCCGTGGCGTGACCCGGGGCCAGTCACCTCACGTGCCCGGGCCTCGCTTTCCCCTGAGCGGGGATTCGAACCCTGTTCTCCCTTCTCAAATCCCGTGTGGGAAAGTGACCGCGTCCGGCCCCATTGGCCTCCATCTCCCCCGGTGCTTAGCACGTTACTCTTTGTGATCTCCATTAGGCGCTTACTACGCGCCGGGCACCGTTCTAAGCGCCGAGGTAGGCGAAAGCCGATCGGGTCGGACCCGGTCCCCCGACCCCCGTGGGGCTCACGGGCGTCGTCCCCATTCTACGGATGGGGGAACGGAGGCCCAGAGAGGTGAGGCGACTTACCCGAGGTCACCCAGCAGACCGGAGGCGGAGGCGGGATCAGAACCCAGGACGTTCCGACTCCCGGGCCCGCCCTCTGTGCGGTAGGCAACGCCGCCTCTCACTCCGTTTGGCACACGGTAGGCATCTAACAAATATCGCAGAGCACCGGACTGAGTGCTCGGGAGAGTCCGATACAACAGAGTCGGTAGACGCCCTCCCTGCCACAAAAAGCTTACGGTTTAGTGGGGGAGACAGTCGTTAGTCACTCAGTGGTATTTATTGAGCGCTTACTCGGTGCAAAGTACTGCACTAAGGGGTTGGGAATACAACAGAAATAGCCTACACATTCCTTGGCCACGACCGGCCTACGGTCTAGAGGCCTGTGTATCGTAACCTCCCGCCGAAGGTGAGGCCTCTTGAATCAATCGACGGTACTTACTGGGCGCTCCCTAGGTGCGGAGCACTGTCCCGAGCAGTTGGGAGAGCACGATAGGAAAGAATTAACAGACCCGTGCCTCGGTCACGGCGAGCTGAATATCGTAACCTCCCGCTAAAGGTGAGGCCTCGCGAATCAATCAGTGGTACTTCTTGAGCGCCTGGTCGGTGCACGGCACCGTACCGAGCGCTCGGACGGGTTTCCTTCGCCCCTCCCCGGGGCTGTGAGAGCAGTGGATGGGCCAGCCGGTGCAGCGTGGCTCGGGGGAAAGGGCACGGGCTTTGGAGTCAGAGGTCATGGGTTCTGATCCCGGCTCTGCCACTCGTCAGCTGCGTGAGTGTGGGCGAGTCACTTCACTTCTCTGGGCCTCGGTTCCCTCATCTGTAAAATAGGGATTAAGACTGTGAGCCCCACGTGGGACGACCCGATTCCCCTCTGTCTACCCCAGCGCTCAGAACAGGGCTCTGCACCTAGTAAGCGCTTAACAAATACCAACGTTGTTATTTAGGGAGCGTTTACTGTATGCGGAGCGCTGTACTGAGCTGTTGGGAGAAGACAAAAGAACACTGTACCAGACCCCTCCCCGCCTCCCGGGACAGTGTAGAGGGGGAGGGTCCGCCCCTAGCCCGGGGGCAGCTCCGTAAGGGCATCTCAATAAGGCTGAGAGGGACCGGGGATGGAAAGCCTGGCTTTTAGACGCGATTTCTTCCAACTGAATCATTTGATTATGGAGAGGCAGGGAATCGCACTCCCCTCGGGAGTGGAAAGAGCTCGGGCTTTGGAGTCAGAGGTCCTGAGTTCGAATCCCAGCTCCGCCACTCGTCAGCTGTGTGACCGCGGGCGAGTCGCTTCACTTCTCTGGGCCTCGGCGACCTCATCTGTCAAATGGGGATGAAGACGGTGAGCCCCACGGGGTGTCTCCCCCGGCGCTTAGAACAGTGCTCGGCCCATAGGAAGCGCTTAACAGATACCAACATTCTTATTACTGGGGGCTTCCGTGGGAGTGGCGCGGGGCACAACGGCCAGGCCCCGGCCGGAGGGAGACACAGTCAGTCGGTGGTATTTATTGAGCTATTAGTGGGGGCGAAGCACTGTACCGAGGGTTTGGGAATACGACCGAATTAGCCCCCGTCTGTGGGCCGGGGGGGAGGCGGCTAACTCCGCACAGAAGGTGAAAGGTCAGGGGGACGCGTGGGCCGCGCCCCCGGCCCATTTCCAGTTCCCGGCCTCAGTGGATCCGATCTGGGCCCCGCCCCCTGCTCCACCCCGTCCTGATTGGCACCGGGGGGGGGGGGGGCGTGGGACCCCTCCCCCAGTCCCAGCTCCGCCCCCCGGCCCCGCCAGCTCACCAGATCCCGGTTGGTCCGGATCACCTGAGGACCTGTCTGCCCCGGGACGGACCGGCCGCCCGGGGAGGGTGGATGGATGGATGGATGGATGGATGGGTGAGTGAGTGCGTGCCCCGACCCGCCCCACCGTCGTGGGGCTTTGCCCCCGGTGGGCAGGGATTCTCTGCCCAGTGGGCAGGACTGCTGGGGGGCACCCAGGCCCCTCTGCCACCGGTGGGGGACGCGGAAATGGACTCTGCCCGAGTGGGCGGGGCAGTTAGGCCGCTTTGCCGCAGGTGTGGGACGCAGAAGTGGGTTCCTCCCGAGTGGGCAGGGCTGCTGGGGGGCACCTAGGCCGCTCTGCCACCGGTGGGGGTTCCTCCCGAGTGGGCAGGGTTGGTACCTAGGCCGCTCTGCCACCGGTGGGGGCCGCGTCAATGGACTCTGCCCGAATGGACGGGGCTGGTGGGGGGCCGTTAGGCCGCTTTGCCGCAGGTGTGGGATGCATAAGTGGGTTCCTCCCGAGTGTACGGCTGGTGGGGGGCACCTAGGCCGCTCTGCCACCGGTGGGGGTTCCTCCCGAGTGGGCAGGGTTGGTACCTAGGCCGCTCTGCCACCGGTGGGGGCCGCGTCAATGGACTCTGCCCGAATGGACGGGGCTGGTGGGGGGCCGTTAGGCCGCTTTGCCGCAGGTGTGGGATGCATAAGTGGGTTCCTCCCGAGTGGGCAGGGCTGCTGGGGGGCACCTAGGCCGCTCTGCCACCGGTGGGGGTTCCTCCCGAGTGGGCAGGGTTGGTACCTAGGCCGCTCTGCCACCGGTGGGGGACGCGTCAATGGACTCTGCCCGAGGGGGCGGGACTGGTGGGGGGCACCTGGGCCGCTCTGCCACCGGTGTGGGACGCATAAGTGGGTTCCTCCCGAGTGGGCAGGGCTGGCGGGTGGGAGGTCACTGCCTCCGCCTCCCCACGTGCCCACAGACGGGCCGGGGGTTCCGGCCGGGGGGGGGCCTTGGCCCTTGTGCCCCGCGCCACCCACACAGAAGCCCCTTCTTCCCGTCAGGGAAGCTCTCGGAGCCCCCAGTGATCCTATTCCTCCCCAGAGGGAAGTACTATTCGCCGCGTCTCCGTAATCAAATAATTCAGTTGGCCTCGAGGAATAAATCGTCCCTAAAAGTCAGGCTTTCCGTCCCCGGTCTCTCTCGGTGCGTTGTGCCCCGCGCCAGTCACACAGAAGTCTGTTTTTCCCGTCAGGGCAGCTCGGATAGCACCGAATAATCATATTCCCCTCCCCCGAAAGGGAAGCGCGATTCGCCGCGCCTCAATTATCGAATAATTCGGTTGGCTCCACGGAATAAATTTTGTCCAAAACTCAAGCTTTCTGTTCCCGGTCTCTTTCTCTCTCTCCCTGCCTGGTCACGCCGATTCCCGAAGGGACCCGTCCCCGGGTGACAGGGCGGCAGGCGGGAATGGAAAGAAAGAAGTCGAATCAGTAGACGGCGACATCCCGGCCCCGGCCACCCGAGGAAAAGTGAAAGATCCGAAGGCAAAAGCCGCGCCGGCCCCCGGCCCACGTCCCGCCTCTGGCCCGGAACCTCCTCCCTCTTCCCGGCCCACAGACACACGTGACTCGCCCCCCGCTCCGAAGCCTCCCTCGAGGCCCACCTCCTCCGAGAGGCCTTCCCCGATTACACCCTCCTTTCCTCTTCTCCCGCGTCGCCCTCGCAACGGGGTCCGATCCCTTTAAGCCCTTGATTTTTCTTCCCTCCCCTCAGCCCCCCGGCGCCGCCCTCCACATCCGGAATCTCTCCGCGTGTCCGGCTCCCCGCCGTAGACCGTGAGGTCTGTCCTTTATTTATTTCTAGTCATTCAGTCGTATTTATTGAGCGCTTACCGGGTGCAGAGCACTGGACCAAGCGCTTGGGAGAGGACAGTTCAGCAACAGAGGGAGACCGTCCCTGCCCACGCCGGGCTCACAGTCTAGAAGGAGGAGAAGATTAAGGTCTGTCTCCCCGTCTAAACCACCAGCTCATTCTGGGCAGGGAATGTGTCTGCTTATTGTATCGTCCTCTCCCCAGCGTTTAGTCCAGTGCTCTGCGCCCACTCTCCTGTCCCCTCCTTGAGGGCAGGGATTTGTATTTACTATTGGACTCCCCCGAGTGCTCATCAGAGTGTTTGGGCACACGGTAGGTGACTTTATCTCATCCCAACCGCATCGATCGGTCGGTCGGTCACGGGTGTTTATGGAGCATTTACTGCGTGCGGAGCGCTGGGCTGGGCGCTTTGGAGAATGTGCTACACGGGTTGGCCTCCTCACCGGCCTCCCCGACTCCAGTCTCTCCCCTCCCTCGTCAGTAGGATTTACTGAGCGCTTCCCGGTGTTAATTTGTGAAGCGCTTACTAGGCGCCAGGCTCTGTGCTAAGCGCTGGGGTGGGGCTCACGGTCTTGGTCCCCATTTTGCAGGCGAGGCCACCGAGGCCCAGAGAAGGGAGGTGACCTCCCCAAGGTCACCCGGCGACCCGCGGCGGAACCGGGATCAGAGC
This sequence comes from Ornithorhynchus anatinus, assembly GCF_004115215.2. NCBI lineage: Eukaryota > Metazoa > Chordata > Mammalia > Monotremata > Ornithorhynchidae > Ornithorhynchus > Ornithorhynchus anatinus. Next base: position 47,217,167 of record NC_041733.1, read on the forward strand.
CCGGGTCCCACTCCACGCACGACACCGAGCGCCGACGGAGCGCTCGGGACAACGGAACCCACTCTGCCCACGGGTTTCGAGCGGAGGCCCAGACGGTCGTAGAGATCAATGAAGGATGGATAGGCGCAAAAGCCTCGCGGGGGCCGATCCGAGGGCGAGGGCCGCCCGGAAGGGAGTGAGAGAGGAGCAGAGGAGGAGGAGGCTCGGTCGGGGAAGGCCTCTCGGAGGAGACGTGATTTTATTAAGGCTTTGAAGGTGGGGAGAGCGGTGGTCTGCCGGATTGGAGGGGGGGTAAGGCGCCCCAGGCCCGAGGAAGGATGTGGGCGAGGGGTCGGCGGTGAGAGAGGCGAGATCGAGGTGCAGATCTCCGGTCCATACTTCACCCCGCCGCCCCAACAGGCTTTCTAAATCGTCACTCCGCCCCCTCCGCAAAACCCTCCGCTGGTAGGGCCCGGCTCTTCCCGGCGGCCGGCAGAAGATCCCGACGGCGGGACGTTTGGACCCCCCAGGTCCCTTCTCCCTCTCGTCGGCCCCCCTCTCCCGGCCCGGCCGGCTCCCCGCGGTCTTCTCGCGCCGCCGACCTCCCCCAGGGGTCCCCGTCTTTCCCGCCCTCGACCCCCCGGCCGGCCCGCCCGCTTCAGATCCGGCAGAGACCGCGGATCCTCCCCCCTCCCACTAAGCCCTTTAAAAACTTCACTTCCAGGAGGGCTTTCTGTGACTAATTTCTCCTCTCCCGCTGCCCGGGCCCCCTTGCTGTGTCATTTCTGCCTTTGAATTCACACCTTCTAAACCGCTTGTTTTGGTTTTGGGTTTTGTTTTTTTTTTTTTTAAGAAATGATACTCGGTACTATGCGGTCGGGCACCGCTCTGAGCGCTGGGGGAGATCCAAGTTAATTGGGTCGGACAGAGCCCCCCGCCGGCCCCTCCACGGGGCCCCCGACCTAAGCGGGAAGCGGAACGGGGCTTGAATCCCCATTTTACCGTGGAAGGAAAGGAGGCCCAGAGAAGCGAAGCGACTCGCCCGAGGTGGCACGGCGGACCTGGGGCGGAGCCGGGATTAGAACCCAGGGCCTCTGGCTCCCGGGCCCGGGCTCTACCCACCTGCTCGGGAGAGGACGACGGAGTTAGACGTCATCCCTGTCCTCAGAAAGCTGCTAATCTACTCCGAGCGGAGCACCGTACTGAGCGGTCGGGAGAGCACAGCGGAATTAGTAGACGTGATAAGAACTGTGGTATTTGCTCAGTGCTGACTCCGTATATCAGGCGCTGTGCTAAACGCTGGGGTAGATGCAAGATGATGCGGTCACGCCTGGGGCTCGCAGTCTAAGTAGGAGGGAGAACGAGTATTGAAGCCCCGTTTTCCAGATAATAATAATAATAATAATAATGATAACGTTGGTATTTGTTAAGCGCTTACTATGTGCCAAGCACTCTTCTGAACGCTGGGGAAGATAGAGTGATCAGGTTGTCCCACGTGAGGCTCACAGTCTTCATCCCCATTTTCCAGATGAGGTCACTGAGGCCCCGAGAAGGGAAGTGACTCACCCAAAGTCACACAGCTGACAGGTGGCGGAGCCGGGATTAGAACCCACGCCCCCTGACTCCCGAGCCCGGGCTCTTTCCACCGAGCCACGCTGCCTCTCCAGAGAAGCGAGGTGACTCGCCCAAGGTTACAGAGCAGACAAGCGCCGAAGCCAGGACTAGAACTCAGCCCCCAGGCCCCGGATCTGTCGGCTAGGCCGGGCGGCTTCCCAAAAAGGGAGGAGGATGAGGGAGAGGAGAAGAGGAAGATAGAGAGGAAAAAGATCAGGAGGAGGAGGAGACGGATGAGCGGAAAGAGGAGGGAGACAAAGGGAGAGGCGGTGCGGCCTGACGGTTAGAGCCCGGACCCGGGTTCTCATCCCACCTCCGCCGCCTGTCCGCTGTGTGACCCTGGGCGAGTCACTTCACTTCTCTGGGCCTCAGTTCCCTCATCTGCAAAATGGGGATGAAGACCGTGGGTCCCTCGCGGGACGGGGACCGCGTCCAACCCGATTAGCTTGGATCTACCCCACGGCACTTAATACAGTGCCTGGCCCATAGTACGCGCTTAATACCATAAAAGAGAGGAGGAGAAAGTGTCACTAGGAAAGATTCCCTCTCAACCGAGACCGGCAGCTTAAAATCGAGCGCCTGAAGTCGCGTCTGAGTCGCCGATTCTGGGGTGGCTCCGGAGAGGGTCCGTTGGCGCCGAGAAGGTTGTCTGTCACTCAGTGCTATTTATTGAGCGCTTCCCGCGTGCAGAGCGCTGTACTGAGCGCTGGAGAGAGGACAATAGACAGACACGTTCCCTGCCCGCTACGAGCTGACGGTCTAGAGGGGGAGACGTTCGTTCGGCCATCCGCTTGATCGTACTTAGCGAGCGCTTCCTGTGTGTAGAGCGCTGTACTAAGCGCTCGGGAGAGGACAGAATAATTAACGGATACATTCCCTGCCCACGACGAGCCGTTTAGAGGGGTAGAAAGACATTAATAAGGGCCAGGAAGCCGGCATGGAACAGGTCTCGAAGGGAGCCCGGTGGGTCTGAGGCAAATGAACAGCTAAAACCGCCGGGGGTGATAACCACACAAACACCTGGATGGTTAGCGCTCAGTCATGCGGTTGTATTTTTTGAGCGCTTACTGTGTGCGGAGCACTGGGGAGAGGACAACATAACAATAAACAAGTTCCCTGCCCACAAGGGGCTGACGTTCTAGAGGAAGAGACAGATGGTAATAGAAATAAATAAATGAGAGCTGTGGACCGAGGTGGTGGGGACCGAACGGAAGGAGCTAGGCAGGGTGAGGCAGAAGGGAGCGGGAGAAGAGGAGCGGGGGGCCGAGTCGGGGAAGGCTTCTCGGAGGAGATGGGCCCTCCGGAAGGCTTTGAACAGGGGGAGGAAGTAATCGAGGTCGTGGGTTCCAATCCCGACTCTGCCCCTCGTCTGCTGCGGCCAAGTCGCTTCTCTGGGCCTCGGTTCCCTCATCCGGAAAATGGGGATGAAGAGCGTGAGCCCCACGTGGGACGGGGACCGTGTCCAACCTGATCGCTCTGGATCTACCCCAGCGCTTGGCACATAGTAAGCGCCTAACAGACACCGCCAAAAGAAAAAGGGGGTCGAGGTAGTCAGTGCCGGCTTCCCCTGGTTCATTCATTCATCATTCAATCTTATTTACTGAGGGCTTACTGTGTGCAGAGGACTGGACTAAGCGCTTGAGAAAGTACAATGCAATAATAAACGATCACATCCCTTGCCCACAGTGAATGTTCTCAAGCTCTGTGGGGCCATACCTCGGGATATGCAGAATGAGAAACATATCATCTACGTGTCGGGTACCTATCTTTAAATTTTGTGTTATACCTTATTAATTTCAATTAATGTCTGTCTCCCCTTTCTAGACTTGAAGCTCGTTGTGGGCAGGAAACGGGCCTGCCGACCCTGTTCTATCGTCCTCTCCCAAGCGCTTAGTCCGGGGCTCTGCGCGTAACAAGCGCTCTATAAATACCATCGGTCGATTACCTGACATCATCGTTATCGTCCTCAATTTTTTTTTTATCGGTGTTATTTTTTTTCTGGTGTTTAAGCGCTGTACTGTGTGTCAAAAACTGTTTTAAGTGCTGGGGTAGGTTTGAGGGGGTTTTTTTTGGTATCCGTTAGGTGCTCACTAGGTGTCAAATGCCGTTCTAAGGGCTCACGCACTTCGCTCTTCTGTTGCTTAACTTTCTCACCCTACCTTGATCTCGTCTATCTGGCCGCCGACCTCTCGCCACGTCCCGCTTCTGGCCCGGAAGGCCCTCCGTCCTCGTGTCCCACAGACTACGTCTGTCCCCCCACTTTAAAGCCTCATCGAAGGCCCGTCTCCTCCAAGAGGCCTTCCCCGATTAAGCCCCCCTTTCCTCTTCTCCCGCTCCCTTCTGCGTCGCCCCGACTCGCTCCCTTTATTCTCCCCCCGGCCTCGCTCCCCTTATGCCCACCTCCCTCATTTATTTATTTCTACTGTTGTCCGTCTCCCCCTCTAGTAAGCTCGTTGTGGGCAGGGAATGTGTCTCTTTATTATTTCAGACTCTCTTCCAAGTCCAGTGCTCTGCACACAGCGAGCGCTCAGTCAGTACGACCGGACGAAAGAACGAACGGAATGTGTCCGTTATATCACGTTAAGCTCCAGCTCAGCTCTGCGCGCAGTAAGCGCTCGATAAATACGATCGATGGATTGATTGACCGATGCATTCGTTTCTAGCCCAACTCTGGGCACAGTGCTTGGCAGGCGGTGAGTGCTTAGCGAACACCCGCGTTTTCGGAGCGGCTCTTTTAGTGCTGACGTTTCGTAGACGCGGCGCTGCCTCGTTGGGAAGAACCCGGACCCGGGCGTCAGAAGGTCCCGGGTCCTAATCCCGGCTCCGCCGCTTGTCTGCTGGGAGGCCTTGGGCGGGTCACTTCACTTCCGTGGGCCTCGGTGACCTCATCTGGAAAATGGGGATGGAGACGGTGAGCCCCACGGGGGACGGGGACCGGGTCCAACCCGATTAACTTTTACCCATCCCAGCGCCTCGGACGGTGGTTGGCCCTTAACGGGTACCGTCATTACTATTATTGTCATCATGGTGCCTGGCACATAGTAAGCTCTTCAATACCGCAATTATTATTATTATGTGACCAAAGTGAAAGGAGAACGAGGTGCTGTAAACCATACGATTATCAGTCAGTGGCGGATGGCCTTCATGTGTTCGTGATGCGGTCTGTACCTTGGCCCTCTGTAAAAATCTCACAAGTATCACATGCACCCGGAGATCCCCTTCACGCCCGCTTGCCCGAGAACAGAGAAGCAGAGCCGGCGGCCTGGTCTGGTGGGTAGAGCCCGGGCCCGGGAGTCGGGAGGACCCGGGTTCTCATCCCGGCTTGTCTGCGGGGTGACCTTGGGAGAGTCACCTCACTTCTCTGGGCCTCGGTTCCCTCGGGAAAATGGGGATGAAGACTGGGAATCCCGTGTGGGGCGGGGACCGGGTCCGACCTGCTGACTCTGTCTCTCCTCCAGTACCTAGTACCTTTTCACTTAGTAAGCGCCTAAACGATAGCAGTGAAAAGCTAATTTTAAATATAGGCTTTCCGGCTTACGGTCTACTGATGGGGGTAACGCTTGGGAGAGGATTTTGCAATAAGCCCAATAATAGCATTTCAGTCGGCCGATCCGTCGTATTTACCGAGCACCTGTACTGTGCCGAGCGCCGGACTAAGCGCTTGGGTGAGGACCGTCCGACAATAAACGGACGCGTGCCCTGCCCGCAGCGAGTTGACCGTGCAGAGAGGCAGAGGGACTCCCTTCAATAGAGATGAATCCATTACGGACGTGGACGTAAACGCTGCGGTGGGGCCGAGGGAGGGGTGAAAATCAAGAACTTGAAGGGAACCGATCCAAGCCGTGCAAAAGGGAGAAGTTCGGGGCAAGAGTTTAGTCAAGGGAGGCCTCTCGGAGGAGATGTGCTTTTAATGAGTCTTTGATGGTGAGGAGAGCAGTGGTCTGTCAGATATGAAGGGGGAGGGAGTTCCAGAAGAGAGGGAGGATGTGGGCAAGGGGTTTTCAAGATGAGATCAAGGCGTAGTAAGCAGTAGGAACAAAGCGAACCGGCCGGCTTGTAGTAGATGAGCGAGGTGAGGTGGGAGGAGGCGAGCCCGTGGAGCTTTTTAAAGCCGACGGTGTCGAGTTTCTGTTTGATGTGTAGGTGGAGGGGTAACCACCGAGGAGCGGGGCGACGCGGCGTCAATGGTTCGGTAGAAAAATGATCCGAGCGGCAGAGCCGAGCGTGGACTGGAGTAGGGGGAGGCGGGGAGGCCTGCGGGGAGGCCGGCGCGGTCACCCGGGGCTTGGGAGCAGTTGGGGCGGAGAGGAAAGGGCGGATGGCAGCGGCCATACGAAGGTCGAACCGACGGGATTTGGTGACAGACTGAATGTGCCGGTTGAAGGAGAGGGAAATGGAGGACAATCTCAAGGTTCCGGGCGCGTGAGGCGGGGAGAGTAATAAAAATAAGGAATGACTGTGCGATCTATTAAGGGTTTACTCAATGCCAGGCACCGTACTAAGCCCCAAGCTGATGACGGTCCCTGTCCCACGTGGGGCTCGCAAGTCTTCATCCCCGTCTGACAGATGAAGTCAACGAAGCACAGAGAAGTGACTTACCCAAGAGCGGACGAGCGGCAGAGCCAGGATGGGAACTTCTGACTCCCGGGCCCGTGCTCGATCCACCAGGCCATCCCGCTTCCAGCGGTGTCGTCCACGGGCGGGGGGCAAAACCAAGGGAGGACAGGTTTTGGGTAAGAAGGGGAGGAGTCTCGGACACGTTAAGCTTGAGGCGACGGGAGCCCATCCGAGCAGAGCCGTCCTGGAGGCAGGAGGCGATGCCGGACGGCAGAGCGGGAGAGACAGCGGGGCTGGAGAGGGAGATTTGGGAATCGTCCGCTTGGGGATGGGAGTCGCAGCCGTGGGAGCGAATGGGTCCTCTAGACTGTGAGCGCGCCGCGGGCGGGAAAGGGTCTCTTTGCCGTTATACCGTACTCGCCCAAGCGCTTAGTACAGTGCTGTGCACACAGCGGGCGCTCAATAAATACCACCGAATGAATGAATGAGTCCTCCAAGGGAGTGGGCGTGGGTGGAGACTCAGAACTGAGCCTCGACAGAGCCCCACCGTCGGAGGGGCGGGGCAGATGAAGAGCCCCGATTTTTCAAGACCCTCCGGTGGTTGCCCGTCCACCTCCGCGTCACACAAAAAACTCGGCTTTAAAGCCCCTCCGTCGTCTCGCCCCCTCCCACCTCACCTCGCCACTCTCTTACTTGGACCCGGCCTGCACGCTCTGCTCTTCTGGCGCCAACCTTCTCAGCGCGCCTAGGTCTCACCTGTCTCGCCGCCGACCCCCCCCCGCCCACATCCTGCCCCCGGCCTAGAGCGTCCTCCTCCCTCAAATCGGACAGGCGACGTCTCTACTCCGCTTCAAAACCTTCTCGAAGGCCCATCTCCTCCAAGGAGCCTTCCCCGACTAAGCCCTCCTCTCCCTCCCTCCCGCGTCGCCCTGACTCGTTCCCTTTATTCCTCTCCTCTCCCGGCCCCACAGCGCCGACGTCCGTATCTCTCGTTTATTTACTTCTGTTAACGTCTGTCTCTCATCGTGGGCGGGGAATGTGTCTATTTATTGTCCGTCGTCCTCTCCCAAGCGCTTAGCCCAGTTGTCTGCACGCAGTAAGCACTCAATAAATACATTCGAATGAATGAATGAGCTCGCGAGAGACTGAGGATATGTGGCCAGAGAGATAGGAGGAGACCCAGGAGTGGACCACGTCAGCGAAGCCGAGGTTGGACAAGGTTTCCGAGAGCAAGGGGCGGTCCACGGCGTCGAAGGCAGCCGAGAGGTCGGGGAGGATCTGGATAAAATAGAGGCCGGTGGATTTGGCGAGGAGGAGTTCATCGTCGACCTTAGAGAGGGTGGTTTCTACGGAGCGAAGGGGATTTCTGCGTAGCGAAGGGGACGGAAGCCAGACCTCAGAGCGTCGAGGAGAGGAGATGGAGACGGCGGGGGTAGAAGACTCGCTCCAGGACTTTGGAGAGAAACGGTAGGAGGGGAGCGGTCAAGGGAGGTTTTTCTTAGGAGAGGGGAGAGACGATTGAAAGCAGTGGGGAAGAAGCCATTAGATGGGCTGAAAATGGAGGGCCGGGAGGGGAAGGGGCAGGTGTTTCGACGAGGTGCGAATGGAGGGGTGGATTTTGAGAAGAGGCAGGAGAAGAGCTCCTCTCGAGATACTGCCGGGAAAGATGGGAGAGTCAAAGAAGGGTCAGGAAGAGGGAGGGACAGGAGAGGAGCAAGGAAGATTTTGGGGAGATGACACCCGGTGGTTTCAATTTGCTCAGTAGAGTAGGCGGCCGGGACATCGGGGGCGAGGGATGGGGGACGCGGGGGGGGTCGAGGAGGGGGTCGAACGGCGGAAACAACCGGGCTCGGGAATCAAATACGGAGGGAGCGATGGTGTTGCCGGGCGGAGGAGAGGGCGGAGTGAGAACGGGCCAGGATGAGCTCGAGATGGAAGAGGTCAGCCCGATCTCTAGATTTCCGCCGGCAGCTCTCTGCGGCTCGCGCGAGGGAGCGGAGGAAGTGGACTGAAGGGGATCCAGGGCTGTGGGTTCGTGGTACGAGATCGGTGAAGGGATAGGGGAGCGTGTGTGTTGAGGTCAGCGAGGAGGGCGGTTTTGAGGGCGCAGGTTCGATCGACGAGGGAAGGTGGCTTGTCCGTGGAGGCCAAATGGGGCACGGTGACGCGAGGGACCCGGACGGGGTCATGAGATGGGAGCTCTCGGTGGAGGGGCGGGACGGGCTTGCGAGGAGGGGCCGGGGAGAAGGCAGGTGAGGAGGTCTGGTCGGAGAGAGGGGTTTCGGAGTTGGCGAGGGTGGAGATCGTGCGGCGGCTAGAGAGGGTGAGAGCGAGCGCGTGTCCGCGTCGGCGAGTGGGCGAGGGGGAGCAGGAGGCCGGCGGAGTTGACGAGCGATAGAAAGCGGGCGGCGGGAGGGTCGTGAGGAACACCTGCGTGGATACGGAAGTCCCCAAGGTGCGCCGAAGGGTCGGAGAAAGAGAGGAGTGTGAGAAAGGGATCGAAATGGTGCCGACGGTTGGAGGGGGGTCCTGGGGGGCGGTAGATGACCGGGACCCGGGTCTGGAGTGGGTGGTAGGGGCGGATGGGCGGGGACGGTGCGAGAGCGGCGCTGGGGCGCCGGAAGGAAGCCGACGCCTCCTCCTTTCCCGGGGAGTCCGGGGGAGTCCGGGGACGATGAGGCCCCCTCCGGAGAGAGCGGCAGGGGAGGCCGGCTCGTCTGGGGAGAGCCGGGTTTGGGCGATGGCGAGGAGGAGGAGGAGGAGGAGGAGGGGACGGGTCAAGGATGAAGGGGACGGATGAAGGGAAGGGATGAATTCCCCATGATGGAGCGGAATTCCACGGGGCACACCTGGTTGAGGCCGTGGGGGCTGGGGGGAGGGAACAGCATGCGGGCGGGGAGGGGGCCGGGAAAGAGAGGTGTGAGGGTGGGGGCCGGTTGGATGGAGAGGGATGAGGGCGTTGCTGGGAAGGAAGGACGAGGATGGGATAATAACAGGAATTCAGTATGTGCCAGGCACTCTGCTAAGAGCTGGGGTGGTTAAAAGCCCATCGGGTTGGACCCAGTCCCCGTCCCACGTGGGGCTCATAGTCTCGGTTGCCATTTTCCAGATGAGGCGACCGAGGCCCAGAGAAGTGAAGCGACTGGCCCGAGGTCACACAGCAGGCAAGCGGCGGAGCCCGGATGAGAACCCAGCTCCTCTGACTCCCCGGTCTGTGTTCCATCCACTAGGCCGTGCTGCTGCTTAGTACAGTGCTCTGCCCCCCCCATAAGCCCTTAATGATTTCACTCCTACTTCCTCCACTTATCGCTCCGCCCCTCTCCTACCATTCCTTTCCCAACTCTTTGAGTTGTCTACGCCCGCTGCCGGTCCCCCAGTTTTCTCTGACTCCCTCCGACCCGACTCCCGTCCCCTCCGCTCCGTGGAAATCACCCCCGTAGAAGTCACTGACGATCACCTCGGTCCGTCCCGCTCCCCCTCGGCCTCCGGGCCGCCTTCCGCCCCGCCGACGGCCCCCGGCCCCCGCGGCCCCCGGCCCGCCTCGGCCCGGCCGACGCCGTCCTCTCCCGCCTCTCCTCCCGTCTCTCCGGCCGCCCCCCCTCCGTCTCCCGGGCGGCTCCTCCTCGGCCTCCCGCCCCCGGACCGCGGGGGTCCCTCGGGGCTCGGTCCCGGGTCCCCTCTTCTTCTCCGTCTCCCCCCCGCTCGCTCGGAGAACTCATCCGCTCCCACGGCTTCGACTCCCGCCTCTCTGCGGACGCTTCCCGACTGCACGTCCCCGGCCCCGCTCTCGGTCATTCATTCTATCTTACCGAGTGCTCGCTGTATACAGGGGACAGTACTGAGCGCTTGGGAAAGTACGACGATGAACCAGACGTATTCCCTGCCCACAGCGGGCTTACAGTCTAGAGGGGAATCGCCCACTCTGCAGTCTCACGTTTCCTCCCGCGTGCGTGACGTCTCTACTTGGATGTCCTGTCGTCACCTCGGAAGTAACGTGTCTAAAACGGAACTCCTTATCTTCCCAACCAAACCCTGTCCTTCCCGTGACCTTCCCATCGCCGCAGACCCCAACCTTCTCACCGCACCTCGATCCGATCTCCCTCGCCTCCGACTTGGCACGCGCGTCCCGCCTCTGGCCCGGAACACCCTCCCTCCTCGTCTCCGACACGCAACGACTCCCTCCCCGCCGTTCAAAGCCTTATGGAAGGCCCGTCTCCTCCAGGAGGCCTTCCCTGACTGCAACCCTCCTTTCCTCGTCTCCCCCTCCCTTCCGAGGTCGCCCCGGCTCGCTCCCTTTCTCCCTCCCCTCTCCCGGCCCCCCGGCGCTTCCGTCCATCTCCGTCATTGATTTCTGCTTACGTCGGTCTCCCCCCTAGACCGCCGGCTCGTTGTGGGCAGGGAATGTGTTCTGTTGTTCCGTCGTCCCCTCCCAGGCGATCACTCCAGTGCTCTGAACGCAGTAAGCGCCCAATAAATACCACGGACTGACTACTACAATTTCTGCTAGACGGCTTCTACTTGGAATACACTGATTCCATTTCTGCCGTGGCTACCAAGTAGCGTGGTCCAGCGGAAGGAGCCCGAAGGACCCGGGTTCCGGTCCCAGATCCCGCCTCCCCCTGGGACCCTGGGCCAGCCGCCGCTCCGGGCCTCAGTTTCCTCATCGGTAAAATGGGGATGAGGACCGCGAGCCCCACGTGGGACCTGGACTCCGTCCACCCTCGTCAGCTTCTCTCTCTTCATAAATACCATAAAAAATAAAGTCAGAGGTGATCCGAGGGGAAGAAGGTCACTTAAAAAAGGCCAAGCTCTATTTACTGACTACTGACCGTGCGCAGAACACTGTACTGAGTGCTTGGGAGAGTACAGTCCCGTGGCCTCGCGGGTAAAGCCCGGGCCTGGGAGTCAGAAGAGGGACCTGGGCTCTGATCCCCTTGCTGTGTGACCCCGGGCAAGTCACTCCACTTCTCTGGGCCTCAGTCATCCCATCTGTAAAATGAGGATGAAGCCCCGTGAGCCCCAGAGGGGACCCGACCCGATTAGCCTGGATCTCCGCCGGCGCCCCGAACGGCGCTCGACACACGCTCCGCGCTTAACCGAATACCACCTTGACGATGATCAGACACGCTGCCTGCCCGCAGTGAGCTGAGAGTCTAGTCCTCTGGAGCGAAGAGTTGATAAAAAGCCGCTCAGCGAGGCAGGGCAGACGCAAACAGGAAATCTGGTGGCCGGAAAGAAGTTTGAGAGTTTGAAGAGCGTTTTCAAGAGATGGCAGGGGTAGTCAAAACATTTCGTCTACCTTGGAAACGTAAGCAAGAATAGAAAACCAATCGATGAATCTGCTTAACAAACAAATTACCGACTTTCCTGAAACTCTCTCTCTTCCCCCAGCTCCTAGATGTTTACGCTCTACCCTCTAGACTATCAGCTCCCTGTGGGCAGGACACGGGTCTCCCCCCTCTGTTGTACCGTCCTCTCCCAGGCGCTCAGTACAGCGCTCGGTCGATGGATCACGCGTTCACCCGCCATGAAGGTCTGCTCGTTGCCAGTTGCCTAACCCTAAACCACCTCCCCCAGAGATGGTTGATTTAATCGATCGACCACTTGATCGGCGGTATTTATGGAGTGCTGACTGGGTGCAGAGCACTGTATTAAGCGCTTGGGAAAGGACGGTACATACCGTCGATTGCCGGGCTCGTCCCTTTCGACCGGTGGTATTTATGGAGCGCTTAGGGGGTGCAGAGCACTGTACTGGGCGCTGGGGAAGAGGATAAGCAGAGTGGTCAAGTGCAAGGATCGCGGGTCTGGAAATCGGGGGATCTGGGTTCTGCCGGGTGACCTTGGACGAGTCACTTCCCGTCTCTGGGCCTCAGTTCCCTCATCTGTAAAATGGGGATGAAGGCCGTGAGCCCCATGCGGGACAGGGACCGCGTCCAACCCGATGAGCGTGGCTCTATCCCAGTGCCTGGCACAGGGTAAGCGCTTAACAGATACCGTTAAAAAAACTCCAGGCCAAAAAAATGAGTTGGTAGACAGGGGCTCTTGCAGTAGATGGGGGAGGTTAAAATGACTTCATTTGAGACAGGTGGCAGATTTTGAATTTTTTAGGGTAATTGTTAGGTGCCAGGCGCCGTCCTAAACGCCGGGGTGGGTCCAAGCTGATCAGGTTGCACACGGGGACTCACAGCCTTCACCCCCCTTTTGCAGAAGAGGGAACTGAGGCCCGGAGAAAGCGACTCGCCCAAGGTCGCACAGCAGACGAGGGGCGGAACCGGGATGAGACCCCCCGGTCCTCTGACCCCCAGGCCCGGGCTCTACCCCCTAGGCCACGCCGCTTCTCTTGAAGGAGACGATATGCTTTTCAGGAGGGTGGGCAAGGCGGAGAGAGCCATCCTCTGTCGGTTACGAAGGGGGAGGGCGTTGCGTGCCGGGGGAGGATGTGGGCATGAGGATGTGGGCAGCGAGATGGGCGAGGTAAACTGCAGGCGTGCCCTCGGGACTGTAAACTCCTTGTGGGCAGGGAACGTGTCTGTCAGCTCTTGTTATACTGTACCGGGCGCTCAGTACAGTGTTGTGCGTAGAGAAAGTGCACAATAAATGCCACTGACATTTTTTAAGGTTCCGAGGGCTACCCGCCCCCCCCCGTAGCGTAGCGGACGGAGCACGAGCCTGAAAGTCAGAAGGTTACGGTTTCTAATCCTGGCCTCGCCTCTTCTTTGCCGAGTGGCCCCGGGCAAGTCGCTTCTCCGGGCCTCGGTGACCTCATCTGGAAAACGGGGATTACAAGCATGGGCCCCGTGCGGGGTGGGGACTGCGTCCGACCCGATCTGCTCGCATCCGTCCCAGGGCTTAGTGTGCGGGGCATAGTAAGGGTTTAACAGATGATGATATTATCATCAGAGGAGCGGGGTGTGCGGGCTGGGCCGGAGTAGGAAATCAGGAAGGTGAGGTCGGAGGGGGCGAGCCCATCGACGGTGAGGAGTCTCCGTTTGACGCGGAGGCGGATGGGCAAGCACCGGAGCGTCTGGGGGAGGGGGGAGACGGGCGCCGAATGGATTTTTAGAAAAACGACGAGGGGAACACAGTGAGGGATGAACGGGACCGAGGAGAGGCGGGAGGCAGGGAGGCCGGCGAGGAGGCCGATGCGGTAATCAAGGCGGGCGGGGAGAAGCGTGATTGCAGTTCGGCTGGAGAGGAGAGGGCGGATTTATGGATGTTGCGATGAGCGGGACCGACGGGATCGGGTCTCACGGAACGGGCGGGTCGGATGAGAGGGTTGAGCTGAGGATAAAGCCAAGGTTAGGGGCCCGGGAGCCGGGAAGGACGGTGGCGCCGTCCGCAAGGACGGGGAAGGACTGGGTTCGAGGGGGGGAGGAGGAGGAGGAGCTCGGTTTGGGAAGGGTTGAGCGTGAGGTGACGGGAGGAAGGCCGAGCAGAGCCGTCCCGAAGGCGGGAGGAAACGCGAGACTGCAGAGAGGGCGGGGCCGGAGATGGACGCTGGGGAGACGTCCGTCCGCACAGAGGTGGAAGTCGAAGCCATAATTAGGAGGCGGGGGAGCCCGCAAAAGGGTCCGACAGCCTGGCCTCCTAAATCATCCGAAAAATGCATTTTTCTGTGCTATTAAACCCCGAGATGCAGGGGCTCTAACCCAGCCTAACGGCTAGAACGCCATCGACTCATCTGTAAAATGGAGATTAAGACCGTGAGCCCCATGAGGGACGGGGACCGTGTCCAACCCGATTAGGTCGCATCTACCCCGGCGCTTAGACTGGTGCTTGGCACGTAGTAAGCGCCTAACGAATACCGCCTTTATTAGCCGCGTCGGATGGGCTCTTATCAAGTGGTTTGAATCGCTGAAAACGGAGAGGGCAGAAAGGCCCAAGTCATTCAGTGGTATTTATTGAGCGCTACTGTGTGCAGAGCACTGTACTAAGCGCTCGATGGATGGGGTCCGAGCCTGGGAGTTAGAGGACCTGGGTTCTAATGCCAGCTTGGCACTTGTTTACTTGGTGATCTCGGGCAAGTCATTTCATTTCCTCCATGCTTCAGTTTCCTCCTTTGCAAAATGGGGATTCGATACCTGTTCTCCCTCCGACTTAGACTGCGAACCCCGGGGGAGGGGGAGGACAGGGACCGTGTCTGATTTATCATGCTTTTCGCCCAGTGCTTGGCACACGGTATATCCCTCACAAATACCGCTTTAAAGGCATCGATCTGAGTTACGGGGCAGCACGGGAGCTACAGAGAATATCCACGGGGAGGCACGGGAAGGCCGGTCAACAGACCAATACCGCGGGAGAAGGTCAGTCGCCAGAGACGCAGCGTGGCCTCATGGAAGGAGGCCGGACCCGGGACTCCGAGGATCTGGGCCCCAATCCCGACTCCGCCACTTTCGTGCCGCGTGACCTCGGGCGAGCCGCTTCATCGCTCTGCGCCTCGGGTACCTCGTCGGCAAAATGGGGATTCGCTACCCGTCCGCTCCCCTCCTCACGCTATCAGTCCCGTGCGGGACTTGATTATCTCCTATCTCCCCCGGTGCTCGGCCCGGTGCTTGGCATGGACTAGAGCTTAACGTAGCCCTTAATTATTGTTTTTATTAATCGACGGTATTTGTTGAGCACTTACCGTGTGCTGAGGTGTAAGTGCTTGAGAGGGTCCAAAACAAGAGTTGATAGAGACATTCCCCGCCCACCATTAGCTTACAGTCGAGTGGGGGAGACAGAGGTTAATATTTAAATAAATGTCAGCTACAGAACTTGAAATGACATCGACCCCAAGGAGTGGATGGGTAGCCACCGGAGGGTCTTGAGGAGCGGGGAGAGGTGGACCAAACATTTTTGGAGAAAAGCGAGCCGGAGTGTGGGGAGAGTCAGGAAGCGGGGAGGTCAGCGAGGAGGCTGACGCGGTCATCCGGGCGGGAGGGGAGAAGCGACGGGGCTGACGCGGCCGCAGTTGGGGTGGAGGGAAAAGGGAGGATTATAGCCACGGTGTGAGGGTCGAACAGACGGCATCCGGGGACGGATCGAATGAGAGGGGTCGAGGAGGACCCCGGGGCTGAGACCGGGAAGGGCGGTGGTGTCGTCTACGGTGATGGGAAAGTCCGGGGGGAGGACGGGGTTCGGGTGGAGAGAGGAGGAGCTCTGCTCCGGACCCGTTAAGGTTGAGGCGTCGGCGGGACGTCCAAATAGAGCCGTCCCGCAGGCGGGAGGAAGTGCGAGACTGGAAAGAGGGAGAGAGAGCGGGGCCGGAGAGGGAGATTTGGGAATCGTCCGCGGGGAGGTGGGAGTCGAAGCCGGGGAAGTGAATGAGTTCTCCGAGGGAGGCGGTGGAGACGGAGAAGAGAAGGGGACCCGGGTTCTGAATCCCGCCCCCGCCACTCGTCCGCTCTGTGACTCTGGACCCGTCCCTTCGCCTCTCTGGGCCTCGGTTTCCTCAGCTTCAAAACGGGGACGCGGGACCTGCCGAGAGGAGCGGGAGAGGGCAAAGAGGACAGACCCCAGTGGCGCCCGGGAGAGGGCGGAGAAGGTAGAGACGCTGGGAGGGGGCAGACAGGACAGAGAGGGCACAGCCGGCCCCAAAGCCCGCCCTATCCACTCGTGTTTGGCTCGGGGTCCGCTCTGACCGCCGGATCGCTTTTGGCCGGAGCGGCGGGCTGTCCGCTCGGCTGCCGTTTGTTTTTCCGGCAGGAGGGTACCCACCCCGGGCCCCGGTGGGATGAGAACCCGGGTCCTCTGACTCCCAGGCCCGTGCTCCGTCCTCTAGGCCACGCCGCTCCCCGCGATCCCAAGGCCCCGGGACCTCTCGACACCCCGCGGACCTCCTGTCGGGTCCCCGACGCTCCCTGCCGACGTTCTGCCCACGGAGGGAGTGCGGGCAGACCGGCCTCGGCCCCTCCTTGCATCGAGGCGGGTTTCGCTCCCGGAGGTGCGGGCCCGGGAGTCGGAAGGTCACGGGTTCTGATCCCCCCTCCGCCTGTCGGCCGCGTGACCCCGGCCGAGTCGGCCGCCTGGGCCTCGGTGACCTCATCCGTAGAACGGGACTGCGTCCAACCCGACCTGCTCGTCTCCACCCCAGCGTGCGGGACGGTGTCTGGCACAGAGTAAGCGCTTAACAGATACCACGTTTATTTTATTTGGAAAACTGCGGCCCCGGGCGGGGGGACGTCTGACCCCCCCCCCCCCCGCCCCGGGGAAATCGCCCGCATCCCCGGGGCCTGGAAGCAGCGTGGCGGCTAGAGCCCAGGCCCGGGAATCGGAAGGTCATGGGTTCTGATCCCGGTCCTGCCCCCCGGTCTTGGGGGAGTCGCTTCACTCCTCTGGGCCTCCGTTCCCTCCTCTGTCAGACGGGGAGGGGCACGGTGAGCCCCGGGCGGGACGGGGACCGTGTTCACCCCGATCTGCTCTGTATCCGCCCCGGCGCTTAATACGGGGCCTGGCACACAGTAAGCGCTCTACGAATACCACCGTCATTAATGGAAAGAGCCAGCCCGCTGCCCTGCCAGGAACCAGATCGAGGGACTCACCCTCCCGGGCGAGGGGCCCCCGTGGCCCACGGCTCGGCTCGGGCGGCCCCCGGCCCCCTCCCCGTCTCCGAGCGGGAGGGACCGAGCCGAGGACGATCCGTTTTATTGAGCGGTGCCAAAAAAAAAAAAAAAAAAAAAAAGGGAGGGGGTGGGTGGGTGGGGAGAGGGGGGCAAGAGCTCCCGCGGGGCACGGGTGGCCGTCCGGGAGGGCGGGGCCGGGCCCAGCCCGGGCCTCGCCCCCGCCTCGCTCTGCCTCACCGCGGGGGCTTCAGTCTTCGTGGATGCTGAAGAGCTTGGCCACCTCATTGAGGTCCTCGTGCTCCTCGCCGTCCTTGATGATCTGCGCGGGAGGGGAGACGGGGGCCCGGGGGGCCGCTGAGCCGCGCCCGCCCGCCCGCCCCCCAGGCCGCCCCCTCCCCGCCCCCGCGGCCTCCTGGGAGGGGACGCCCGGCCCCACCTTCCGGGCGACGGGCATCCGGTTGAAGACGTTCCAGAGCAGGATGCCCACGACCACTTTATCTCTGAGGTAGAAGACGACGCCCTTGCCGTAGTCCTCTCCCGGCCGGGGGGCCTGGGGGCCGGCCGGGCCCCCGGCGGGGACGGTCGCGTCGGGGGCCTCCGACTCGGTCTCGCTCTCCGAGCGGATGCCCGTCCCTGCGGGGGAGAGGAGGCGGCGTCCGCCGGTCACGGCCGTCGGGACCGGGCCCCGCCCGGCCCCGCTCCTCTCTCGGGCCCGGAGGGAGACGCTCCCCCGCCGCGGGGCCTCCTCCCGTCCGGCTCGGGGGGGGGGGGGGGTGATCCGACTCTCCGAGAGAGGGCGGACGGGGGGGTCCGGCGGGGGTCTCCTCACCTGACCGTTCCGTGGCGGACCGCGGGCTGTCTCTGGCGGTGGCTTTGGCGAAGACCCCCACCGTGGGCAGGCTACTGTCCACGAGGCCGATGGCTTCGTAGCCGACGTCGGGGCCCAGGTCGCTCCTGGGGAGGGAGAGGACGGCGGGAGCTCCGGCGGCGGCGGGGCCGGGGACGCCGCCGGCCGGCCTCCCCTCCTCCCCCCGTCGGCGGCCTTACCAGAACATGGACTGGTGCCAGTAGGGCTTGGCGGCTCCCGTCATGTTCTCTCCCGCCAGTCGCCCGCTGACGACGGCGTGGTCGTGGTGCTCCACGCGCCTCCGGCCCAGCTTCAGGTCGTAGAAGCAGGCGGCGTCACCGGCCTGAGGGGACGGATGGCGGCGTGAACCTGGGGCCGTGCCCGGGGGGCGATGGGGGGGGGGGGGGGCGTGCGCGCGCGCTCTCCTCCGGGAGGTCTTCCCCGATTTCGCCCTCCCCTCCTCCCCCTCTCCGCGTCCCTCGGCCCCCTTGGGGAAGGGAAAGGGGGACGGGAACGGGACCGCCGCTTCCCCTCGGCCACGGACCCGACGCGGGGCGCGGGAGTCCGGGGGGGACCTGGGTTCTAATCCCTCGGCGTGGGGGCCGCGAGGCGCCCGGGGCCCCGGAGTCGCCGCTCTCCCCCGGAGAGGGGACGGAGGAGGAGTCCGGTCAGCCCGTCGTATTTGTCGGGCGCCGACTGGGTGCGGGGGACCGTGCTAAGCGTCTGGGCGGGTGACGTTCCCTGCCCACGACCAGCTTACGACCACGTCTGCGCCTCAGCGACCTCACCCGGGAAATGGGGACGGAGACCGGGAGCCCCACGGGGGACGACCCGATGGCCTCGCGTCCACCCGGCGTCCGGCGCGGTGCTTGGCACGTAGTGAGCGCTTAACAGATACCCAAACTGGTCGTCTCAGTAGGGGGCTGGAGGTCCGGGGGAGGGGGAAGCGGTCCCGGGGGACCGGCCGCCGTCGGGGATCCCGCTAGCCACTTGCTTCCGGGCGTGGGTCTCCCCGGGAGGGAGGGAGGCCACTGGAAGTGCAGTGGGGGCGACTGGTTTTTATGGGAAGCTCGCCCCCTGCTGGCCGGGGCCACCCCGGGGGCGGGGGGGGCAGACACCCCCTCTGTTAACACTACCCGATAATAATGACGACAGGAATAATAACTGCGGCGTCGGCTAAGCGCCCGACTAGGCGCCGAGCACCGTCCCGAGCGCCGGGGGGGACCGGGCCGTCTCCCACAGCCGGCTCCCG
The DNA here is from genome assembly GCF_004115215.2 of Ornithorhynchus anatinus. Classification (NCBI taxonomy): domain Eukaryota; kingdom Metazoa; phylum Chordata; class Mammalia; order Monotremata; family Ornithorhynchidae; genus Ornithorhynchus; species Ornithorhynchus anatinus. The sequence goes on from NC_041733.1 coordinate 47,235,960, forward strand.
GTCTTAACGGCGGGGGGAGGGGATGGGTGTCGGATGCCCATTTTACAGACGAGGACACGGAGGCCCGGAGCAGTGAGGTGACCCGCCCGGGGTGGCACGGCAGACGGATGGAGCCGGGATTCGAACCCACATCCCCGGGACTCTCGGGCCCGGGCTCTCTCCGCCAGACCGTGCGGGGGGCAAGGAGGATTCCTGCGCCAGGTGTGATTAGGACTATTATTACAATGACGTCGGTATCCGTTAAGCGCTCGCTACGTGCCGAGCACCGTTCCAAGCGCTGGGGTAGACACAGGGGAATCGGGTCGTCCCACCTGGGGCTCCCGGTCTTCACCCCCACTTTCCGGATGAGGGAACTGAGGCCCCGAGAAGTGAAGCGACTCGCCCACAGTCACCCAGCTGACGAGTGGCAGGGCCGGGATCCGAACTGGTGACCTCTGACTCCCAGGCCCGGGCTCCTTCCACTGAGCCACGCTGCTTCTCTAGCTATATTATATAATGACGGTAACACATCGCTCTCGTTATTAGTAGTGCCTCGGGAGTTGCCGAGCGCTGTTCTAAGCGCCGGGGTAGATCCGACTTAGGTCGAGGGCGGTCCCTGTGCCACAGGGGGCTCACGTTCATAGGCGGAGGGGGGAGAATCGACTCCCCCTTTTCCAGTGGAGGAAACCGAGGCCCAGAAAACCGAAGGGACTCACCCGAGACAAGTGGCGGATGAGGAGGGTATTTGTTAAGCGCCTAGTCCGTGCCGAGCACCGTTCTGCGCGCTGGGGTAGACACGAGGCCGCCGGGTCGTCCCGCGCGGGGCTCCCAATCTTTATTCCCCTTTTACAGAGGAGGGAACCGAGGCCCAGGGAAGTGAAGCGACGGGCCCGGGGTCACCCGGCGGACAAGCGGAGGAGCCGGGGGGAGAGCCCAGGACCGGGCGCCACCCACGGGGCCGCCCCGCCGGGGTGGACTAGCCGGCGGCCGGCGGGCGGGGGGAGGGGGCCTCACCACCCAGATGTTGGAGCGGGCCTGCAGCTCCGCGTTCACCCGGAAGCCGCCGAAATCCGAATCCACCTCCAGGCCCCCCGACTTGGCCAGCTCCACGTTGGGCTCCAGGCCGACGGCGGCCACGATGTGGTCCGTCTCCACCTGGGAGGGAGACGGACCCGGCGACCCGTCACGGGGAGGGGGTCGGCGGCCCCCGGGGCCGCCCGCCCCCCTCGCCCGGCGCTCTTCCAGGCATTCGTCCGTCCGGTCGTATTTACTGAGCGCTTACTCCGCGCGGAGCGCCGTACTGAGCGCTTGGAAAGTACGGTTCAGCGAAAAAGCACCGGGGTCGATGACGACGACGATCGCGGTGCTCGTTAAGCGCCTGCTCTGCGCCCAGCGCTATTTTAAGCAGTGCGGTAGACACGAGCTAATCGGGTTGGACCCGGTTCCTGTCCCACGCGGGGCTCACGCTCTTAATTCCCTTTTTACGGATGAGGGAACCGAGGCCCAGAAAAGCGAAATGAGTGTTTTTCTCATTTTACAATGGAAGTTGTTAATAATAACGATAACGTTGGTGTCTGTTAAGCGCTTACTACGTGCAGAGCACCGTTCTAAGCGCCGGGGGAGCTCCGGGGTCATCGGGTGCTCCCACGTGAGGCTCACGGTGAATCCCCATTTTCCAGATGAGGTCACTGAGGCCCAGAGAAGCGAAGGGACCCGCCCACGGCCACCCAGCTGACAAGCGGCAGGGCCGGGATTCGAACCCACGACCTCGGACTCCCAAGCCAGGGCTCCTGCCACGGAGCCGTGCTGCTTCTCTAAGCGCTTCCTGTATGCCGGACGCTGTACTGAGCACCGGGCTAGCTACCAGGCGGTCAGGTTGGAGGCTGTCCCTGTCGCGCGGGGGGGGGTTCCCGGCTTTCCACCCCATCTTACGGAGGAGGAAATTCAGGCCTAGAGAGGTGAGGCGACCAAGCCCGAGGTCTCCCGGCCGACAGGGGGAGGAGCCGGGATCGGAACCCGGGTCCCCCGACCGCCCCCACCCAGGGTGCCGGAGCGGTCCAGTGGCGGGGATTGGAACCCGGATCCCCCTGCCTCGGAGGTCCGGCCTCCGGCCACTAGGCCCCGCTCACCTTGCGGCCGTCTTTCAGCTCGACGACGACCTTGCCGCCTCGGAAGTTCACGGCCTGCACCACGGCCCCGGTCAGCACCTTGACCCCCTCTGGGAGGGCGGGAGGCAGAGGTGGAGGGGGGCCGGCCGGCCGGGGCCGCCCCGCCCTCCGCCCCCGCCCCGCCCCGCGACCCTCACCTTGCCGGACCCTATCGGTCGTCCAGTCGCTGAGGTATCCCGGCAGGATCTTGCCCATGTTTCCGCTCTCGGGGAAGACCTGGACGACTTCGGCCGCCGAGCGGGAAGCCCGGGCTGGTGGGGGGAGGCGGGAGACGGGAGCTGGACCCGAGGGTGGGGGACGGCGGGCGGCGGGCAGCCTCCCCCCCGCCCCCCAAACGCCGCCCGGGAGCCCCGGGTGGGACGGGGGCCGCGTCCGGGCCGAGGGACCGGCGTCTATCCCGGCGCTGAGAACGGCGCCGGACGCCTAGTGAGCGCCGGATAAATGGCGGCGGGGCGGGGGCGTCGGCGTCGTCACCTTTGCGGCCCAGGGCGCAGGCCAGTTCGCTGCCCAAGAAGCCGCCCCCGATGACGGCAACGGACTTCCCCTCCCGGGAGATCTTCTCTAGGGCGCGGAAGTCCTCGATCTGTGGGACCGCAGACATTTAGAGATGGGGGTCCTCCGACGGAGGGGGTGCTTTTGGGGGGGGGGGGCGGTGTCTGCTGGATCGAGCCCCTCTCGCGAGCACCCGAGAGTCCCCCCCGCCCCTCCCCCGTGCAGGTGGGCACCTCCCAACGGCCCCCAAGATGAGGGCAAGGCCGAGGCCCCCCGCCGCCCCGCGGAGGCCCCTCGGGGACGGATCTGGGGGTCGGGACCGGGGCCGTCACCTTCCTGAAGAGCGTCGTCCTCTTCTTCACGTCGGGCCCGGCCCTGCTGATGGCCGGCAGGTTCCTGGGCGTGCCCCCTGGGGGGGGGGGGGGGGGCGACACGACGGGGGCGCCTCCCTCAGTCTCCCCCGCCGCGGAGGGGTCTCGGGCCCCGGCGGGCGGTGATGGGGGGCGGTGGGTCGCCTCGGCGACCTCCTCCACCCCGGGACTCCGTCTCGGAGGCGAACGGCCCGACCCTCCCCGCTAAGACCGGCCGGGGGTCCCCGGGGAGGAAGGGTCGGGGAGCGGGAAGGGGTCCGGCCGACAGACACCCCGGCTCCGGGGCTTTGCCGGGCCCGCTTCAGGCGCCACCGCCCCGGGGACCGGACCGCTCAGGTGGATTGGCGGGAGAAGCCCCCCGCCCCCAAGGGGTCCCCCCCCAACCCGCCCGGCCTCACTTTCTGCTTACGGCCTCTCTCTCACTCTCTCTCTCTCTCGGCTGTGGCTTAGCTAGATACCAAATCAACCTGTGCTTTAAGCAACTGCCTTCCCCGACCTGAACCTGCAAGGAAGCCACGGGGCCGGGTCACGCGGGGGCCCGGGTGGCCGGCCTAGAGGCCGAGGGGGGCGGGAGGGCGGCCCCCCGAGGGGAGCCCCGCTCTGCCCACGGCCCCGGCGCGGGGGGTCGGAGACACTGACCGGTCGCGATCAGACACTTTTCGTAGGAGATCTGGGCGCCGTCGCTGAGCTTGGCCACGTTGGCTCGCACGTCGAGCTGCACGACCTGTCCCCGCAAACACCCCGCGGTGAGTCGCCGGCCAGCCCGGCGGGAAGGCGGCGGGCGGGCGCGGCCGGGGGGTCCCCGCCCCGAAAATCCGCTTCTGCCCCGCACGGCGGCCCGGCTCCCGCGGCCACGGGGTCAGCGGGTGCGGCCACGGGGCCCCTCCCTGCCCCTTCCCGGCTCGGGGTGCCGCTGCCCGCTGGAGCGGGGCTGGGGGCGCAGAGGGCAGGGGCAGGCAGGAGGAAGAGGGGGAGAAAGCGGTGGGGAGCAAAGGGCGGAGGGAAGGGGAAGGGAAGGGGAGAGAGGGAGAGGAGGAGGAAGGAAAAGGGAGAGGAGAAGGGAGGAGAAAGGGAGAGAAGGAGAGGGGGAGAGGAGGAGGAAGGAAAAGGGAGAGGAGGAGGAGGAAGGAAAAGGGAGAGGAGCAAGGATAAGGGAGAGAAGGAGGAAGGAGAAAGGGAGAGAAGGAGAAAGGAGAAAGGGAGAGAAGGAGAAAGGGAGAGGAGGAGGAGGAAGGAAAAGGGAGAGGAGAAGGAAGGAGAAAGGGAGAGGAGGGAGAGGAGGAGGAAGGAGAAAGGGAGGGGAGGAAGGAAAAGGGAGGGGAGGAGGGAGGAGAAAGGGAGAGGAGGAAGGAAAAGGGAGAAGAGGAGGAAGGAGAAAGGGAGAGGAGGAAGGAAAAGGGAGAGGAGGAGGAAGGAGAAAGGGAGAGGAGGGAGAAGCAGGGGAGGAGAGAGAAAAGAGGAAGAAAAAAGCGAGGAAGGAGGGAGAAAAGCAGAAGAAGAAAGTGAGGAAGGAGGGAGAAAGGAAGAAAGTAGGGAAGAAGGAGGGAGGAAAAAATGAGGAAGGAGGAAAAAAAAAGAGGGAGATGAAGGAGAAGAAGGGGAGCGAGGCAGAAGGGGAGACAGAGTGCGAGAGGAAGGCATGGCTTTCCAAGCCCAAGATGAGCTGGCCGTAGCCTGGGCGTGAGGACAGCGGAGTCTAGATTCGTCAACGGTCGGCTCGCTGTGGGCAGGGAACGCGCGTTTACCGTTGTACGCTAACGAGCGCTTAGTACGGCGCTCGGCACCGGGCAAGAGCTCAGTGAAGACGACCCAACGAGTGAACGAACCCGGGTTCCGACGCGAGGGCCAGGGCACCCGGGGGAAGCAGCAAGCCGCCGTGGGCCACCCCTGCCCCGGACAGTGGTCCGGACGCCCCCCCCCCCCCCCGCTACCCACCTTCCTGCCGGAGAGGACGGCCACACCGCCATTCTCCGTGTGCGGCAGGTCCTGGGCCGAAACGTAGAAAGAAGGCGGCTGGAAATAGATACTTGGCGGAGAGACGCACGGAGACAGAGACGGGGGACGGGGGAGGGGGGCGGGTAGAGAGGAAGTTAAAAGAGAAACCCCAAAACGCAAGCGGCCGGATCGACGACGACAATGGTGGTGTCGGTTGGAGCGGTCGGTGGGTGCCAGGCAGCTGGCTGGCCTCCCGGGGGAAGTCACGGGGCCTGGGTTCTAATCCCGCCGCCTCTGCCGCTTGTCTGCCGTGAGACCTCGGGCAAGTCGTTTCACTTCTCTGGGACTCAACTGCCCGGGGGGGGGGGGGGACGGCGCCGCCAAGCCCCACGCGGGACGGGGACCGTGTCCAACCCCATCAGCTCGGACCTCCCCCGGGGGCTTCGTACAGCGCCGGGCACGTGGCGAGCGCCTCCCCCCCCACCCCCGCCCTCTCCCCCTCCCCGGTGACAGCCGGGCCCACCTCCGCTCCTTTCCGTTCCACTGTTTGAAGCGCAGCGTTTCGGTGACGTGGGGGTCGTCGGAGAACCACAGCTCCTTGGACAGCGGGGGCCGCATATAGGGCAGGTCGGGGTCCTCGGACACGATGAGGACCTTGGGGGAGACGGACGCGGGGGCGGTCGGAGGGTCTCCCCCCCATCCCAGCCAGCACGTCCGGAGTCTGTCGTCCTCTCTCCCTCGACGTCGGCCTCCCCCTCCGGACCGTCAGCTCGTTGTGGGCAGGGGATGGGCCTCTCCGTTCTACTGTGCTCACCCAAGCGCTCGGTACAGTGCTCCGCACACAGTAAGCGCCCCGTAAATGCCCCGGACTCATCTCTGGTCACGTCTCGCTCCCCCGGCCCGGCCTGTAAGTTCACCGGGAGCCCGACGTGGGACCACCCGATGACCTCCTATCTCCCCCAGCGCTTAGAACGGTGCTTGGCACATAGTAAGCGCTTAACAGATACCATTATTATTGTGGGCAGGGAACAGGCCTGTTGTATCGTCCTCTCCCAAGCGCTCAGTACAGTGTTCTGCGCACATTAAGCACCCGATCAACACCGCCGAGACTAATTTATTTGTTTAAATTAACGTCTGTCTCCTCCTCGAGACTGGAACCCGGTCGGGGGCAGGGAACGTGTCCGCTGATGGTTCCGTCGTGCTCCGCCCACGGGAAGCGCTCGGCAAAGGCCCCTGAGCGCGCGGGGCGGGGGAGGGCGGCCGCCTTACCCTGGCCCCGGGATCCCGGGCCCGGATGGACCTGGCGGCGGCGAAGGCCGCGGTGCCGCCCCCGATGAGCAGGAAGGGAGCGTGAGCTGGTGCCGGGACCGGGGGCCCCGCCGCTCCGGGCCTGCCTGAGACCGCCAGAGACGGACAGAGACGGTGAGAGACACACGCGGACGGGAGGTGAGGGCCCCCGGCCCCCTCCCCCAGTCCCGCTCGCGCGGAGGGACGGGGCCGGGCCCCGCCGCGTGACCTGGGCCGAGTCGCCGCCCCTCTCACCGGCCGCCGCCGCCGCCCGCTTTTCCTCCGGGGTCCGGCCGAGTCCCGCCAGCCGCTCCTCGTATCTCCTCTGGTCTTCTTTCACCGTCCTGTAGGCCTGCGGGGGGGGGGGGGGGGGGCCGGACGCGCGCTCGTCGGGTCCGCCGGCTCGGACGTGTCGCGCGCCCGTGGTGGGCAGGGCGCCGGACTGGGCGCTCGGGAGAGGGCAAGAGGAGGAGAAACGGAGGCACGCCCTGCCCACGGCGGGTTGACGCGGACGTTAATAGAAAGGACAGACGCGGACGTAACTGGTGTGGGGCTGGGGGGGGGGGGGTGAGTAAAGAGAATATATGAGAGGACAATATTATTATTTCCCTGCCTACAGTGAGCTTACAGTCTAGAGGGACAGAATGATGACAATGATAATGGAGTCTGTTAGGCCATCGCTACGTGCCAGGCACTGGACTGAGCGCCGGGGTGGATCCACGCGAATCGGGTCGGGCACAGTCCCCGTCCCGCTTGGGGCTCACGGTCTCCACCCCCGTTTTCCAGAGGAGGGAACTGAGGCCCAGACGCGAAGGGACCGGCCCAAGGTCAGAGAGCAGGCCAGGGGCGGAGCTGGGATTAGAACAGTATTGCTAACGATGGGATTTGTCACGCGCTCACTATGTGCCAAGCTCTGTTCTAAGCACTGGGGTAAACGGGTCATCGGGTCGTCCCCCGGGGGGCTCCCAGTCTTCATCCCCATTTTCCAGATGAGGTCACCGAGGCCCAGAAGTGAAGCGAGTCGCCCGAGGTGCCGCGGAAGAGGAGGGGCGGAGCCGGGATTAGAACCCAGGTCCTTCTGACTCCCGGGCCCGCCAGGCCACGCTGCAGCCCATCGGATGATCCTCTATCAACCCCGGCGCTCACTACGGCGCCCGGCCCACGGTAGGTGCCTAAGACCACTCCGATGACGATTAGGAATCGAAGAAAGGAGAGGCGGATGGACGGTTTCCCTCGTGTGGCGCCGGACAGGTGAGGATCATCTGAAATCGTGCTTTCCGGCGCCAGGATCTGGGAGGCGCTTAGCAAGTACTCGAAGCGCTGAGGGAGTTCATCAGGCCGGACCCGGTCCCTGCCCCGCGTGGGGCTGGCCGTCTGAGCGGGACAGAGATGGGTCAGCTCGTGGTGGGCAGGGAACGTGTCTCCGTATTCACTCATTTCGTTCCTTCGGTGGTATTTATTGAGCGCTTGCTGTGTGCAGGGCACTGGACTGAACGCTTGGGAAAGGACAATTCGGCAAGAGACGACCCCTGCCCGCCGACGGGCTCACGGTCTAAGAGGGGGAGGCGACAGCGGAACGGGTAGACGGGCGTCAAGACCATCAAAGTAGATAAATACCATCGTAGATTAGATACGCGATGGTACTTATATAGAGTTTATTCAATTGTCTTTATTGTTTATTGTCCTATTTAGCGGTCCCTGCAATTTCCCAGACGATCATAGATGACAACGCGACTGTGTCTGCCAGGCTCCTCCGGAGCTCCTCACGCTGGGCCGCCAGGCCTCTCCGCTCTACAGTTTACCGTTCTGTCGTCCTCTCCCCGGCGCTCAGTACAGTCCTTCGCACGCAGTAAGCGCTCCGTAAATACGGCCGAATGAACGAGTGACTGGACCCCCATTTCACGGGGGAGGAAACTGAGACCTGGACGAGTGAAGCGTCTTGCCGGAAGTCGCGGAGCCGGGATTAGAACCCAGGTCCTCCGACTCCAGGCCCAGGCTCTCTCTCTCTCTCCACTAGAGACACCGGTCCAGTGGGAATCACGGTGGGCGGGGAATGTGTCTATCGTTGTAGCGTCCTCTCCCAAGCGTTCGGTACAGTGCTCCGCACACGGTAAGCGCTGCATCAAGGTGACCGAACGAATGGGAAGCAGCACGGCCCAGTGGGGAGAGCCCGGGAGTCAGAAGGTCTTGAGTTCCAATCCCCGCTCGGCCCCTTGCCCGCTGGGCGACCTTGGGAAAGTCACTTCTCTGGGCCTCGGTTCCCTCCTCTGGAAAAGGGGGATGGAGACCGTGAGGCCCACGCGTGTCCAACTCGATTTGCTCGTATCCACCCGAGCGCTTAGTACAGTGACGGGCACGTAGTCAGCGCCGAACCGAGGCCGTTATTATTATACGTAGGGGCGGGGAGTGTGCCCGTTTAGCGTGATACCGTCCTCTCCCAGGCGCTCGGTCCAGCGTTCCGCCCACAGGAAGCGCTCAATAAATGGGACGACGTGAGGGACGAACCGGGGGGACGTCGAAAGCAAGGCCGCCTGGGGGGCGGGGGAGGCCTCCCGCTCCGCCCGCTACTTACGTAAGCGCCGGCTCCCAGGGCCGACAGGCCCACGAAGAGGAAGAGCCCGGAACTATTGACGCGGCCCCCGGGCGGACCGGAGGTGGACATCTGTGAGGCGGGGGTGAGTTCGAGGGGACCGTTCCATCGCCGCCACGAGGGGCCTGGAGGGACACAAGGGGGTAGACGCAGTTCACGCAGGAGGAGGAGGGTGCGATGGTGAAATCTCAAAATACAAAACCCAAACGTCAACCGTGACACCCAGTGACGGCGACGGTATCCGTTAAGCGCCTACTGTGGGCCGAACACCCTTCTGAGCGCCGGGGGAGATCCGAGGTCATCGGGTTGGCCCGCGAGGGGCTCACAGTCTTCATCCCCATTGGACAGATGAGGGAACTGAGGCCCGGAGAAGGGAAGTGACCTGGCCAAGGTTCATTCATTCCTTCAATAGTATTTATTAGTAATGGTGGTATCTGTTAAGCGCTCACTATGTGCCGAGCACCGTTCTAAGCGCTGGGGGAGATACAGGGTCATCGGGTGGTCCCGCGGGAGGCTCACAGTTGATCCCCATTTTGCAGATGAGGGAGCCGAGGCACAGGGAAGGGAAGGGACTCGCCCACGGTCGCACGGCTGACAAGGGGCAGAGCGGAGATTCAAACTCATGACCTCTGACTCCCAAGCCCGTGCTCTTTCCGCTGAGGCGCGCTGCTTCTCCACTGAGCGCTTACTATGCGCAGGGCACCGTACTAAGCGCTTGGAATGGACAAGGTCGCCCGGGCAGACGCGTGGCGGAGCCGGGATGCGAATCCAGCTCCTTCCGCCGCCCGGGCCTGGGCTCTCCCCGCTGGGCCGTCCGGCTTGGAGCCCGTCGACTTGCCTCATCTGTAAAATGGGGGTTCGCTGCCCGTTCTCCCCCTTATTCAGTCCGAGTTCCCGGGCCCTCAGCGTGTGCAAAGCACCGTCCTGAGCACGCGGGGGAGGACAACGCGACAGTCGACGACGCATACGCTCCCCGCCCCCAACGTGCTCCCGTTTGGATCTGGGCCCCACGGAAGACCTCGTTAGCGTGAGTCTAATAATAATAATGTCGGTATCTGTTAAGCGCTTACTATGTGCAGAGCACTGTTCTAAGCGCTGGGGGAGACCCAGGGGAATCGGGTTGTCCCCCGTGGGGCTCACGGTCTTCATCCCCATTTGACAGATGGGGGAACTGAGGCACAGAGAAGTGACTCGCCCACGGTCACACAGCTGACGAGTGGCAGAGCTGGGATTCGAACTCATTCATTCATTCAATAGTATCTATTGAGCGCTTACTAGGTGCACTGTACTAAGCGCTTGGGGCGAACAAGTCGGCAACAGATAGAGACGGTCCCTGCCGTCGGACGGGCTCACGGTCTGATCGGGGGAGACGGACGGACAAGACGAGACAAGAACTCATGACCTCTGACTCCAAAGCCCGTGCTCTTTCCGCTGAGCCACGCTGTTTGTCTGAATCTCCCCTGGGCGCTTAGTACGGTGCCTCGCACAGAGTTGAAGCCCGACTCCCCCCTCTGGACTGGAAGCTCGGTGAGGGGAGGAGGTGTGTCTTTAAGTTGTCACGCTGTCCCAAGCGCTTGGGCCAGTGCCGCGCGCAGAGCAGGCCCTCCGTACACGGTCGCCTAGGGGTCTAATAATAGTCACGTCGGTGTCTGCTCAGCGCTTACTACGCGCAGGGCGCCGTTCTAAGCGCCGGGGGAGATCCGGGGTCACCGGGTGGTCCCACGGGAGGCTCCCGGTCTTCACCCCCCTTTTGCAGACGAGGGAACTGAGGCCCAGGGAAGCCAAGGGACCGGCCCACAGTCCCCCAGCTGACAAGGGGTGGAGCCGGGCCAACGGGCACCATCCGACCGCCAAGATCTGGGGTCCGCGGGTCAGGGGGGCTGCCGCGGCGTCTCTTCCGGGGCCCCGGGCGAGTGGCTTCCCCGGGCCTCAGTTTCCCCATCTGTAAAACCCGGCTTCTGTCTCTCCCTGTTGGGCCCGGCGGGCGGGGGCCGCGGCGCGGAACCGGTGCACCTGCCCGGACCCCTCCCCCCAATCCCCGCCCCCCCATCTGCTCCCCCTCATCCTCCCCTCCCCCAAGCCCCCCCTGGGACCCTCACCTGGCCCCCCCCCCAGCCCCTCCCCCCCACTGAGCCCCCCCAACCCCCCTCAGGGTCCCCCCCCCCCGCCCCCCCAAACCCTCTCCGGGCAGCGCGGCTCGGTGGCAAGAGCCCGGGCTGGGGAGGTCCGAGGTGACGGGTTCGAATCCCGCCTCTGCCCCTTGGCAGCCGGGTGACCTCGGGCGAGTCGCTTCCCTTCCTCTGGGCCTCAGTCGCCCCATCTGTCAAATGGGGATGGAGCCTGTGAGCCTCACGGGGGACAAACGGACGGCCCGGGATCTCGCCCAGCGCTCGGCCCGTAGGAAGCGCTTGACCCACACCAACGTTAGTGGGAGGCAGCGTGGCTCCGCGGAAAAGAGCCCGGGCCGGGGTGGCGGGTTCGAATCCCGCCCCTGCCCCTGGTCAGCTGGGTGACCTTGGGCGAGTCACTTCCCGGGGGCCTCAGTGACCTCCTCTGCAAAATGGGGATGAAGCCCGGGGGCCCACCTGAGGACCTTGCATCGCCCCCGCCCCCCCGGCGCTTAGAACGGCGCTCTGCACCCAGTAGGCGCTCAGCAGATAGCAACATGATGATGATGCTCCCCCCACCTGCTCCCCAGGACCCTCCCCCTTCCCGCCCCCCCTTTATGGCCCCCTGGCAGGCGCCGAGCGCAGCGTCCCGCAGAGAGCGGGCGCTCAGGCTGCTGACCTGCAGGGCGGCCCCGCTGTCCGGCGGGCCCGGGCCCGGCCCGCACCAAGGCCGCCAGCCTGGGGAACATGGACATGGCAACGGGGGCGGCCGGCTCTCCCACGCACGCACGCAACCACGCACGCACGCACGCACGCAACCACGCACGCAACCACGCACGCACGCACGTACGCACGGGCCGCCCGGGGCCTTCGCCCATGGCCCCGCCCCCGGGCCCCGCCCCTCTCTCTCGCGCGCTCATTGGCTCAGGAAGCCCGCGGCCCGCGCGCTCATTGGACGAGGGGGCCCGCGGCCCGCGCGCTCATTGGACGAGATAACCCGCGCGTTCATTGGCCGAGGGAGCCCGCGGCCCTCGCGCCCATTGGCCGAGGCGGCCCTCGCGCCCATTGGCCGAGGCGGCCCTCGCGCCCATTGGCCGAGGCGGCCCCCGCGCCCATTGGCCGAGGCGGCCCCCGCGCCCATTGGCCGAGGCGGCCCTCGCCTCCATTGGCCGAGGCGGCCCTCGCGCCCATTGGCCGAGGCGGCCCTCGCGCCCATTGGCCGAGGCGGCCCGCGGCCCGCGCGCTCATTGGCCGTGGGATTCCCGCCCCTCCTCAGTGCGCCTGCGCCCCTGCTCCTGCCCTCACGTGCTCTTTTGACGGCCGGAGCCCCCTCCCCGCCCGCGCGCTCATCGGAGGCGGGAGCCCCGCCCCTCCGCAGTGCGCCTGCGCCAGCCTCACACGCTCTTATGATGGCGGGGGCTTCCCGCTCCCAGCCCGCGCGCTCATTGCTTAGAACAGGGTGTGGCACCTAGTAAGCGATTAAATGCCATCGCAACTAGGAGTCAGTTGCGGGAAGGAGCACCGGCCTACGAGTCACGCGCTCACTGGACGCGGGAACCCCGGCCCGCCGCAGTACGCCTGCGCCGACCTCCCCGCGCCCTCTCCCTCGGCCCGCCGCAGTACGCCTGCGCCAACCCCGCCCCTCGAATCCCCGTCCACCCCTAGCCCGCGCTCATCGGAGGCGGGAACTCCGGCCCGCCGCAGTGCGCCTGCGCCGAGCCCCACGCGCCCTTTCCCTGTCCCTCGGCAGTGCGCCTGCGTCGACTGCACCCCCACGCGACCTCCGCCCCGGCCCGCCGTCGTGCGCCTGCGCCGACCCCGCCCCCACGCGCCCTCCGCCCGCCCCGCCCCTCCGCCGTGCGCCTGCGCCGACTCCGCCCCCACGCGCCCTCCGCCCCGCCCCTCCGCCGTGCGCCTGCGCCGACTCCGCCCCCCACGCGCCCTCCGCCCCGCCCCTCCGCCGTGCGCCTGCGCCGACTCCGCCCCCCGAGTCCCCGCGCGCTCATTGGCCGCGGACCCCGCCTCGCCCCACTCCGATTGGCCGGCGGGGCGGCGGGGGGCGGGGCCGAGGGTGGGCGGCGTGCGCAGGCGCGGGGCGGCGCACGTGGAGAGCGGCCGGGCGATGCTGCGGGCGGCGCCGAGGCGCCTCCTCCTCCCGCGGGGGGGGCCGCCGCCGCCTCCTCCGCGCCGCCGCCGGGCTTGCATCACGACGCCCATCTTCTACGTGAACGCGGCCCCGCACATCGGACACCTCTACTCCGCCCTGCTGGCCGACGCCCTCGCCCGCCACCGCCGCCTGCGGGACGCCGTCCCCGTCCTGCTCTCCACCGGTGAGAGCCCCACCCCATCCCCGTGCACGGCGCTGGAGCGGATGCCGAACCAAAAGGAAACCCCCTTTGGGGTTCCCCCCGTCCCCTTTTGCAAAGGGGGAAACCCAGGCGCAGAGCAGCAGGAGCATCATCGTGGCCTTTGCTGAGCGCCCAAGATGGACCGGGCGCTGTGCTAAGCGCTGGAGCGGATGCAAAACCAAAAGGCACCCCCTTTGGGGTTCCCCCCGTCCCCTTTTGCAAAAGGGGAAACCGAGGCGCAGAGCAGCAGGATCATCATCGTGGCATTTGCCGAGCGCTCAATATGGACCAGGCGCTGTGCTCAGCGCCGGAGCGGGTGCAGAATCACCAGCTCCCCCTTGGGGTTCGCACCCTCCCCTTTTGCAAAAGGGGAAACTGAGGCCCAGAGAGGTAGAATCATCGTGGCATTTGCCGAGCGCTCAGCATGGTCCAGGCGCTGTGCTAAGCTTGGAGTAGGTGCAGAATCATCAGGTCCCCCTTGGGGTTCGCACCCTCCCCTTTTGCGAAAGGGGAAACTGAGGCCCAGAGAGGAAGATTCATCATCGTGGCATTTGCCGAGCGCTTAGTATGCGCCAGGCGCTGTGCTCGGCGCCGGAGCGGGTGCAGAATCACCCGCTCCCCCTTGGGGTTCCCACCCTTCCCTTTCGCCAAAGGGGAAACCGAGGCCCAGAGAAGTAGAACGAGAAGCAGCGTGGCTCAGTGGAAGGAGCCCGGGCTTGGGAGTCGGAGGTCGTGGGCTCGAATTCTGGCTCTGCCGCTTGTCAGCCGTGTGACCTTGGCCAAGTCACGTCTCTGGGCCTCAGTGGCCTCCTCTGTAAAATGGGGATTAAGCGCGAGCCTCACGTGGGGCACCCTGATTACCCTTCCCCCACTAGACCGTAAGCCCATCGGAGGGCGGGCACTGTCTCTGTTACCGATCTGTCCATCCCAAGCGCTTAGTACAGTGCTCGGCACATAGTAAGCGCTCCATAAATACTATGGAACGAATGAATCGAATCGGCGTGGTGGCACGTGCCAAGCGCTCACTATGGGCCAGGCGCTGTGCTCAGCGCCGGAGCGGGTGCAGAATCATCAGGTCCCCCTTGGGGTTCGCACCCTCCCCTTTTGCGAAAGGGGAAACTGAGGCCCAGCGAGGTAGAATCATCATCGTGGCATTTGCCGAGCGCTTAGTACGCGCCAGGCGCTGCGCTAAGCACCGGGGTAGATAGAATGTCATCAGGTCCCACGTGGGGCTCACACCACCCCATTTTACTCATAATAATAACGTTGGTATTAGTTAAGCGCTTACTACGTACAGGGCACCGTTCTAAGCGCCGGGGGAGATCCAGGGTCGTCGGGTGGTCCCACGGGAGGCTCACGGTCTTCGTCCCCATTTGACCGACGGGGGAACCGAGGCCCAGAGAGGTGAAGCGGCTCGTCCCAGGTCACCCGGCTGACGAGTGGCAGAGCGGGGATTAGGACCCAGGACCCCTGACTCCCGAGCCCGGGCTCTTGCCACCGAGCCACGCTGGGAACGGAGGCCCAGAGAGGCGACTTGGCCGAGGTCACACAGACAAGGGGTGGAGATGGGGTTAGAGCCCAGGACTGGGCACGTCCCACCGGCACCCCGTCCCCTTTGAGTACTATTTGTTAGGCGCCTGCCAGGTGCCGGGCGGCGTCCCGAACACTGGGGCGGGGGCCAGATCGTCGGGCCCGCACGCTTCAACCCCATTTTACAGACGAGGTCGAGTGGGTAGAGGCCGGGCCTGGGAGTCAGAAGGACCTGGGTTCTCGTCCCGGCTCCTCCAGCTGTCGGCGTCTGCATCTGTTAAGCGCTTACCATGTGCAGAGCACCGTCGTGAGCGCTGGGGTGGATACGGGGTCGTCGGGTTGTCCCACGCGAGGCTCACGGCCTTCACCCCCATTTGACGGACGAGGGAACCGAGGCACGGAGAAGCGAAGCGACTCGCCCGCGGTCCCACCGCTGACCAGTGGCGGAGCCGGGATTCGAACCCGTGACCTCTGACTCCCAAGCCCGGGCTCTCGCCACTGCACTACGAATTAATTCGTTAAAAGGAGCCAACCTTTATCTAAAGCGGCTACAGAAGCGAACGGAGGACCCTCATTCTCCATTAGTAAATAACGTTGGTATCTGTTCGGCGCTTACTACGTGCGGAGCACTGTTCTAAGCGCTGGGGGAGACACGGGGTCACCTTGGGCGAGTCACTTCTGGGCCTCGGTCCCCTCATCGGGAAAATGGGGGTGGGGACGGAGCCCCGCCTGGGACCGGGATCAGATCCGACCCGATGAACCTCTTAGATAACGGTGATTATGATGGTGCTTGTTAAGTGCTTACTGCGCGCCAAACGCTGTTCTCAGCGCCGGGGGGGAGATACGAGGTCATCGGGTTGCCCCGCGTGGGGCTCATGGTCTTCATGGTCGCTGCTTGTAGAAGCAGCGTGGCTCGGTGGCAAGAGCCCGGGCTTAGGAGTCAGAGGTCATGGGTTCGAATGCCGACTCCGCGCTGTGTGACTTTGGGCAAGTCACTTAACTTCTCTGTGCCTCAGGTACCTCATCTGTGAAATGGGGATTAAAACCGTGAGCTCCACGTGGGACAACCCAATCACCCTGTGTTTTCCCCCCCCCCCCAGCGCTTAGAACAGTGCTTCGCACATAGTAAGCGCTTAACAGATACCATCATTATTATTATTATTGTTCATCCCCATTTTACAGATGAGGGAACTGAGGCGCAGAGAAGCGAAGCGACTTGCCCAGAGACACACAGCTGACAAGTGGTGGACCCGGGATTAGAACCCAGGACCTCTGACTCCCAAGCTCGGCCTTTTTTCACTTCATCCACCCCAGCACTTAAAACAGTGCTCGGCACGTAGCGAGCACTTAACAAGTACCCCTCGTTATTCTCAGCATTATTACTGTTACTGCCCATGAGTCCCTCCGATCAACTGAGGCGGCCGTCCGTCAGGCGCCGACCTCGGGCTGGGGAGGCTGCGAACCTCAGAATGTGCTTTGACCCGTCTCTCCGCCTGTCTCGCCGTCCGTCTCTCCATCTTGTCTCCCCGTCTCCCCATCTCTCCGCCCGTCTCCCCCTCCTCATGCGTCTCCCCGTCTCCCCGTCGTCTCCCCATCTCTCCGTCCGTGTCCCCGTCCGTCTCCCCGCCGTCTTCTCATCTCCGTCCGTCTCCCCGCCTCGCCTCCGTCCGTGTCCCCGTCCGTCTCCCTGCCGTCTCCTCGTCTCTCCGCCCGTCTCCCCCTCCTCATCCGTCTCCCCGTCTCCCCGTCGTCTCCCCATCTCTCCGTCCGTGTCCCCGTCCGTCTCCCCGCCGTCTTCTCATCTCCGTCCGTCTCCCCGCCTCGCCTCTGTCCCCGTCCCCGTCCATCTCTCCCCTCCTCGTCCATCTCCCTGTCTCTCTGTCATCTCCCCATCTGTCCGTCCATCTCTCCCCTCCATCTCTCCCCTCCTCATCCGTCTGTCTCTCCATCCATCTCCCTGCCATCTCCTCATCTCTCTGTCCGTCTCTCCCTCCTCTTCCGTCTCCCCGTCTCTCCGTCATCTCCCCATCTCTCTGTCCGTCTCTCCCCTCATCCGTCTCCCCGTCTCTCTGTCATCTCCCCATCTCTCCATCCATCTCTCCCCTCCTCATCCGTCTCCCCGCCGTCTCCCCGCCTCCCTGCCCGTCTCCCCCTCCTCTTCTGTCTCCCTGTCTCCCCGTCCGTCTCTCCCCTCATCGTCCACCTTCCTGTCACCTCCCCACCCCTCTGTCCGTGTCCCCCTCCGTCTCCCTGCCGTCTCCTCGTCTCTCTGCCCGTCTCCCCGTCTCTCCCTCATCTCCCCGTCTCTCCGTCCGTCTCCCCGTCCATCTCCCCGCCGTCTTCTCATCTCCGTCCGTCTCCCCGTCTTGGCTCTGTCTCCGTCCGTGTCCCCGTCCATCTCTCCCCTCCTCATCCGTCTCCCCGTCTCTCTGTCGTCTCCCCATCTCTCCGTCCACCTCTCCCCTCCTCATCCTTCTCCCGCTGTCATCTCCGTCCATCTCCCCCCCCCCCATCCGTCTCCCTGTCATCTCCCCATCTCACCGTCCATCTCTCCCCTCCTCATCCGTCTCCCCACCCCTCTATCCGTCTCCCCGTCCATCTCCCCGCCGTCTCCCCGCCTCCCTGCCCGTCTCCCCCTCCTCTTCTGTCTCCCTGTCTCCCCGTCCGTCTCTCCCCTCATCATCCATCTTCCTGTCATCTCCCCACCCCTCTGTCCGTGTCCCCGTCGATCTCAACTCTCTGCCCGCTCGTCCGTCTCCCCGTCCGTCTCCCCGTCCGTCTCCGCGTCCGTCTCCGCGTCCGTCTCCCCTTCCGTCGCGTCCCAGGGACGGACGAGCACGGGCTGAAGATCCAGCAGGCGGCGGCGGACTCGGGCCTGTCCCCGCCGGACTTCTGCCAGCGGAACTCGGCCCGGTTCCGGCGGCTGTTCGAGGAGGCGGACGTCTCCTTCGGGGACTTCGTGCGCACCAGCGAGGGGCGGCACCGGCGGGCCGTCGAGCACTTCTGGGCCCGGCTGGCCGAGCGCGACCTCCTCTACAAGGGCCGTTACCGGGGCTGGTACTGCACGGCCGACGAGGCCTTCGTCCCCCAGGACCGCGTCGCCTGGCGTCCGGACCCGTCCGGAGACAGCGTCCCCGTCTCCCTGGACAGCGGCCACCCGGTAGGACGCCCCGCCGGGCTGTTCACCGACCGCCGGCTGCGGAACGGGCGCTCGGGAAGGGGACGGTCGGTCGGGTGCGGTGGAGCGCCGACCGCGCGCGGGGCGCCGGGCGGAGCGCTTGGGACGGGACGGTCGATGGCCTTTCCTGAGCACGGGACTGGGCGTTCAGGAGAGGATCATCGGTCGGATTTTATGGAGCGCCGACCGCGTGCCGGGCACCGGACGGAGCGCCCGGGACGGGACGGTCGATCGTATTTAGAGAAGCGGCGTAGCTCGGTGGAAGGAGCCCGGGCTTGGGGGTCAGGGGTCGTGGGTTCGAATCCCAGATCTGCCACGGCAGCCGTGTGACCGTGGGCGAGTCGCTTCACTTCTCTGGGCCTCAGTGACCTCATCTGTAAAATGGGGGTTAAAAGACTATGAGCCTCACGGGAGACGACCTGATGACCCTGCATCTCCCCCAGCGCTTAGAACGGCGCTCTGCACGTAGTAAGCGCTTAACAGATACCGACATCATTATTACATTTATTGAGCACTGGCCTGGGCGTTCAAGAGAGGGCAGTCGGCCGTATCTTATGGAGCGCCGACTGTGCAGAGCACTGGACGCGGCGCTCGGGACGGGACGGTCGATGGTATTTATCGAACACCGACTGTGCGCCGAGCGCCGAAACGGGCGCACGGAAGAGGACGATCGGTCCTATTTAATGGCGTGCCGACTGTGTGCGGAGCCCTGGACGAAGCGCTTGGGAGAGAACGGTCCCATCGGTGGGATTTCTCGAGTGCTCGCTGATGACGAGGACGGTATCGAGCGCTCGCTAGGCGCCAAGCGCCGGGGTAGATCCGAGGTCATCGGGTCGTCCCTCGTGGGGCTCACGGGCTTCGTCCCCATTTTCCAGATGAGGAAACCGAGGCCTAGAGGAGTCAGTCAGCCGAGCTGGGATTCGAACCCACGACCTCCGACTCCCGAGCCCGGGCTCTCGCCGCGCCGCTCCTCGTACCAGAGGAGACCCGTCCCCTTCCTCCGAGTTGCCGTCGGATGCGGAGGTGGACGGGGAAACAGACCGCGAGCCCGCCGCGAGCGGGGAATGCGTCCGCGTCCCGTCGTGGCGTCCTCTCCCCGGCGCTCCGTCCGGTGACCCGCACGCGGTCGGCGTCGGATAAAATCCGGCCGATCGGTTGACCGTCCTCTCCCGAGCTCGGCGCCCCGCACGCGGTCGGCGTCGAGTAGGACCCCGTCGATGGACCCGCTGTCCTCCCCCAAGGGCGTTCGGTAAACGCGACCGAACGAGCGAGAGACGACGGCGTTTAAGCGCTCGCCCTGTGCCGGGCGCCATTGCGGGGGCCGGGGGAGATGCGGGGGGGTGAGGCGGTCCCCCCTCCCCTCCCCCCCAGCGGGGCTCCCGGTCTCCGTCCCCCTTTTCCAGACGAGGACGCCGGAGGAGGCGAAGCGGCCGGCCCGGGGTCGGCCGGGGGGCGGGGGCGGGATTCGCACCCGCGGCGGAGCCGGTGCCGCCGGACCTTCCGGGAGGCGGGCGGGGGGGTGGGGGGTCCCCGGGCCGGAGCCCCCGTGACCCCTCCCCGCCGGCCCCCGGCCGGGCTTCCCCGCCCGCAGGTGCACTGGACGGAGGAGGAGAACTACATGTTCCGGCTGTCGCGGTTCCGCGACCCCCTCCTGCGCTGGCTCCGCGACGACCCCGCCGCCGTGGCGCCCGAGCCCTTCCGCCGCCACGTCCTCCGCTGGCTGCGGGAGGAGCTGCCGGACCTGTCGGTGTCCCGGGAACGCAGCCGCCTGCACTGGGGGATCCCCGTGCCCGGGGACCCCACCCAGACGGTCTACGTGTGGCTGGACGCCCTGGTCAGCTACCTGACGGTGACGGGCTACCCCGGCCCGGGCGCCGCCGACACCTGCCACGTGCTGGGCAAGGACATCCTGCGGTTCCACGCCGTCTACTGGCCCGCCCTGCTGCTGGCCGCCGGGCTGCCCCCGCCGCGGAGGATCCGCGTCCACTCCCACTGGACCGTCGGGGGCCGCAAGATGTCCAAGAGCCTGGGGAACGCGGTGGACCCCGGGGCCTGCCTGGAGCGCTTCACGGTGGACGGCTTCCGCTACTTCCTCCTGCGCCGGGGCGTGCCCGGCCGGGACGGGGACTTCTCCCCCGAGAAGGCCGAGGGGCTGGTCAACGCGGAGCTGGCGGACGCCCTGGGCGGCCTCCTCAACCGCTGCACGGCCCCGGCCCTCAACCCCGCGGGGACCTTCCCCCGCTTCCGGCCCGCCCGCTTCGCCGCCCGGGCCCGGCCCGAGGACCGCGCCCTGGTGGAGGCGGTGGCCGCCCTCCCCGGCCTGGTGGCCGCCCACTTCGACGACTTCCGCGTCTACAGGGCCCTGGAGGCGGTGGCCGACTGCGTCCGGCAGGCCAACGGCTTCGTCCAGCGCCACGCCCCGTGGAGGCTGGGCCGGGACCACCCGGACGAGGGGCCCTGGGCGGACACCGTCCTCCACGTGGCCCTGGAGAGCCTCAGGGTCTTCGGGACCCTCCTGCAGCCGGTGGTGCCCGCCACGGCCCACCGCCTGCTCTCCCGGCTGGGCGTCGCGCCCGCCGAGAGGGGCCTGGGCGCCGTCGACTTCCTGCCCGGCAGCCGCGGGCGGCCCTGCCCCTTCGAGGGGAGGGGGCTGGGCCCGGACACGGGGGTCTTGTTCCCCAGGCTGGGCGGGGCCGGCGGCCGGCGGGCCCGGGACCCCGGCCGGTAGGTTCCGCCCGGAGGGGTCGCCCCCGCCCCCCCGGGGGGAGCCGCTGCGACGACGGCGGCCGGCGGCCCCGCCACTGCGGTATTGGTCCGCCGCTCGCCGGGCGCCGCGCCCGACGCCGGCGTGGGTACGCGCCCGTCGGGTCGGTCCCCGTCCCCGTTCGACGGGCGAGGCGACCGAGCCCGGGGAGGGGAGGCCGCCCGCCCCGGGCTCCACCCACCGGGCCGCCGCCTCTGCGACGGGACAAACCAATAAATTCTTTTTGGGGGGGAACTACCGGACCCTGCCCGCTTCTCTCCACTCTCCGCGGACGCTACCGGTCAGCGGGCCGGGAATCCCCGTCCCGGCCTTTTACGGGATCCGTTGAGCGCCTGCGGCGTGCCCGGCCCCGCCCTGAGCGCTGGGGTGGATTCGTTCGTTCGGTAGTATCTATCGAGCGCTCACTACGTGCGGAACGCCGTACTGGGCGCTCGGAACGGACAGTTGGGCGGCCGGTACGGGCACGTGGGGTCGGGGCCCGGTCCCCGTCCCGCCTGGGGCTCACGGTCTCGATCCCCCTTCCGCGGACGAGGGAACCGAGGCCCGGAGCGGTGAGGCGACGGGCCCGAGGTCCCCCGGCAGGCGAGGGGGCGGAGCCGGGACGGGAAGCCACGACCTTCCGGCTCCCGGGCCCGGGCTCCGTCCGCTAAGCGGCCGCCTGGGGCCGGTCGCTTCACTTCTCCGGGCCTCGGTTTCCTCGTCTGGCAGATGGGGATGAAGACCGGGGGCCCCACGTGGGACCGCCCGATGACCTCGTACCCCCCCCCCCCCCCCCCCCCCCCCCCCCGTGCTCGGAACACCGCTCGGCTCATCGTAAGCGCTGAACAGACGCCGTCGTCATTATCGCCCCGTGGTCCTCTTAACCATTACCCTCACCCTTCTAAGGCCTCGACAGACCCAACTCCCTAATGATGACAGTAGTAGCGATAACGATGACGTCGACGAAGCGCCGACTCCGTGCCGGGGACCGGGGCGGACAGGAGCCCGTCGGGGCGGACGCGGTCCCCGGCCCACCGTGGTCTCGGGGATAGAAGGCGGGCCCGACTAAGCGGGCGGGCGGGCGAGGCCGGGGAGGAGCGAAGGAGCGCCTGAGCCCGGGTGAAGTGGGAGAGGAGCGAAGGTGGGTCCCGCAGGGGCGGAATCTGCTGATAATAGTGATGATGATGATAAAGTCGGCATTTAAGCGCTTACTATGTGCAGAGCACTGTTCTAAGCACTGGGCTAGATACAGGGTCATCAGGTTGTTCCACGTGAGGCTCACAGTCTTCATCCCCATTTGACAGATGAGGGAACTGAGGCCCAGACAAGTGAGGCGACCCGCCCACGGTCACCCAGCCGAGAAGTGGCGGAGCAGGGATTCGAACCCATGACCTCCGACTCCCAAGCCCGGCCTCTCTTCCACTGAGCCGCGCCGCTTCCCTAATCTAGACCAGAATCTAGACCGGAAGCCCGGCGTGGGCAGGGATCGTCTCTCTCTCGCCGAATCGTACTTTCCAAACGCTCGGTGCGTACGACGGACGGAGGAGATCGGTTTTATAAATATAACGATGGCATCTGTTAAGCGCTTACTCTGTGCCAGCCACCGCCTTAAGCGCCGAGTTACAAGGCCATCAGGTGGTCCCCCGTGGGGCTCGCCGGCTTCATCCCCGTCTTACAGATGAGGGAACTGAGGCACGGAGAAGCGGAGCGGCTTGCCCGAGGTCACACGGCAGACGAGTGGAGGCGGGGTCAGAACCCGCGTCCTCTCGCCCCCAAGCCCGAGTTCTTTCCGCCAAGCCACGCTCCTTGGCTATTTTATTCATTTTATTCTTTCCTTCTGTTCCGTTTTATCCTCTACACTGGAAACCCGTTATTAATGTCGATAATCACTCGGTCGTATTTATCGAGCGCCTGTCGTGGGCCGTGCCGCTTGGCTATTTTCTTTTACATTTCATTCTGTCCTATTTTACCCTCTACGCTGGAAGCTCGTTATTAATATTGACAGCCATTCATCCGATCGGATTTACTGAGCGCTCACTGTGTGCGAAGGGCTGTACCGAGCGCTTGGGAGAGGACAATATAGCCCGTCCACCACGAGCTCGCAGCCTGGACCGGGGGCGGGGGGGACGGGACAGGCACGAGTAGAAATAAATAACGGAGTCCGTTAAGCACTTACGGCGTCCGTCCAATAGTATCTGTTGAGCGCCTACTGTGCGCAAAGCACTGTACTTGGCGCTCGGAACGGACGGTTCGGTAACGGATGGAGACGGTCCCTGCCCGCCGACGGGCCCGCGGTCCAACGCCGAGCGCCGTTCATCCGTCCGGTCGTATTTACCGAGCGCTCGCTCTGTGTAGAGCGCCGTCCCGAGCCCCGGGCCGCGTCTCGATCGCGGTACCGTGCTCTCCCGAGCGCTTAGTGCGGCGCTTCGCACGCGGCGCTCGGTGAACACCACGGGGCGAGCGAGAGCCGAGCCGACGGGGTCGGGCACGCGGGCCCCCGGTCTCCGCCCCCACCCGACGGACCAGGCGACCGAGGCCCAGAGAAGCGGAGCGACGTAGCCGGGGTCACCCGGCGGACCCCGGGTCCCCCGTCGCGGGCGGGGGACGGGTCGGCCGACTCCGCTCCGCCGTCCCCCACCCTGAGCGCCCGGTACGGTGCCGCGCGCGAGGCGAGCGCTCGATAAGTCCCCTCCGTTGATGGACCGTTGGGTTTGGAAGCGGGCCCGGGGTCCCCGCCCCGCACCCGGAGCTCTCCCGACTGCTCGTGGAAGGGGAAATCCCTGGAGGGGGCAGATATCCCCGGGGAGCCAAGCCTGGCAATTCTGGGGGATCGATCCATTCGTCCAATGGTATTTATTGGGCGCCGACCGTGCGCGGGGCGCCGGACTGGGCCCCCGAAACGTACAATCCGGCAACAGGAGAGATACGGGCTAATCGGGTGGTCCCACGCGGGGCTCACGCTTCCGACCCCCCTTTTCCAAAAGAGGTCGATGAGGCCCAGAGGAGTGAGGTGGCTCGGCCGGGGTCACCCAGCAGACAAGTGGGGGAGCGGGGATTGGGCCCCGAGGGTCACTGACCGAAGGACGGAGGCCAAACGGGGTGACGCGAGGTGACGTGAGGTGGGAAAATTGGCGGTCGAAAGATCCCCGAGACCCCCTCCGCTCTTCCCCTGCCTTCTCCCTCCTCCCCATCCTCTCCTTCCTCCCCTTCTCCCTCCCTCTTCCCCTCCCTCCTCGCTCTCTCTCCCCCTCCCTCTTACCTTTCCTCCTCCCTCCCCTTCCCCTCTTCCCCTCTCCCTTCCCTCCCTCCTCCCTCCCTCCCTCCCTCTTCCCCTCTCCCTTCCCTCCCTCCCTCCTCCCTCTTCTCCTCCCTTTGCTCCTCCTCCGTCCCTCGCTCCTCCCCGTCCCCTCTGCCGCCCGGTCGGTCGGTCGGTCGGTCGGTCGGTCCCTCCATCCCTCCATCCCTCGATCCCAGGGCCCACCCACCCACCCACCCTCCGGCCGGTCCTTCCTCGCTTCCCTCCCTCCCTCCCTCCCTCCCTCCCTCCCCGCCTCGCTGCCTGCCTCGGTGCATCCTTCCGGGCTCCCGGGACCCTCGGCGGCAGCAAGCCTCCCCCGGGGATCGGGGTCCGGGCCCGGGCCCGTCGGGGAGCCGGTGGGGGGTGTCGGGGGGGGGGGGGGGGCGGTCGGGCCCATCGGCCGGTCCTTTGTGCGGGTGCGGGTGCCGGGGCGCCATGCGGCAGTGAGGGCCGGGGTCGGGGGGTCCCGGGGGGGGTCCCGGGGGGGGGGTCCCGGGATGTCTCAGACGGGGCGGGGCGGCGGGGCGGGGGGCCCGGAGTCGGGGGCGCAGACCCGCATCTTCAAGATCATCGTCATCGGGGACTCCAACGTGGGCAAGACGTGCCTGGCCTTCCGCTTCTGCGGCGGGGCCTTCCCCGACGCCACCGAGGCCACCATCGGCGTCGATTTCCGGGAGAAGACCGTGGACATCGACGGGGAGACCATCAAGGTGCCCCGACCCGCCCGCGCTCCCCTTCCCCCTCCTCCTCCTCCTCCTCCTCCTCCTCCTCCTCCTCGTCCTCCCCGTCCTCCCTTCTCTCCCCGTCTTCTCTGCCGTCCTCTCCTCCTCCCCCATCTTCTCTCCCTCATCTTCTCCTCCTTTTCCTCCTCCCTCCTCACCCCACCTTCTCTCCCTTCCCCTCCTCCTCCCCGTCTTCGCTCCCTCATCTCCTTCCTCTCCTCTTCCCCACCTTCTCTTTCCTCAGCCCGTCTTCTCTCCCTTCCCGTCCTCCTCTTCCTCACCCCATCTCTCTGTTCCTCTCCTCCCCATCCTCTCCCTCCTCACCCCGGCTTCTCTCCCTTCTCCTCCTCCTCCTCCTCTTCCCTCATCTTCTTCCTCGCTTCCTCTCCCTCCTCACCCTAACTTCTCCTTCCTCACCTCCTCCTCCTCCTCTCCTTCCTCACCTCCTCCCCCTCTTCTCCCTTCCTCACCTTATCACCTCTTCCCATCTTCTCCTTCTTCACCCCGTCTTCTCCCTTCCTCTCCTCCTCCTCCCCACCTTCTTCCTCTTCACCCCATCTTCTCCCTTCCTCTCCTCCTCCTCCTCCCCATCTTCTCCCTCCTCACCCCATTTCCTCTCCTCCTCCTCCCCGCCTCCTCCTCTCCCTTCTTCTCCCTCCTTACCCATCTTCTCTCCCTCATCTCCTTCCTTTCTTCCTCCCCATCTTCTCTCCCTCACCTCCTCCTTCTCCTCCCCATCTTCTCGCCCCTCACCCCCTCTTCTCTCCCTTCCCCTCCTCCTCCCCCTGCTCACCCCATTTTCTCTCCCTTCCCCTCCTCCTGCCCGTCTTAATTAATTAACGTTGGGATTCGTTAAGCGCTTCCTATGTGCAGAGCACTGTTCTGAGCGCTGGGGGAGATACAGGGTCATCGGGTTGTCCCACGTGAGGCTCACGGTTAATCTCCGTTTTACGGATGAGGTCACAGAGGCCCAGAGAAGCCAAGTGACTCGCCCACAGTCCCCCGGCTGACAGGTGGCGGAGCCGGGATTCGAACCCATGACTTCTGACTCCCAAGCCCGGGCTCTTGCCACTGAGCCACGCTGCTTCTCTAAGAGATCCTCTGCCCCTGATCTCTTGCCTCTCCTCCTCCCCATCTTCTCCTTCCTCGCCCCATCTTCTCTCATTCCTCTCCTCCTTCCCATCTTCTCTCCCTCGTCTCCTTCCTCTCCTCCTCCCCTTCTCTCCCCTCATCTTCTCCTTTCTCTCCTTGTCCCCATCTTCTCTCTCCTCACCCCATCATCTCTCCCTTCCTCTCCTCCTCCTCCCCATCTTCTCCCTTCCTCGCCTTATCATCTCTCCCCCATCTTCCCCCTCCTCACCCCAGCTTCTCCCTTCCTCTCCTCCTCCTCCCCATCTTCTCCCTCCTCATCCTCTCCCTCCTCACCCCGTCTCTCCCTCCCTCTCCTCTTCCACATCTCTTCTCCCTCATCTTCCCCTTCCTCTCCTCCTCCCCATCTTCTCCCTCCTCCCCGCTCTTCTATCCCTTCCTCCTCTTCTTCTCCCTCCTCCCCCCGCATCTTCTCTCCCTCTCCTCCCCCCGCATCTTCTCTCCCTCATCTTCTCCCTTCTCACGCCATCTCTCCCTTCCCTCATCTTCTCCTTCCTCTCCTCCTCCCCATCTTCTCCCTCCTCACCTCGTCTTCTCTCCCTTCCTCCCCTCCTCCCTCATCTCCTTCCTCCTCACCTTATCTTCTCTCTTCCTACCCATCTTCTCTTCTCCCTCCATCCCCTTCTTCTCTCTCTCTCTCTCTCTGATCTCCTTCCTCCTCACCTCATCTCCTCTCCCCCATCTTCTCCCTTCTTCCCCTCATCTTCTCCTTCCTCACCTCCTCCTCCTCTTCTCCCTTCTCACCCTCTCTCCTCTCTTCCTCCCCATCTTCTCTCTCCTCACCCCATCTTGACCCTTCTTCCCCTTGTCCCTCATCTTCTCCCACCTCGCCCCATCTCCTCCCTTCCTCCCTATCTTCTCTTCCCCATCTTCTCCCTCCTCGCCCCGTAATAATATCTATGGTATTTGTTAAGCGCTCACTCTGTGCCGAGCGCTGAATGAAGCGCTCGAGTTGGACACGGTCCCTGTTCCGTGTGGGCCTCACCTCTCCCTTCCTTCCCTCCTCCCCATCTTTTTTCCCTTCTCCCGCCTCACCCCATGTTCTCCCTTCCTCCCCTCCTCCCCATCTCTTCTCCCCCTTCTCCCTCCTCACCCCAATTTGCCCTTCCTCCCCATCTTCTCCCTTCTCACCCCATTTTCTCTCCCCATCTTCTCCCTCCTCCCTCTTCTTCTCTCCCCTTCTCCCTCCTCACCCCATTTTCTCTCCCCATCTTTTCCCTCCTCCCTCTTCTTCTCTTCCCATCTTCTCCCGCCTCACCCCATCTTCTCTCCCCATCTTCTCCCTCCGCACCCCATTTTCTCTCCCCACCTTCTCCCTCCCTCATCTTTTCTCCCCCTCTTCTTCCTCCCCCATTTTCTCTCCCCATCTTCGTCCTCCCTCATTTTCTCTCCCCAGCTTCACCCTCCTCACCGTTTTCTCTCCTTATCTTCTCCCTTCTTCCTTCTTCTCTCCCCATCTTCACCCTCCTCCCCATTTTCTGCCTTTTCCCCTTCCTTCCTTCCTTCCTTCCTTCCTTCCTTCCTTCCTTCCTTCCTTCCTTCCTTCCTTCCTTCCTTCCTTCCTTCCTTCCTTCCTTCCTTCCTTCCTTCCTTCCTTCCTTCCTTCCTTCCTTCCTCCCTCCCTCCCTCCCTCCCTCCCTCCCTCCTCCCTCCCTCCCTCCCTCCCTCCTTCTTCCCTCCCTCCATCCATCCTTCTTTCCTTCCTTCCTCCTTCATCTCTGTCTCTGCCCTCCCCTTCCCACCATTCCTGCCCTGGCCCAGGCCTTGCCCCTGCCCCTGCCCAACTCCCAACATAGAAAACTGCAACCCTGGTGGAGCCTGGGGGTCCGGCGGGGTCGGAGAGCTGAGGGAATGGAGAGAGGAGGGGATTCATTCCTTTATTCATTCAGTCGTGTTTATTGAGCGCTTACTGTGTGCAGAGCACTGGACTAAGCACTCGGGAAAGGACACTACGACGACAAACAGCGACAGTCCCTGCCCACAACGGGCCGACAGCCTAGAACGGGGGGAGACGGACGTCGATACCGATCAATAAAATCGCAGATCTGGACGTGAGTGGTTTGGGGCCGGGAGGGGGAAGAGCGGAAGGATAAATACGGACGAGAAGAACGTCGGGGTGGAAAATACGGGATCGAGCTCGCTGCGGGGGTCTGTTATCCTCCCCCGAGCGCTTAGTCCAGTGCTGTGCACACAGTAAGCGCTCAGTAGATACCACGGATTGATCGATCGACTGGGGGCAGAGAACGTGACTGCCACCTGAGTTGTCTTGGCCTCTCCCAAGTGTTTAAGTCCAGTGCTCTGGGCATAGTCAGCGCTCAAGAAATACCATTCACTGTGGGCAGGGATCATGTCTACCGACTCCGTTGGCGTGTCCCCTCCCAAGCGCTCAGCCCAGGGCTCTGCGCACGGTCAGCGCTCGATAGATACCGGGCACCTCCGCCTCTCCTCTCGCTGCCCGGGTGGCACCAAAGCCTGCAGACTCAGTGCCCGGGCACTCAGCCGTGGAAAATCTAGAACCCATCTGTCAGCTCAGCCTCCGGCCAATAAAGATCGCCATCGTAATCTCCTCCTTGGTATCCGCTCAGGGCGTACTATGGGGCAGGCGCCGACCTAAGCGCTGCGGTAGATCCGAGGTCATCGGGTTGGACCCGGTCCCCGTCCCACGTGGGGCTCACGGTCTCCGTCCCCATTTGACAGATGAGGTCACCGGGGGCCCGGAGAAGTGAAGCGACTTATCTAAGGGGGTGACGCGGCGGACAGGTGACGGAGCCGGGATTAGAACCCGGGCTCTTCTGACTGCCAGGCCCGGGTTCTTTCCGCTAGGCCGTGCTGCTTTTATTAATAATAATAATAATAATGATAACATTTGTTAAATGCTTACCGTGTACCAAGAGGCGTAGCGAGCTACAGGAATCTCAGTTTTTACAGGTGACGGAACTAAGGCATAGAAAGGTTTAGTGGCTTGCCGAAGGTGACCTAGAAGATGAGCGGTGGATTCGAATCCGACTCTCTCCTCTCCATCCCCCCGTGACCCAGAGCAGACCGTCCCACACCCCTGACTGTCCCCTCTCCATCCCTGACTCTCCTCCGGGTGACCCGCTCTGAATCATCCAACACCCTGGATTCTCTCCTCTCCACCCCTGACTCGCCCTTCTCTATCCCCGTGTCGTCGTTTTTTTTTTTTAACGTTATCTGTTTGGCGCTTACTGTGTGTCAGCACTGTACTAAGCGCTGGGGTAGTTGGAAGCTCATCAGGTTGGGCAGAGTCCACGTCCCACTTGGGGCTCACAGTCTTCGTCTTCATTTAGAGAAGCAGCGTGGCTCAGTGGAAAGAGCCCGGGCTTGGGAGTCAGAGGTCATGGGTTCGAATCCCGGCTCCGCCCCTTGTCAGCTGTGGGACTGTGGGCGAGTCACTTCACTTCTCTGTGCCTCAGTGACCTCATCTGTAAAGTGGGGATTTAGACTGGGAGCCCCACGTGGGACAACCTGATTACCCTGTATCTCCCCCAGTGCTCAGAACAGTGCTCGGCACATAGTAAGCGCTTAACAGATACCAACATCAAAAGCAGCGTGGCTCAGTGGAAAGAGCCCGGGCTTGGGAGTCAGAGGTCATGGGTTCGAATCCCCACTCTGCCCCTTAGCTGACTGTGGGCAAGTCACTTCACTTCTCTGTGCCTCAGTTCCCTCATCTGTAAAATGGGGATGAAGACTGGGAGCCTCACGTGGGACCACCTCATTCCCCTGTGTCTCCCCCAGCGCTTAGAACAGTGCTCTGCACATAGTGAGCGCTTAACAGATACCAACATTATTATTATTTGACAGTTGAGGGAACCGAGGCCCAGACGAGTGAAGTGATAAGTGATGTGATGGTATTTGTTCAGGGCGTACTATGTGTCAGGTCCTGTACCAAGCGCCGGGGTGGGTCCAAGGTATTCAGATCGGACACAGTCCCTGTCCCCCGTGGACATCCCCGTTTGACCGATGAGGGAAGGGAGGCCCGGAGAAGTGAGGCGGCTCTCCCGAGGTCACACGGCCGTGGTGGAGCCGGGAGGAGGACCCGGGTCCTCCGGACTCCCGGACCCGGGCCGTAGCCGCTCGGCCACGCTGCCTGGGGGCCCCGGGCCCCCATCCGGCTCCCGGTGTCCCCCGCCCCGTCCATCACAGCCCCCAGCTTCTGTCTCCCAGGTGCAGGTGTGGGACACGGCCGGCCAGGAGAGGTTCCGCCGGACCATGGTCGAGCACTACTACCGGAACGTCCACGCCGTGGTCTTCGTCTACGACGTCACCAAGATGGCGTCCTTCGCCAACCTGGAGGCCTGGATTCAAGAGTGCGAGGGCCACGCCGTCCCCTCCAGGGTCCCCAGGGTCCTGGTGGGGAACAAGTGCGACCTGAGGAGTCAGGTGCAGGTGCCGTCGAGCGCGGCCCTGAGGTTCGCCGACGCCCACAACATGCTCCTCTTCGAGACCTCGGCCAAGGATCCCAAGGAGAGCCAGAACGTGGAGTCCATTTTCATGTGCCTGGCCTGCCGGCTGAAGGCCCAGAAGTCTTTACTCTACCGCGATCTGGACGGGCCGGTGGGGAGGGGCCAGACCCTCCAGGTGACCGGGGTGACGAACAGTAAGACCACCTGCCCCTGTTGAAGGCGGGAATCCCGTCAGCGCCGGGGACGGGGGCCTGTTGTCTCTCTCCCTCTCCCCTCCTCACGCTCCCCTTCCCCTCCCTCCCTCCCCAGGGCCTGTGACAAACTGAAATCTTGCTTGTTCTTTGGGTGTGGGTATTAAAGACGTTTGTATAGACCTCCCCACCCTGGCCGGTAGTGTTACTTTTGGGGGCCACAAGGGCCGAAGGATCCCCGGGCCTTCCTTTCCGGGGAGGCGCTCGTCTGGGTCGAACGAGCTCAGGTCGGCCTCATCGGCCCGCCGGCCGGTTCGGGGGGGGGGGGTGTTGGGGGGGGGGCGTAGGCTGCTGCTTGGTCGTCCCCTTGCTCAAAAGAGAGGGGTCAGGCCTAGAGGAAAGAGCCTGGGCCTAGGAGTCGGTAATTTATCCATTCATCTAGCGTAATAATAATAATGGTAAAGTGCTCGCTATGTGTATCTATCGCATTAATAATAATGGTATTTGTCGAGCGCTTACTACGTGCCAGACACCGTACTGAGCGCTGGGGCGGATCCAAGCACACCGCGCTGGCCACAGTCCCCGTCCCACGTGGGGCTCACGGTCTCCGTCCCCGTTTTCCAGATGAGGTCACCGAGGCCCAGAGAAGTGAGGTTGTGTCTGTCGACTCTGTTAAACTGCCCTCTCCCGATCGCTTAGAACAGTGCTCTGCCCGCCCCCCCCCCCCCCGTCGTTGCTCAATAATTATAATATCTGTAATTTATTTGCATCGATGTCTGTCTGCCCCCCCAACATGGATTGATTCAATAAATTGTATTCATCGAGCGCTTACTATGTGCAGGGCACTGTACTTGGGAAAGTACAATACAACAATAAACTGACACATTTCCCTTCCACAGTGAGATTAGAGTCTGGGGGGGGGGAGGCAGATGTAAATACAAATCAATTAATTATGTAAATGGTGTGGGGTTGGGAGGGGGCGAAGAACAAAGGGAGCAAGTTAGGGTGATGCAGAAGGGAGGGGGAGGAGAGGAAAAGTGGGGGGCTTAGTCAGGGAAGGCCTCCTGGAGGAGACGGGCCTCTCAGAAGGCTCTGAAGCGGGGGGAGAGTCACCGTCTGTGGGATTTGAGGAGGGAGGGCGTGCCGGGCCAGAGGCGGGACGGGGGCCGGCGGTCAGGGGCGAGACAGGTGAGATGGAGGCAGAGCGAGAAGGTTAGCACCGGAGGAGCGGAGTGTGCGGGCTGGGTTGTAGGAGAGAAGCGAGGTGAGGTAGGGGGCGAGGGGATTGAGGCCTTTAAAGCTCAAGGTGAGGAGTTTTTGTTTGACGCGGAGGTGGACGGGCAACCACCGGAGGGTCTCGAGAAGTGGGGAAATGCGGCCTGACCGTTTCTGTAGAAAAACCGCACCGGGCAGCTGCGTCCCGTATGAACCGGAGCGGGGAGAGACGGGAGGGCAGGGAGGTCAGCGAGGAGGCCGACGCGGTCATCGAGACGGGAGAGGAGAAGTGACCGTATTAACGTGGGTGCGGTTTGGATGGAGAGGATGGGGCGGGTTTTAGCGATGTGAAGGGGGGATCGAGGGGATTTGGTGCTGGATTGAATGTGTGGGTTGAATAAGAGAGGATTCGAGGAGAAGGCCAAGGTTAGGGGCTCGTGAGCCAGGAAGGATGGTGGTGCCGTCTACGGTGATGGGGAAGTCAGGGGGAGGACGGGGTTTGGGTGGGAAGATGAGCTCGGTTTTGGATGTGTCAAGCTTGAGGCGACGGGAGGACATTCAAGTAGAGGTGTCGAGAAGGCAGGAGGAGATGCGAGACGGCAGAGAGGGAGAGAGAGCGGGGCTGGAGATGGAGATTTGGGAATCGTCCCCGTAGAGGTGGGAGTTGAAGACGTGGGAGCGAAGGAATTCTCCCAGGGAGTGGGTGGACCCGTCAGTTGGTGTGGGCAGGGACTGTGTCGGGTTTATTGTTGTGTCCTCAGCGTGGCTCAGTGGAAAGAGCCCGGGCTTGGGAGTCAGAGGTCAGGGGTTCGAATCCCAGCTCCGCCACCTGTCAGCTGTGTGACTGTGGGTGAGTCGCTTCACTTTTCTGGGCCTCAGTGACCTCATCTGTCAAATGGGGATGAAGACTGTGAGCCTCACGTGGGACAACCCGATGACCCTGTGTCTCCCCCAGCACTTAGAACAGCGCTCTGCACATAGTAAGCGCTTAACAAACACCGGCATTAATACAGTGCTCTGCCTCGGGGAAGCGCTCGAGAAGTCCGAAGGGAGGAACGAACGAATGAACGGACAGTGCCTGACGCATGGTAAGCGCTTAGCACATACCATTATAAAAAAAGAAAGAAGGAAGGAAAAGAAAGGAAGGAGGAAAAGGTGGAAGAAAGGAAGGAGGAAAGGAAGGAAGGAAAAAAGGAAGGAAGGAGGAAAGATAGGGAGGAAGGAAGAAAGAAAGGATGAAAGAGAAAAAAAGAAAGAGTGAGTGAATGAATGAGTGAATGAATGAATGAATGGATGGATAACTGAATGTGTGAGTGGATGACTGAATTAATGAATGAATGAGTGAGTGGATGACTGAATGAGTGAGTGGATGACTGGATGAGTGAATGAATGAATGAGTAAGTGGATGACTGGATGAGTGAGTGGATGACTGAATGAGTGAGTGGATGACTGAATGAGTGAGTGGATGAGTGAATGACGGGCAGAGTGACGTAGCAGAGAGAGATGGCCGCCCCGCGGCCTGCCGGAAGTGTTGCGTCTCGGGCGCATGCGCGGCGGGCAGCGGCGCCGGGCGGCCCGTCTGCTTCCGGGTCGTCGCTGCAGCCAGCCCCGCGCGCCGCCCGCCCGCCCGCCCGCCCCGGCCCCCGATGAGGCCCGCCCGGTGAGACCCCGCACCCCGCAGTCCCCGCCGCCCCGCCTCAGCAGCGCCCTCCCCGCCAACCCCTCCCCCCCTTCCCAGAAGCCCCCGCTCCCCCCTCGGCGGCCCCTGCTCCCCCCTTCCCAGAAACCCCCGCTCCCCCCTCAGCGGCCCCTGCTCCCCTCGCCTTTTTCCCAGAAGCCCCCGCTCCCCCCTCAGCGGCCCCTGCTCCCCCTGGCCTTCTTCTTCCCAGAAGCCCCCGCTCCCCCCTCAGCGGCCCCTGCTCCCCTCGCCTTTTTCCCAGAAGCCCCCGCTCCCCCCTCAGCGGCCCCTGCTTCTTCCCAGAAGCCTTTGCTCCCTCCTCAGCGGCCTCCTCTCCCTCACCCCTCACCCCCAAACACCCCCTCACACCCCCCACCTCACCCCAGCAGCCCCTTCCCCCCAACACCCCAACCCCCCCCCCGTGCCTCACCCCTCCCTCAGCGGCCCCCGCCCCCAAACCCCCCCTCCTCACACCCCAGCTCCTTCCCAGCAGCCCCCTCCTCAAAATACCCCCCTCGCCCCTCTATCCCTCACCCCCTCTCCAGCAGCCCCCTCCCCCCAGTAATCATAATAATAGTCTTTGTTAAGCGCTTGCTCTGTGCCAAGCACTGTTGTAAGCCCTGGATAGCTCCCTTCCTTCTCCTCCCCGCCCCTCCCCGCCAGCCCCACCCCCTAGTAATCATAATAATAGTCTTTGTTAAGCGCCTACTCTGTGCCAAGCACTGCTGTAAGCGCTGGAGACTCCCTTCCCTCTCCGCTCCCCAGCAGCCCCCTCCCCGCCCCCCGGGAATCATAATAATACTATTTGTTAAGCGTTTACTCTGTGCCAAGCACTGTGGTGAGCGCTGGACAGTTCCCCTCCCCGGCAGCCCCCTCCCCGCCCCCCGGGAATCATCATAATACTATTTGTTAAGCGCTTACTCTGTGCCAAGCACTGTGGTGAGCGCTGGATAGTTCCCTTCCCCGGCAGCCCCCTCCCCGCCCCCCAATAATCATAATATTTGTTAAGCGCTTACTCTGTGCCCAGCACTGTTGTGAGCGCTGGATAGCTCCCTTCCCTCTCCTCTCCCTAGAAGCCCCCTCCCCGCCCCCCAGTAATCATCATAATAGTATTTGTTAAGCGCTTACTCTGTGCCAGGCACTGTGGTGAGCGCCAGATAGCCTTTCCCTCTTCCCCCGCCCCTCCCCGGCAACCCCTTCCCCGCCAAGGGTGACCCCCTGGCCCGGCCTCCCGGTCCTCGGCCCGGTGGGTGTCCGGGGGAGGTTGACGAGGCTGCCGGTGGGTCCCCCCTTCCCCTCTCCCCGCCGCCGGGCGGGGGTCTCAGGGGTCGGGGGGGTCCGGTGGGGGTCCTCTGGGTCCGTTGCAGCAGCAGCAGCAGCAGCAGCAGCGGCAGGAGGAGGTGAGGTGAGCCCCCCCGCCACGCCATGAGATGTCGGGGCTGAACTGGAAACCCTTCGTGTACGGCGGGCTGGCCTCCATCGTGGCCGAGTTCGGTAAGGACCCCCCGTCCGGCCGGGGCCGCTCACCCCCCCCGCCAGGCCCCCCGGGGACCCCTTTAGGACCCCCACCGCGCCCCGCCGGACTCAGAGGCACCAGGACGGCCGTCAGCGCTCAATAAATACCGCGGAATGAAGGGACGAGAAGCTTCTGGAGGGCAGGGATCGGGGCTAGTCGCTCCCTTGTCTTCTCCCGAGCGCTCAGTACAGTGCTCGGCCCACAGGAGAGAGCGCCACCGACTCCATTGACTTGGGCTCTCCCAAGCGCTTAGGACGGTGTTCGGCGCACCTTAAGCGCTCAGTGAAGGCCACTGATGGATCGATTCTACCCCCAGCCGCTTACTAGAGTGCTCTGCACGCCGTAAGCGCTCGATAAATACGATGGAATGAAGGAAGGAAGCATTCCTACCGTCTGCTCGGCCTCGCCCAAGCGGTCAGCACAGCGTTCTGCCCACAGTAAAGCGCTCAGTAAATGGTCTCGATTGATCAGCCGCTTACTAGAGTGCTCTGCACGCCGTAAGCGCTCGGTAAATACAATCGAATGAAGGAAGGAAACATTCCTTTTGTCTATTTGTCCTCGCCCAAGCGCTCAGTACGATGTTCTGCCCACCGTAGAGCGCTCAATAAATGGTCTCCATTGACCAGCCGCTTACTAGAGTGCTCTGCACGCCGTAACCGCTTGATAAATGCGATTGAATGAGTGAAGGAAACATTCCTACTGTTTACTTGTCCTCGCCCAAGCGCTCAGTACAATGTTCTGCCCACGGTAAAGCGCTCAGTAAATGGTCTGGATTGATCAGCCGCTTACTAGAGTGCTCTGCACGCCATAAGCGCTCGATAAATGTGATTGAATAAATGAAGGAAACATTCCGCCTCTCTACTTGTCCTCACCCAGGCGCTCAGTACAGCATTCTGCCCACAGTAAAGCGCTCAGTAAATGGTCTCGATTGATCAGCCGCCTACTAGAGTGCTCTGCACGCCGTAAGCGCTCGATAAATATGATCGAATGAATGAAGGAAACATTCCTACCCCCTGCTTGTCCTCAACCAAGCGCTCAGTACGGGCTTCTGCCCACAGTAAAGCGCTCAGTAAATGGTCTCGATTGATCAGCCCCTCACTAGAGTGCTCTGCACGCCGTAAGCGCTCGAAAAATACGATCGAATGAAGGAAGGAAACATTCCTACTGTCTGTCCTCGCCCAAGCGCTCAGTACAATGTTCTGCCCCCAGTAAAGCGCTCAGTAAATGGTCTGGATTGATCAGCCGCTTACTGGAGTGCTCTGCATGCCGTAACCTCTTGATAAATGCGATTGATTGAATGAGTGAAGGAAACGTTCCTACTGTTTACTTGTCTTGGCCCAAGCGCTCAGTACAATGCTCTGCCCCCAGTAAAGCGCTCAGTAA
The DNA here is from genome assembly GCF_004115215.2 of Ornithorhynchus anatinus. Lineage (NCBI taxonomy): Eukaryota > Metazoa > Chordata > Mammalia > Monotremata > Ornithorhynchidae > Ornithorhynchus > Ornithorhynchus anatinus. Next base: position 47,272,265 of record NC_041733.1, read on the forward strand.
ATGGTCTGGATTGATCAGCCGCTTACTAGAGTGCTCTGCGTGCTATAGGCGCTCGATAAATGCGATTGAATGAGTGAAGGAAACGTTTCTACTGTTTACTTGTCCTCGCCCCAGCGCTCAGTACAGTCTTCTGCCCACAGTAAAGCGCTCAGTAAGTGGTCTCCATCGATCAGCTGCTTACTAGAGGGTCTAGCGCAGTGTTCTGCCCACAGTAAAGCGCTCAGTCTCCATTGATCTTGCGTGCAAAGTCCTCTCAGCTCGTCGTGGGCGGGGAACGTGTCCTATTGTTGCATCGTCCTCTCCCAAGCGCTCAGCTCAGTGTCCTGCGCACAGAAAGCGCTCAATAAATACGATTGACCGACCGGCGACCTAGTGGAAGGAGCCCGGGGCTGGGAGTCAGGGGTCGTGGGTCCTCATCCCGGCTCCGCCCCCGGGGTGACCTCGGGCAAGTCACTTCACTTCTCTGTGCCTCAGTTTCCTCATCTGCAAAATGGGGAGTCAAATCCCCGTTCTCCCTCCTCGTGAGACCGCGCGCCCCGCGGGCGACCGGATGATTCTCATATCTACCCGGGCGCTTCGTACAGTGCTTGGCACTTAGTGCGCGCTTCAGAAAGACCACGATTATTATTATTGTTGTTTTGGGCGCAAAGTAACTGTTTCACGAATGCCATCATCATTATTATTATCACTGCCGTCGGTGCATGATGAGCATTGAACAGATACCACAATGATTATGATTCTCGTCGGCCTATAGTAAAAGCTGGACAGGTACCAATGTTGTTGTTATTATTGTTGTGTGGGCTCAGAGCGAGTGTTTAGAAATCACCACAATTACTGTTATTGGCACATAGTAGACGCAAGACAAATGCCACAGTAATTATTATCGCTATCGAAGCATAGTAAACATTGAACAAACGCCACAGTTATTTTATTAATATTGTCACCGGCGCATAGAAAACGACTAACCGATATCGCAATTCTTGTTATTCTTGTCACCGGCCCCTATTAGACTATTAGGCTTCTAACCAGTAACAAAGCTATCATTGTCCGCGACTCGTAGTAAATGTTTAATAATTACTGTCATTGCCACGTTTATCGAATCCCACAGTTGTGCCGCTTCTGGTCATTGGACGTAGTAAAGGCTTAACGAAGACCCCGGTTATTATTAATTGCCGCGTTATTTCCCAGCACCTCGACCCCCCTCGGGTTCGGCAGGCGGCACCCTCACCCCGCACGAACCCCTTTCACCGCCACGGATTTTGAGTAGACGTCCCCCTCGCCGCACCCCGTCAACCCCCCGCCCAAAATAAAAGAATCGCCCCCTCTCCGACGGCCGGGGATCCCTCCCGATTGACGGCCTTGAAAAATCGAGGTCCGAAATCCGGATCCAAACCCCCGCAAAGTCAATAAAAATCATCCTGGCCTCTCTTTTCTTTTCGTTTCTCTTGGTTGGTTATTTTTTTTTTTTTTTGCTTTCGTCTCTAGCGAAACGCCGGGGATCGAGGGGATTTTCACGGCCGTCTTAGGCTAAGGACGCCCGCCTTCCGGCCCGCCGTCCGTCCGTCTTCCCCTGGGCCTTTCGGGGCGGGTGGGGGATGACCGCCTCCCTCCGTCGCTTCTTTAAAGGAAAAAAGAAGCGTCCGGAAAACGGGGATTCGCTCATCCGGTCAGCCACGGGTCTCTACTGAGCGCCGACTGCGCGCGGAGCGCTGGACCAGACGCTCGGGGGAGGGCCGGGCGACGGATGGGAGACACGTTCCCGGCTCGACTGAGGAAACTCTGTGTGTTTGGTCAGGGGAGAGCAAGGAAAGCGTGTGTCTGGTCGGGAGTGTGACCCTTTGAGGGGGCTCCGTGTGTTGTCGGGGGACGGCGAGAAAAGTTTTGTGTGTGGTGGGGTGTGACCCTTTGAGGAAACTCTGGGTATTTTCAGGGGAAATTAAGGAAAGTCTCTGTGTGTGTCTGGGTGACCTTTTGAGGAAACGGTGTGTTGTCAGCGGAGATTCAGGAAAGTCAGCTTGTGTGTCTGTGGGTGTGAGTGACCCTCTGAGGAAATTCCGTGTACTGTGAGAGGGAATGAAGGAAAGTCTATGTGTGTGTCTGGGTGTGAACCTTTGAGGAGACTCTGAGGATTGTCAGGGGACACAGGGAGAGCTTGGGGGGGGGTGACCTTTTGAGGAAACCCTTTATATCGGACAGCAAGGAGGGTGTGGGATGTGGGTGACCCTTTGAGGAAACTCTATTGTCAGGGGAGAGCAAGGAAAGTGTGTGTTGGCGGGGGGTGTGTGACCCTTTGAGGAAACTCTGTATTAGCGGAGAGCAAGGAAAGTGTGTATAGGGGTGTGTGTATGTGTGTTTCCCTTTGGGGAAACTCTGTGTATATTGTCAGGGGAGAGCGAGGATAGTGTGTGTAGGGGGTGTGCGTGTGTGACCCTTTGAGGGAACTCTATTAGTGGAGAGCAAGGAAAGTGAGTCGAGGGGTGTGCGTGTGTGTGACCCTTTGGGGAAGCTCTGTGTATATTGTCAGGGGAGAGCAAAGATAGTGTGTGTAGGGGGTGTGTGTGTGTGACCCTTTGGGGAAACTATGTGTATATTGGCAGGGGAGAGCAAGGAAAGAGTGTGTAGGGGGGTGTGTGTGTGACCTTTGGGGAAACTCTGTGTATATTGGCAGGGGAGAACAAGGAAAGTGTGTGTAGGGTGTGTGTGTGCGCGTGACCCTTTGGGGAAACTGTGTGTATTGTCAGGAGAGAGCAAGGAAAGTGTGTGTAGGGTGTGTGTGTGTGACCCTTTGGGGAAACTGTGTGTATTGTCGGGAGAGAGCAAGGAAAGAGTGTGTAGGGGTGTGTCTGTGTGACCCTTTGAGGAAACTGTGTGTATTGTCAGGGGAGACCAAGGAAAGAGTGTATGGGGGGGTGTGTGTGACCTTTGTGGAAACTCTGTGTATATTGGCAGGGGAGAACAAGGAAAGTGTGTGTAGGGGGTGTGTGTGTGCGTGACCCTTTGGGGAAACTCTGTGTGTATTGTCAGGAGAGAGCAAGGAAAGTGTGTGTAGGGGTGTGTGTGTGACCCTTTGAGGAAACTGGGTATTGTCAGGGGAGAGCAAGGAAAGAGTGTGTTGGGGGTGTGTGTGTGTGAGACCCTTTGAGGAAACTCTGTGTATATTGGCGGGAGAGCAAGGAAAGTGTGTGTAGGGTGTGTGTGTGTGACCCTTTGGGGAAACTGTGTGTATTGTCAGGAGAGAGCAAGGAAAGAGTGTGTAGGGGTGTGCGTGTGCGTGACCCTTTGGGGAAGCTCTGTGTATTGTCCAGGGGAGAGCAAGGAAAGTGTGTGTAGGGTGTGTGTGTGACCCTTTGAGGAAACTGGGTATTGTCAGGGGAGAGCAAGGAAAGAGTGTGTAGGGGTGTGTCTGTGTGACCCTTTGAGGAAACTGTGCGTATTGTCAGGGGAGACCAAAGAAAGAGTGTGTAGGGGTGTGTGTGACCCTTTGGGGAAACTGTGTATGTATCGGCAGCGGAGAGCAAGGAAAGTCTGTGTGTTTGTGGGGCGGTGTGACCCTTTGAGGAAACTGTGTGTGGTCAGCGGAGATGAAGGAAAGTCAGTGTGTGAGTCTGGCTGGGGGTGTGCGTGACCCTTGGAGGAAACCCTGGATATTGTGAGGGGACGGCCAGGAAGGTCTGTGTGTCTCCGGGTGTGGGTGTGTGACCCTTGGAGGAAACTCTGGGTGTGGTGAGGGGAGAGCATGGAAAGCGTGGGTGGGTGTGTCTGGGCGAACCTTTGAGGAAACTCTGTGTTGGGAGGACAGATATCTAATAATGATATCTAATAAGATATCCAATAATGATATCTCTCCTCCCAACACAAAATAATTATAACGGTATTTGTTAAGCGCTTCAAATGTGCCAGGCACCGTACTGAGCGCCGGGGTGGATCCAAGCCAGTGGGGCTGGACACGGTCCCTGTTCCCCCCGTGGGGCTCCCGGGCTCCATCCCCGTTTTTCCAGACGAGGTCACCGAGGCCCAGAGAAGTGAAGTGACTTGCCCACGGTCACGCAGCAGACGGGGGCGGAGCCGGGATTAGAACCCAGGTCCTGCCGGTGTGTGTGTGTGTGTGTGTGTCCGGGTCTTGCGGACGGTGCGCTTGGGGTGAGGACCCCGCAGAAAGCAGCCTCGCCCCCTCCCCTTTACCCCCGCTCCCCGGGGGGGGCTCCCCGACACCCTTCGCCCCGTCGGCGCCCGCGGCCCGAGCCCTCGTGGCAGGCGGGGGGGGCCTGTGCTAGACGCTCGGGCCAGCACCCGTAAGCAAGATTAGGAAGGGCCGCGAGGAGCGGACGGAGCGCGGTGCGCGGGGAGGACGGGCCGCAAAGGAAATGGCTGATGAGAAAGGGGTGTTAAATTCTCGGGGGTGCAGAGGAGACCCCCCCCCCCCGCCCCCACTCGCTCGGGTTCGAGGGACGGACAGGGAGACCGAGTCACCGTCGTCCCCCCAGATCTGGCCAATCGAGGGGTGACCCCCTCCCCGACCTCCCCCCAGACCGGCGTTGAACCCCTCGATGGGTCAGGGAAGACTTCAGGGACCCAGTAATAATAATAATGTCGGCGTTTGTTAAGCGCTTACTATGTGCCGAGCACTGTTTTGAGCACTGGGGGAGATCCAGGGTCATCGGGTTGTCCCACAGTCTAAATCCCCATTTTCCAGGTGAGGTCGCTGAGGCGCCGAGAAGCGTCCTGTCCAAAGTCACACAGCTGACAGGCGGCGGAGCCGGAATAATAATGTTGGTATTTGTTAAGCGCCTACTATGTGCCGAGCGCTGTTCTAAGCGCTGGGGGAGATAGAAGGGATTCGGCTGTGCCTCGTAGGGCTCGCATTCTTCATCCCCATTTTACAGATGAGGTCACTGACTCACAGAGAAGTGAAGTGACTCGCCTACAGTCACACAGCTGACAAATGGAGCTGGGATTAGAACCCGTGACCTCTGACTCCTAAGCCCGGGTTCTTGCCACTGAGCCACGCTGCTTCCCTTTTCCAGTAGGTAGTGAAGATAATGATGATGATGGTGTTTGTCAAGCGCTTACTATGTCCTAAGCGCCGGGGTAATAATAATAATAATAATGTTGGTATTTGTTAAGCGCTTACTAGGTGCCGAGCACTGTTCTAAGCGCTGGGGGAGATACAGGGGGATCGGGTTGTCCCACGTGGGGCTCACACAGTTTTAATCCCCATTTTACAGATGAGGGAACTGAGGCCCAGAGAAGTGAAGTGACTTGCCCACGGTCACACAGCCGACCGGTGGCAGAGCCGGGAGTCGAACTCATGACCTCTGACTCCGAAGCCCAGGCTCTTTCCACTGAGCCACGCTGCCTAGGTGATCCAGTCTTCACCCCCATTTTCCAGATGAGGTCACCGAGGCCCAGAGAAGCAAAGTGAGCGGCCCAAAGTCGCACAGCTGACAAGGGACGGAACCGGGATTAGAACCCACGACCTCTGACTCCCAAGCCCGGCTTCTACCCACTGAGCCGCGCTGCCTCTCAGATGGCTGACTCTTCTAACCCCCCCGCCACCCCCGGCCACACACGTGGATTTTCGCCCGAGACCCCCCCCCCCCCGACCCCCCTCCTCAGTCGTCATCCGTGGCATTTATTGAGCGCTTACTGCGTGCCGAGCGCCGGACCGAGCGCCGGGGGGGGGCACGAGGCGACGGGGTCGGACGACACGTTCCCCGCCCACAGTCGATGGCGTTTACCGAGCGCTGACGGCGTGCGGAGCACTGGGCTAAACTCTCGGGAGAGGACGGGGCGACAGAGTCGGGAGGCGCGGTCCCGGCTCGGGCCGCGGTATTCATCGAGCGCCCGTCGTGGGGGGACGCTGTGCTAAACGCTTGGGAGAGCGCCATACCACAGAGTTGGTAGACATGTTCCCTGCCCCAACCGTCAATCTAGAGGTATTTATTGAGTGCTCATGGGTGGAGAGCACTGTACTGAACGCTTGGGAGAGGACAACACGACCGAGTGGGTAGACCCATTTCCTTGCCCACGGTCAAGCCGTGGTATCTATTGAGCGCTTACTGTGTGCAGAGCACTGTCCTAAGTACTTGGGAGAGCACAAGACGACCGAGTGCGTAGACGCCATCCCTGCCCACAGTCGATGGTATTTATTGAGCGCTTCCTGTGTGGAGGACACCGGGCTAAACTACCGCGGAATCGGTGGTCATGTTCGCCGCCCGTAATGATGATATTTGCTAAGCGCTTACTGTGTACCGAGCACTGTTCTAAGCGCTCGGGGAGATACAGGGCTCACGGACTTACTCCCCATTTTCCAGAGGAGGGAACTGAGGCCCAGAGAAGGGAAGCGGCTCGCCCCAGGTCACGCAGCGGACAGGTGGCGGAGCCGGGATTCGAACCCAAGACCTCTGACTCCCAAGCCCGGTCTCCCTCCACTGAGCCACGCTGCTTCTCATCTACCGAATGACGGTATCTGGTAAGCGCTTACTATGTGCCGAGCACTGTTCTAAGCGCTGGACGAGTCGGCGGTCTAGAGGAAGAGGGTGAAGCTCTGATGGGAGCCCCTCACTCGTTTCTAGAATAGCTTAGGGGGAAAACTGCCTCTTTTTCCTCCGATGATGATGATGATAATGGTAATTAAGTGACGGTATCCGTTAAGCCCTTAAGGATTATTTATTTTCTAAATGGCATTTAAGCGCTCACTGTGCGCCGGGCTCCGTCCCGAGCCTTGGGGCGGTTACAAGCTAATCCCCTCGGACCCGCTCCGTGTTCCACGTGAGGCGTCGCGGTCTTCATCCCCATTTTCCAGATGAAGTAACTGAGGCCCGGAGAAGGACAGGTGGCGGGGCCGGGATTAGAACCCAGGTCCCTCCGACGCCCGGGCCCCGCCCGCTAGGCCACGCGGCCTGGGTCCCGCCTGAGTAGCCCGTGTCTACCCCGGCGCTCAGTACGGTGCCTGGCACGTAGTGAGCGCTCGGATCCCATCCTCCCTCGGGCCGGGAGCCCCACGTGGGACGGGGACTCTGGCCAACCCGATCGCCTTCCACCTCCCCCCCGCGCTTAGCACGGCGCCGGACGCGTACCCAACGCTCCCCGGATACCGGGATGATTTTCTTCGGGCCTCTGGGAGTCGGGGCCGGGGAGGGGTCCAGCTCCTTGGGAGAGCCCGTGGAGGCCGACGAGGAGGCCGCCCGGCCCGCCGCCCCCTTGGCCCCCTCCCTCAGTGGGCCGTGTGCGTGCGTGTCGTGTGCGCGTTTGTCTCCCTCTCTTTACCTCTCCCTCCCTCCTTCTCTGCCCCTCCTCTTATCTCTCTCCTCCGGGTCTCTCTCCCCATCTTCTCTCACTGTCTCTGTCCCATTCCTCCCCTTCCCCTTTCTCTTCCCCTCTCCCTTCTCTCTCCCCCTTGCCTCCTCCCCATCTTTTCCCCTTCCCTTTCTCTCCCCTTTCCCTCCCTCTCCCCCTTTCTTTTCCTCGTTCCCCGTCCCTTTCTCTCCCCTTTTTCTCCCCCCTCCCTTTATCTTCCTCTCCCCCCCCCCCCCCGTTTCTCCCTTTCTCCCCTCTCTCCCCCTCGTTCTCTCTCCTCCTCTCCTCTTCCCCATCTTTCCCCTCTCCTTCTCCCCCTTTCTTTCCCTCTCTTTGCCTTTCTCTCCCTTCTCCCCCTTTTCCCCTCTTCTCCCCTTTTTTTCCCTCTTTCCCCCTCTTTTCCCCTCCTCTGTTCCTCTCGTCCCCTCATTCCCTCTCCCTTTCTCCCCTCTCTTCCCTCCCTCTACCCCCTCTTTCTCTCTCCCCCCTCCCCTTCCCCATCCTCCCCCACCTTTCTCTCCCTTTCTCCCCCTCGTTTCCCCCTTTCTCCCCTCTTTTCCCCTCCTCCGTCCCTCTCACCCCCTCATTCTCTCCCTATCTCTCCCCCCTCCTCTACCCCCTCTTTCTCTCTCCCCCCCTCCCCTTCCCCATCTCCCCCCCCTCGCCTTTTCTCTCCTTCTCCCCCTTTCTTTCCCTCTCTCCACCTTTCCCTCCCTTTCTCCCCCCTTTTCCCTCTTTTCCCCTCCTCTGTCCCTCTCGCCCTCATTCTCTCTCCCTTTCTCTTCTCTCTTCCCCCTCCTCTGACCCCTCTCCCCCTCCTTCTCTCTCCCCCTTTCCCCTTCCCCATCTTTCTCCCCTCCCTCTCTCTCGCCCTTTCTCTCCCTCTCCCCCTTTCTCTCCCTCTCTCCCCTCTTTTCCCCTCCTCTGTCCCCCTCGCCCCCTCATTCTCTTTCCCCTTCTCCCCTCTCACCCCTCCTCTACTCCCTCTCTCCCCCTCTTTCTCTCCCCCTCCCCTTTCTGTCTCCCTCCCTTTCCTCCCCTTCCCCCTCATCTCTCTCTCCCCTCTCTGCCCTCCCCCCCCCCCCCCGTGTGTCTCTCTCCTCCTCCCCTGTCTCTCTCTCTCCCTTTCTCTCTCTTTCGCTGTCTCTCACCCTCAAGGGACCTTCCCAGTGGACTTGACCAAAACCCGCCTCCAGGTTCAAGGCCAGAGCATCAATGGCTGCTTCAAGGAGATCAAGTACAAAGGGATGTTCCACGCCCTGTTCCGCATCTGGAAAGAAGAAGGCGTGCTGGCCCTCTATTCCGGTGAGCCCGCCTTTTGTGGGGTTCACCTGTTTCGGGGGGCGGGGTGGACCGGCGGGGGTCCGAGGTCGGGGGGGGGGGAGGGGACGGTGGACGCCAGCGGGTCGGAAATGCGGGGCCGCCCCCCGGCGGGGGCAGGGCTCCCCAATTCCCTCCGCTCTTTTCAGAATCGCCCCAGCGTTACTAAGACAAGCATCCTACGGCACCATAAAGATCGGCATCTATCAAAGCCTAAAGAAACTCTTCGTGGACCGCTTAGAAGGTCAGTCGAGAGGGACGGACGACCCGTCGAGGGGGTTGGTGTGACGCTGAGCGCCTGTTGCGTGCGGAGCGCCGTTGTAAGCGCTCGGGAGCGGTCTAGACACCGGAGTCGGTAGGCACGTCGCCTGCCCTCGATCGATCCGGGTGGGCCCGGGGCCGGGGGAGGGTTCGGTCTGCTCCCTAACTCGGGCTCAGCGATCCCGGCGATGTTCGTTAAGCGTTCGGTCTGGGGCCAAGCAACCTGCTGAAACGCTGGGGCAATCACAAGATAGTCGGGTCAGGCGTGGGCCCCGGCCCCCGCGGATCTGAAGCTCTCTGGGGGACCGAAGGGCCGGGATCTCGGGGTCTCTGGGCCTTTTGGCTTCTTGGCTACGGATTGGGAGTTTGATGTGAAAGCTAGCGTGTCCTTCCTCTTTCTCTCCCCCTCCTCCTTTTCTCTCTCCTCTTTTTCTCCCCTTCTTTCTCTCCCTCTTTCTCCTCTCTTTCTTTCCCTTCTCTTTCTCCTCCTCTTTTTCTCCTTTTTCTCCTCTTTCCCTCCTCTTTCTCCTCCTCTTTTTATCCCTCCTCTTTCTCCTCCCCTTTCTCTCCCTCTTTCTCCCTCCTCCCTTTCTTTCCCTCTTCCTCTTTTTCTCGCTCTCCTTCCTCCTCTTTCTTTCTCCTCTCTCTTTCCCATCTCTTTCTCCTCCCCTTTCTCTCCCTCCTTTCTCCCTCCTCCTCTTTCTATCCCTCTTTTTCTGTCTCCTCTTTTCCTCCTCCTCTTTCTCTCCTTCCTCCCTTTGTCTCCTCCTCCTCCTCTTCCTCGTTTCCCCCTCCTCCTCTTTCTCTCCCTCTTCTCCTTCTCCTCTTCCTCCTCCTCTTTATCCTTCTCCTCCTGTCCCTCCTCCTTTCTCTCCCCTCTCTCCCTTCCCTTTCTCTCCCGTCCTCTTCTTTCTCCTCTCTCTTTCTCTTCCTCTTCCTCCTCGTTCTCTTCATTTCTTTCTCGTCCTCCTCTTCGGCCCCCTTGTCTCCTTTCCCCTCCTCCTCCTCCTCTCCTTCCCCTCCCCGCCCCTCTGCGTCAGAGCCGGGGTTCCTCCCGCCTCCCCCCCCCCCCCAGAAGCTTTACCCGCTGTCCTTCCCCCCACTTCCCCCTCACAGATGAAACCCTGCTGATCAATATGATCTGTGGGGTGGTATCGGGGGTGATATCGTCCACCCTGGCAAACCCAACCGACGTCTTGAAGGTAAGCGGTCGCCGGGGCGCCAGCGCATGTGTCCGTCCGTCCCGGGGGCGGGGCGGCCGTGGAGGGCCGGCGGGGCGTGCGCGGCGTCCTGCCGGCCGCCCGGGAGAGCCCGATACCGTAGAATTGTCAGACGCGATCCTTGCCCACGAGGAGCTTCCGCTCCGCCGCGCCGCAGACCACTTGAGCGGAGACGTGGGAGAGTCCGACCCGACGGAGTCGGGAGACGCGGTCCCCGTCGACGGCCGGCTGACGGTCCGATGCGTGCAGGGCACTGCGCCGACCACCCGGGAGAGTAAAGTGGGCGGTCCCGGCCCGCTGCACGCGGAGCACCGGACCGAGCTCCCGGGAGCGTCCGGGGCCGCCGAATCGGTCCGTCCGGTCGAGAGCGGGGAGCCCGCCCCGCCCCAGCTGGGCCGGCGGCCCGCCCCCGGCCCGAACCGCCCCTTTCCGTTCGTCCACGGGGCGCTTCCCGTGTGCGGAGCGCTGTACCGAGCGCTTGGGGGAGGACGGCAGGACAGCGGAACGGAGTCATTGCCTGCCCACCACGAGCTGACGGTCGAGAGCGGGAGGCAGACGCGGATAGCGACGGGTGAGGTGGTCGCGGGCGGGGGACGTGGCTGCTCGTTGCCGGATCGTCCTCTCCCGAGCGCTCCGTCCAGTGCTGCGCGTGCGGTAAGCGCTCGGTAAATACCGACGGATGACTACAGTGAGCTTTCCCCTTTGCAGATCCGAATGCAGGCCCAGGGCAGCCTGTTCCAGGGCGGGATGATCGGCAGCTTCATCGACATATACCAGCAGGAGGGCACCCGGGGCCTGTGGAGGGTGAGCCTCCGGATTTCCGGGTGGCGGCCGGAACGGGGCGTGCGGGGATCTGTCGGTCGATCGGTGGTATTTATTGAGCGCTTACTCTGTGCGGAGCACCGTACTGAGCGCCTAGGAGAGTCCAGGAGGGACCGGCTCTACCCTCGAGGAGTTTCCAGTGTAATCTCATGGGATCCAGCCCTCGGTCGGTGAAGTCAGAGCTCAGTCCCGATGACCCTGCATCTCCCCCAGCGCTTAGAACGGTGCTCTGCACGTAGTAAGCGCTTAACAGATACCATTATTATATTTGTTGAGCGCTTATTCCGGGCGGAGCACTGCAGTGAGCCCTCGGGAGGGTCCAAGAGAGTTAGTGGAGCCCAGGCCTACTCTCCAGAGGGGACAGAGGGGCTACCGGGGCCAATCCGGTAGGGTCCAACCCCATCCGGGCCGGGTGGGTCCATCCTCCTCCGTCTCCCCCGCTGTGGGTTTCCGGGGCGCCGGGGCGGCCCCTTCCGGGCTGACGGGGTGCCGTGCGTCGGCCAGGGGGTGGTGCCCACGGCCCAGCGGGCCGCCATCGTGGTGGGCGTGGAGCTTGCCGGTCTAACGACATCACCAAAAAGCACCTGATCATGTCGGGCCTGATGGGGGACACCATCTTCGCCCACTTCGTGTGAGTACGCCCGCCGGCCGCCTCCCCGTGGGGCCCCGCCGACCCAGGGACCCCGCCCCGGCCCCCTCCCCTCGCCGGGGGCTTCCGGCCGGACCCTCGGGCCGGATCCCGGGGCCGTCCCCGAGTCCCGTCCCCTCGCCCCCCCCCCCGTAAAGACCGCTCCCCGGTTTCTCCGTCCCACCCGCGGAGCGCCGGACCTTTCCGACCGGGCCCCTCCCGGCTTCCCCCCGGGGGCGGAGGGGCTCGGGACGTCCGCGCCCCCACTGGAGACGGCCGGCCCCAAGCGGGACGGAGGGATCCGGCACGGCGCCCGGCCCGTGGTGGGCGCTCAACGGGTCGACGTTGACCCGCTGTCAGTTTCTAGCTTCACGTGCGGCCTGGCGGGGGCCGTCGCCTCCAACCCGGTGGACGTGGTCAGGACCCGCATGATGAACCAGAGGGCCATCGTGGGCAGCGTGGAGCTCTACGCCGGGACCCTGGACGGGGCTGCTCAAGGTAGCGGGGGGGCGGTCCCCCGGGCCGGGACGCGGAGACGTCCGCTCTCGGAGCTCGCCCGCGGTCGACCCACCCGTGAGTTACTTATTGGTAATGATAATAACGGCGTCTGTTGAGCGCTCACCTGCGCCGGGCGCCGTTCTAAGCGCGGCTGTTAAATGCAAGCCCATCAGGTCGGACACGGTCCCCCGTCCCACGTGGGGCTCACGGTCTTCGCCCCGTTTTACGGAGGAGGGACCCGAGGGCCGGAGAAGCCAAGCGGACGGGCGGCGCGGTCGGGATCGGAACCCGGGTCCTCCCGACGCCCGGGCCTCCGTCCGCCCGGGCGACGCTTCATCGAGCGCCCCCTGGGTGCCGAGCGCCGGACCGAGCGCTCGGGAAAGGACAGGGTGTCAGAGTCGGCAGACGCTCTCCGTGGCCGCGGCCGGCGGTATTTACTGAGCGCCTCCCGGGGACCGAGCCCCGGACCGAGCTCCCGGGAGAGGACAAGACGACCGAGCCGGGAGTCACCATCCCCGCCCGCGGCCGGCTTACGGTCTAGAGCGGGAGTCGGCCCATCGAGGGTATCTGTTGAACGCTTAATGCGTGCAGAGCCCCGAACTAAGCGCTCGGGAGAGGACAGGGTAGCCATGCGACAGACGCATTCCCTGCCCGCAGCGAGTTCACGGTCTAGAGCAGGAATCGGTCCACTGAGGGTGTTTATCGAGCGCTTAAAGCGTGCAGAGCCCCGATCTGCGCGCTCGGGAGAGGGCGATTCAGCGATGTGACAGACTTATTCCCTGCCCACAACGAGCTGACAGCAGCAGGGTTTGGTGTCCATCTCAGGGTCTGTGGTGGGTTATTGGCGGGGAGAGTTAGGGTGGACGGACCGTCGGATGATCGGGTGGGTGGACGGGAGGATGGATGGGCGACGGATGGATAGGTGAACGGGTGGGCGGGTGGACAGGTTAGATAACCGGGCGGGCGGAAGGACGGAAGGCCGGCCGGACCGTCCGGACCTCCCCCGATCCGTCCCTCCCGGGATGGAGGCCAGGCGTCCCGGTGCCTCCGCCGGAGCCGCGCCCCCGAGGCCTCGGCGCCCGCCGCCCGCCCCGAGTCCCCCGTCGGACCCGAAACCCGAGACGGCGGCCGCCTTCCGGCCGCGGAGCCCCCCGGCCTCCCGGTCCCCCCGACCCTCCCCCCGGCAAAATCCTCCCCCCGTCCTCACGCCCGCCCCCGGAATGAAAAGATGGCTCCCTCGGGGCCGACCCAAGGCGGCGGTTCCTCCGGAGGGGCGTCTGTTTCTTCGATAATCTGGGGGGGCCGGGGGGGCCCGGGGGACGGGGGGTAGCCCGTCTTGGCCGTGTCAGAGAGGACGCCGACATGGAAGGGTTTTGGTGCGGGGGGGGCGGGGATCTCCGCAAGGCACAGAGGAGCAAAATAAAGCCCCCCACAAAGCAGTAGAGCCCGGGCCCGGGAGTCGGAGGGACCCGGGTCCTCATCCCAGTTCCGCCGCTCGTCCGGCCGCGTGACCCCGGCCCGGTCACTCCGGCTCCTCTGGGCCTCGGGTTCCCTCCCCCGCAAAACGGGGACGAAGACCCCGGGCCCCCGCGTGGGACGGGGCCGGCGCCCAACCTGACTCGCTCGTGTCCGTCCCGGCGCTCGGAACGGCGCCTGGCACGCGGCGAGCCCTTCCTACGTCGGGGGCGCCGTCCCGAGCGGCCGGGAGGGGACGGCATCGGGAGACGAAGGGCGGGTCCCCGGACGGGCCGTTGCGGAGGGCCCCTTTGGGTCCCGGAGAAGCCGGACGGCGGCCCCGGGGGCGGGGGAGGCGAGGGGAGACGGCCCCGGGCGGGCGGGGCCGGGGCCCCCCGCTCCGCCCGCCACCGCCCCGCCCCGCCGGCCGCCGCGGCCGGGCCCCGGCGGCCGCCTCAGCCGGCCCCTTGGCGTCTCTCCTCAGACGTGGAAGAGCGAGGGTTCTTCGCCCTCTACAAGGGGGTTTTGGCCAACTGCTGCGGCTCGCCCCTGGAACATCTCGTATCCTTGCTGGGGGCCGGGGGCCGGGGCAGCGGGAGACCCCGGGCCGAGGCGGCGGAAGGGTCGTGAACTCGGCGGGGACTGTAGAAAATGCCCCGTTTCTCTCTCTCGCACAGACGCACACTGTGTCTCTCGGTCTCCCCCCTTTCCGTCTGTCTCCTCTCCAGTCCTCTCTCTGTGTCTCTCCATCCTTCTCTCTCTCCCTCTGTGTCTCTCTCCTCTCTCCTTTCCGCTCCTCACTCCCCTCCTTCTCTCTCGTCTTTTCTCCCGTCCTGTCTCTCTTTCTCTCCCCTTTTTCTCCCCTCCTGTCTCTCTGTCTCTCCTCTCCTGTCTCTCCCTCTTTCTCTCCCTCTCCTTCTCTCCTTCCTGTCTCTCTCCCCCTCCTTCTCTTTCCCCTTTTTCTCCCCTCCTGTCTCTCTCTCCCCCTCCCTCTCTCTCCTTCTCTCCCCTCCTGTCTCTCTGTCTCTCCCCTTCTCTCCTCTCCTGTCTCTTTCCCCTCCTGTCTGTCTCTCTCCCTCTGTCTCTCCCCCCTCCTCCTCTCTCTCCTCACCCCTCCTGTCTCTCTTTCTCCCCCTTCTCTCCCTCCTGTCTCTCTCCCCCTCTGTCTCCTCCTCCCTCCCCCCCCCCCACAGTGGGGGTCGGGCAGAGGGTCTGGCCACAGCCGTCCCCCACCCCCGACCCCCGACCCGGGCACCGGAGCCCCTTTCCGGGGCCGGTGACCAGAGGGGGCCACCCAGGGCCCGGCTGCGGCCGCCCGAACCAGGAGCCGGTCAGACGGGGGAGCGCGGTGGAGGCCCAGAGCCTCCCGGGGAGGCGGAGGAGGGGGCGGGGGCGACGCGGGGGATCCCCCGGGGTCCCCGGGGGGGCGAGGGGGAGGAGGAGAGGGGCCCCGCGGGAGGGTCCGGGGACGACCCACCCCGTCCGGCCTTTTCCCTAACCCAGCGGGCAGTTTTTTATCACGTACGAGCAGCTGAAGAGGCTTCCCTTCTGAAGACGGGCGTCTCGCGCGGAGCCGGCGCCGCCCCCTCCCCGCCTCCCCTCTCCGACACCCCCGTCCCCGGGCCCGGGGCCGCCCGGCGGGACCTCGCGTGCGGGAGCGTGGCCGCGTGCGGGACGGGCGCGTGCGGCGCGGCCCCGGCCCGGCCCGAGGGCCGGCATCTTCCGTGAAGGTGGGCCCGGCTGCGGCCCCCTCCCCCGGCCCGCCGGCGAGCGGGGGCCGGCCCGACCGCTCCTCTTCTCATTAAACTATCTATCTATCAAGAAGACGGGCCGAAGCCTCCCGTCCTTCTCACCGCGCCCGTTCCCTCTCCGAGCGCGTCCGTCGGGGGAGCCCGGGGGGACGGGCGCCCGGGAGAGGACGCCGCGCCGGAGCGGCGGACCCGTCCCCGGCCCGCGGTCGGTCGGCGGTACTTACCGAGCGCGAGCGGCGTCGGGAGAGGGTAACAGAGAGTCGGTAGACGGGTAGATCCGGGGGCCGTGCGGCCCGGCGGGCGGAGCCCGGGCCCGGGCGCGCCAAGAGAGACGGGTCCTCATCCCGGCTCCGCCGCTCCTGTCCTCTCGGTGACCCCGGGCGAGCCGCTGCGCCTCCCCGGGCCTCGGTGACCTCATCCGTAAGATGGGGTCGAGGCCCGAGCCCCACCGGGGAGCTGGACCGGGTCCACCCCGCTCGGCCCGGACCCGCCCCGGGGCCCCGAACGGCGCCCGGCACGTGGTAAGCGCTTCACGGGGGACCGTCGGGAGAAGGGAGAAACGTTCGAGATACCGAAACCCCGCCCTCGTCACCACGGCTTCCGCCGATCCCTCGCCCCCTTTCCCTTCCCGAACCGCCCCCCGGGAAACGCCGGGAGGGGCCTTTGTCCGTTGGATTCATTCCAGCGGGATCCGGTGAGCGCCCGCCACGTACCGGCCGGCCGTCGTAAGCGCCGGGGCGGATCCGGCCGGTCGGGTCGCGCCCGATCCCCGGCCCATCGTCCCGGCCTCGGTTCCCGTTTTCCGCGGGAGGGGACCGAGTTCTCGGGATAGATTTAGGACGGGATCTCCGCCCTCCGGAACTTCCGAGTCTGCGGCGGGAACGCTTGAGGGCCGAGGGGGATGGGATCGCCCGCTCGACGGCATTTATTGAGCGCCGCCTGAGCGCTTCGGGAGGGGTCGGGAGAGCTGAGAGCCGGGAACGGTCGAGTGCTCGGAGATTCCCGGGGTGGGGCGATTAGCGGTGGTTACCGAGCGCTTCCCGTCCTTCCTCCGGCCCGGCCGGGTCGGACCGAGCGGCGGAGACTCCCCTGCGTGCCGAGCGCTGGGCCGGGCGCCCGGGGGGGTCCGGGACGGCGGAGTCGGATGAGGTCCCGAAGGGTTTTTGCCCCGCCCCCGTGTGCCGAGCACCGCGCCGAGCCCCGCGGGGGTCCGGTTCGTTCATTCGGTCCTACTCGCGGAGCGCCCGCCGGGCGCGGAGCCCCGGACCGAGCCCTCGGAAGGTCCGGTACGACGGCGGGCGGCCGGCGGGCGGTCCAGCGGTCCGTGGAGGGCTACCGGGGGAGCGGAGCCCCGAGCCCGCCGCGCCGGCCGGAGCCGCGAGGCCCCCCCCGGGGTCCGGACGGCGACCGCCGTCGCCCGTCCCCTCGGCGGCGCGGGCCTCATCGAGCGCTTCCCACGCGCGGAGCGGGGCGGGGGGGCCCGGCGGGGTCCCGGGGCCTCAGGCCCGGGCGACGGTGACACCCCGCGGCCGGGGCCCCGGCGGCCGCGCGTCCCCCGGCCGGGGGCGGGAGGACCCGTCCCCGCAGGGCCCGCGCGGCCCGGGCCAGCTGGCGCCGGACGGCCCGGTGGCCCCGGGCGTAGACCAGCGGGTTGAGGAGGGAGTTGGCCAGCCCCAGGAGCCAGAGGTAGCGCTCCAGCACGGGGCGCAGGCCGCAGGCCGGGCAGAGGGCCTGCACGCTCCCGGTCAGCAGGAACGGCGCCCAGGACAGCGTGAAGCGGCGACGAGGCCGGCCACGGTGCGCAGCCCCCGCAGCTGGCGCGGCCGGGCCCCCCGGCCCCCCGCATCCGCCGCCGGTGCCGGCCCCGCCACCCGCAGCAGGTCGCAGTAGACGGCGGCCAGGGCCAGGGCCGCCGGGAGGAAGCCGGCCCAGCAGACGGCCAGCACGTAGCCCGGGCGGACCACGGCGAAGAAGGTGCACGGCCCCCGGTAGTCCGGCCGCCCGAAGGCCGGCACGAAGAGCGGGAGGGCGCCCAGCAGGCCGGCCAGGAGCCACGCGGCCCCGACGCAGGCCCCGGCCAGCGGCCCGCCCGCCGTCTCGCCGTAGCGCAGCGGCCTCTTGACGGCCAGGTAGCGGTCGGCGGCCACCAGCAGGACGCCGAGGACGGAGCCGGCGCTGCAGGCGGTGACGGCGGCCATCTGCAGGCGGCACAGGGTCGGGCGCGGCGGGCCGCCCGCCCCGGACAGCCGGTTCCGCCGCCAGGCCGCACGCGGCCAGGCCCGTCAGCGCGTCGGCCACGGCCAGGTTGAGCAGGAAGCCGAGGCCCGCGCCCTCGCCCCTGCGGATCAGCGGGGCCACCGCCGCGGCCACCGCGGCGTTGGCGGCCACGATGAGGGCGGCCAGGACGGCCAGCGGCAGGCCGGAGGCCGCGGGTGCGGGGGGGCCGCGTCCATGGCCCCCCGCCGGAGGCCCCGGCCGCGCGACGGACGCTCCGCCCGGCCTCCCGCCGGCCCCGGGCGCCCTCGCCGGCTCGGCCGTCCCGCGGGCGGCGCCGGGAGCGCCCTCCCCTCCCCGCCTCCTCGCCCGCGCCGTCCCGACCTTCCCCGGCGCTCGGCCTCCTCCTGGGATACGGGCGGGGGGGGCGGGGAGGGGCCGGGCCTCGACCTCCCCCCGCCTCCGCGCCGGCCCGCTCGGACCCAGCCGGGGGGTCGGGACGGGGCGATGGGACGATCGCCCTCGGCGGCGGAACGGCCGCGGCGGTCGGCGAGCGCCCGGTGCCCGGCACGGAGCGGGGCCCGCGGTCCCCGTCCCCCTTCGACGGACCGGGGAGCGGAGGCCCGGGGAAGTGGCGGCGACCTGCCCGGGGTCGCCCGGCGGAGCCCCGTCGCCGGTCCTCCCGGGAGCCCGGGCTCCGGGCGGGCGGCGGGCGGGACCCCGGGCTCCGGGCCCGGCCGCCCATCTGTCGCCCGTCGGCGGTCGCCGGGGAGATAAGGCCGGGAGATTAATGAGTAGCCAGCGGGGGTGCGCGCGGGGGAGCGGCCCGGCCTCGGCGGAGCGGGGAACGGCACGTCCCGGCTGGCCCCGGGAGCCCGGGACCCGGCCCGCCCGGCGTCGGGGACGCCGCGGCCCGCTCTCCGGCCGTTTCCGACCCGGCGCCGGCCGCTCCCGTCCGGTCTCGGATCTCCCCGCGCTCGGCCCTCTTCTCCCGAGTTCCTTCATTCGGTCGTACCGATGGAGCGCTTAGCGGGCGCGGGACGCCGGACCGAGCGCTCGGGCGGGGACCGTCTCCGTTCCGTTGTGTCTAGTGAGCGCTCGCCGTGTGCCGAGCGCCGCACCGAGCGCTCGGGAGAGGACCGTCTCCATTCCGTTGTGTTTATTGAGCGCCCGCCGTGTGCCGAGCGCCGGACCGAGCGCCCGGGAGTGGACGGTCTCCATTCAGTCGAGTCTCTTGAGCGCTCACCGTGTGCTTGAGCGCCGGACCGAGCGCTCCGGAGAGCACGGTCTCCATTCGCTTGAGTCTCTTGAGCGCTCACCGTGTGCGGAGCCCTGTACTAAGCACTCGGAAGAGGACGATATAATGGAAAAAGGCCCGTTCGCCGCCCACGAGGAGCTGAGAGTGTGGGGGTGGGGGGGGCGGGAAGAGAAGGAAAGAAAGGGGGGAGGGGGACGTCGGGGTTGCGGGGCCGGGACGGGGGGACGGAGGAAGGGAGCGAAAGTCGGGGGGACGCGGGAGGGACGGGGAGAGGAGGAGAAGCGGGGGGCCCGGGCGGGGAAGGCCTCCGGGAGGAGGCGGGCGCTCGGTAAGGGTCGGAAGACGGGGAGAGCGGCGGGATGTGAGGAGGGAGGGCGCGCCGGGCCGGAGGCGGGCCGGGGCCCCGGGGGCCAGCGTTTCTCTGGGCCTCGGTGCCCTGGTCTGTAAAATGGGGATTCGATACTTGTTCCCCACCTTAGACTCCGAACCTCTGGCGGGAGAGACGCTCTGGTTTCGTCCTCTCGAGTCTCTCCCAGCAGTTAATCGATCCTTAGTACTTATGGAGCGCTGACCGTGTGCGGAGCGCCGGGCCCAGCGCTTGGGAGGGGAGAGTACAGCGGATTGAGCGCGGCATGGTATCGCGAGCCCGTCGTCGGGCAGGGACGGTCTCTCTCTGTTGCCCAATTGTCCATTCCAAGCGCTTAGTACAGTGCTCTGCACACAGCGCGCGCTCCGTAAATACTATCGAATGGATGGATGAATGGCATTAAGCGCCCGCTACGCGCCCGGCGCCGGGCCGAGCCCCGGGGGCAGATCCGGGCTCGTCGGGTCGGACGCGGTCCCCGTCCCCCGTGGGGCTCGCCGTCTTCAGCCCCGTTTTCCAGACGGGGGAGCCGAGGCCCGGAGAGGCGAAGCGACCGGCCCGAGGTCCCGCGGCGGGCGGGGGGCCGAGCCGGGATCAGAACCCGGGACCTTCCGGCTCCGCCCCGGGGCCGAGTCCGGCGCTGGGCCCTCGACAGATGCCGTTTTGATCCCTATTCGCCTGGTCCTCGGCGATAGCGGGATCGAAAGCAAGGAGTCGACCGAGCGGCGGTTATTTACCGAGCGCTTATTTTACGCTCGGCCGAGTGCCAGCACGGGGCGGCAATTTACCGAGTATCTCTGTACTTCATTTCTGTAAATGTCCGTCTCCCCCTCGCGACCGTAAGCTCGTCGTGGGCGGGGGATATGGCGGTTGATCGTTACACGGTAATAATAATGATAACGTCGGTATCGGTCAAGCGCTCACTCCGTGCGGGGCACCGTTCTGAGCGCCGGGGGAGATACGGGGTCGTCGGGTGGTCCCACGTGGGGCTCCCGGACCTCATCCCCATTTTACAGATGAGGTCACTGAGGCCCAGAGAAGCCAAGTGACTCGCCCGCAGTCCCACAGCTGACAAGGGGCGGGGCCGGGATTCGAACCCGCGACCTGCGAGTCCCAAGCCCTGGCTCTTTCCACGGAGCCACGCGGCTTCTCCTCGTATCCCCTGCACCTCGTATCCCCCCCCCCCCCCCCCAGCGCTTAGAACGGTGCTGTGCACATAGTAGGCGCTTAACAAATGCCATCATTAATCTTCCCCTCTTATTCCCCCGTCCCTCAGCCCCTCGGCCCTTACGCCCTCATCTGCCATTCATTTACGTCGTAAATGTAACCACGAGGAGCAGGGTGGCTTGGGAGTCCCGGGTCGTGGGTTCTAATCCCGGCTCCGCCCTGCTGGGTGATCTCGGGCCGGCCGCTTCGCTTCTCCGGGCCTCAGTTCCCTCGTCTCTGAAATGGGGTTGAAGACGGTGGCCCCACGTGGGACAACCTGATGACCCTGTATCTCCCCCGGTGCTTAGAACAGTGCTTGGCACATAGTAAATGCCGAACAAATACCGTCGCTGCTGTTATCGTCCGTCTCCACCTCCGGATTGTAAACTCGAACGGGTCTACCGACTCTTCTCCTCTCCCTAACGCTTAGTACAGTGCCGTGCACATAGTAAACGCTCAGTAAATACGAATAATAACGACGACGATGGCATTTGTTAAGCGCTTACTGTGTGCCAAGCACCGCGTTCCGACCCCTGGGGTAGATCAATCGTATCTATCGAGCGCTTACTGCGGGCCGAGCGCTGTACTAAGCGCCTGGGAGAGCTTCGAGAGGCAGCGTGGCTCAGTGGAAAGAGCCCGGGCTTGGGAGTCAGAGGTCGTGGGTTCGAATCCCGGCTCCGCCGCCTGTCTGCTGCGTGACCGTGGGCGAGTCACTTCGCTTCTCTGGGCCTCAGTTCCCTCATCTGGAAAATGGGGATGAAGACTGTGAGCGCCACGTCTGTGACGACCTCATGACCCTGTATCTACCCCAGCGTTTAGAACAGTGCTCTGCACGTAGTCAGCGCTTAACAGATACCAACATCGTTATCATTATAGTATAACAGCTCTGCTCGCGGTGGGCGCTCGCTAAATACAACTGAACGATGGAAACATTCCCACCAGTTAATCAGATTGGACCCAATCCCCGTCCCACAGGGGGTTCACATTTGGAATCGCCGTTTTTCAGTCGAGGAAACTGAGGCCCAGATGAGTTAAAAGTGACTTGCCCGAGGTCTCCCAGCGGGCAACGGGCGGAGGTGGGATTAGAACCCAGGGCCCCCGAGTCCCGGGCCCGGGCCCTTTCCACTCCAGGGCCGCCTAACCTCACTTCCCTGCCGCGTGAATTTACAGTGCCTTCGTTGCGTGACGACTTATAACAATAATAATCACGTCATTTGTCCAGAGCCGCTGATTGCCGACCCCCCCCCCAGGTCGCCCAGCGGCCAAGCGGCGGAGCCGGGATCAGAACCCGGGACCTTCTGACTCTCAGCCCCCCCCCCGACCGTTGGGACAGGTGCGAAACGAACCGAATCGCCTCTGGTTCCCGGCCCCTCGGGGACTCAGTCTGCAGGGGAGGGAGAGCGGGTGTCGAATCCCCATTTTACAGAGGGGGAGACTGAGGCCCAGAGAAGGGAAGCCACTCGCCCGAGGTCACACGGCAGGCGGACGGCGGAGCTGGGATGGGACCCGGGTATTGTCGCCACTCCCCAGCGATAACAGTGCTATTTGTTAAGCGCCTCCTGGGTGCCAGGCCGGTGCCTCAGTTTCCCCCGGTGTAAAATGGGGATTCCAACACCCGTTGGCCCTTCTACTCAGACCGTACGGCCACAGGGGCCAGGTCTGTGACTTAGTTCTTCCCCGGTGTTTGGAGCAACGCTTCACACGTATTAAGTGAGAGGCAGCGTGGCTCAGTGGCAAGGACTCGCTCCCTCGCGTACATACTCAGAACGTTGGTATTTGTTAAGCGCCCACTATGTGCCGAGCACCGTCCTAAGCGCCGGGGTAGATCCAGGGTCATCGGGTCGTCCCACTTGAGGCTCCCGGTCTTCAGCCCCGTTTTACAGATGAGGTCACTGAGGCACAGGGAAGTGAAGGGACTCGCCCACGGTCGCCCAGCTGACGGGCGGCGGGGCCGGGATTCGAACCCGTGACCTCGGACTCCCAAGCGCCCGGGCTCTTGCCACGGAGCCATGCTGCTCCTCTGCCATTTTATTGATTTATACTGATGTCTGTTTCTTTGTACTCCCCCCTCCCTAGACTTTGAGCACGTCGTGGGCAGGGATCATCACCCTCTCTCGTCCCGGGCAATCCCGTTGCCGAATCCTACCTTCCAAGCGCTCGGTCCAGTGCTCTGCGCACAGTAAGCGCTCTGTAAATACCGTTGAATGCATGAATGGTGTCCTTACAAAGCCCTTAGCACAGTGCTGTGCGCGAGGTAAGCGCTTAATAAAAAGCAGCAGGGCCTAGCGGACAGACCAGGGGCCGGGGAGTCGGAGGTCGCGGGTTCTAATCCCCGCCCCGCCGCTTGTCTGCCGGGTGACTTGGGGCGAGGCATTTCACTTCTCTGGGCCTCGGTTCCCTCATCTGGAAAATGGGGATGAAGACGGGGAGCCCCACGGGGGACAGTCTGATCACCTCGCATCCCCTCCCAGTGCTTAGAACAGCGCTCTGTACATATTAAGCGTTTAATAAATGCCACCGTTATTTCATTATTAAAATGGGGGTGAAGGCTGTGAGCCCCACGGGGGACATGCTGATGATCTTGCATCCCCCCGCAGCGCTTAGAACAGCGCTTGGCACATAGTAAGCGCTTCATAGATGTCATCGTTATTTATTTCATGATTATTAAAGTAGGGATGAAGACTGTGAGCCCCACGGGGGACATCCTGATGACCTTGCATCCCCCCCCCCCCCCCCGGCGCTTAGAACAGCGCTTGGCACATAGTAAGCGCTTCATAGATGTCATCGTTATTTATTTCATGATTATTAAAGTAGGGATGAAGACTGTGAGCCCCACGGGGGACAGCCTGATGACCTTGCATCCCCCCCCCCCCCCGCGCTTAGAACAGCGCTTGGCACATAGTAAGCGCTTAATAAATGTTATTTCAGTATTATTAAAATGGGGCTGAAGACTGTGAGCCCCACGTGGGACAGCCTGATCACCTTGCATCCCCCTCCAGCGCTTAGAACAGCGCTTGGCACATAGTAAGCGCTTCATAGATGCCATCGTTATTTATTTCATGATTATTAAAATGGGGCTGAAGACTGTGAGCCCCACGGGGGACAGCCTGATGACCTTGCATCCCCCCCCCCCCCCGCGCTTAGAACAGCGCTTGGCACATAGTGAGCGCTCCCCAAGGCCTTCATTTATTAATGTTCGCTTGTCCCCCTTGGGGCACCAAGTCTTCATCCCCATTTGACAGGTGAGGAAACTGAGGCCCAGAGGAGCGAGCTGACCGGCCCGAGGTCACCCAGCAGACAGGCGGCGGAGGCGGGATTAGAACCCAGGACCCGCTGAAAGAAAAGGGTCCCGTCCCCGCCCCAGCGCTTAGCCCAGTGCTCTGCGCACGGTCCCTAAGCGGGATTCAATGAATGAATGAATGAATGGGGGCGGTGGATGAATGAATGGCTCTCCCGCTGGAGGGGGGCGGGGCCGCTTCCCCGTCTCCATGGCGACCGGGCGGCGGCCAATGAGGAGCGCGATCGGCGCCCACGTGACCGGCCCTGCCTCCCCCCGCCCCTTTCCAAGATGGCGGGCCGGGGCTGAGGCGGGGCGATGGAGCTCGAGCTCGATGGGGCCCGGCCCGGGGGCCGCGCGGACGCCGGATCGCCGGACGACGACGACGAGGAGGAGGAGGAGCGCGCCGGGGAAAGCTGGGACAGCGGCTCGGGCTCCTCCTCGGCGGGGACCGACGAGGAGGAGGAGGAGGAGGAGTAAGGACGGGGCACCGGGAGGGACAACCCGCCTCAGGAACGCGCGGGGGCGGAGCCGCGGCGCAGGCGCGCCGCCTGGGGGCGTGGTCAGAACGCAGCCTGGGGCGGGGCCGCGACAAGGGGGCGTGGTCAGCGGCGGCTGGGGCGGGGGCCACCGCGCAGGCGCCCGGCACGAGGGCGGGGCCAGAGCGCAGGTGCACGGCGTGGGGGCGGGGCCACAGCGCAGGCTGGGGCGTCGTCAGAGCGCAGGCGCACGGCCTGGGGGCGGGGGCCAGTGCGCAGGCGCGGAGCCTTAGAACGGCTTCATTCATTCACTCATTCACTCACTCATTCATTCACTCACTCACGTTTAATAATAAGGATGGTTTTTGTTAACCTCCTACTAGATGCCAGGCACTGTTCCAATCTCTGGGCCACATACCAGTTACCTATTACCCTGTTTATTTTGTTAATGAAATGTACATCGCCTTGATTCTATTTATTTGCTATTGTTTTAATGAGACGTTCTTCCCCTCGATTCTATTTATCGCCATTGTTCCTTTCCGTCCGTCTCCCCCCGATGAGACCGTGAGCCCGTCAAAGGGCAGGGACCGTCTCTGTCTGTTACCCGTTTGTCCATTCCAAGCGCTTAGTACAGTGCTCTGCGCCTAGTAGGCGCTCAATAAATGCTATCGAATGAATGAATGAATACCAGTTCATCAGGTTGCCCCCCATGGAGCTCACGGTCTCCATTCCCATTTGGCAGATGAAGGAACTGAGGCCCAGAGAGGTGATGCGACTTGGCCAAGGTCGCCCAGCAGACGAGTGGCGGAGGCGGGATTAGAGCGATGATAATGGTAATAATAATGATGGCGTTTTGTGAAGCGCTTACTACGTGCGAAGCGCTGTTCTAAGCGCCGGGGAGGATACAGGGTCATCGGGTGGTCCTCGGTGGGCCTGACGGTCGTCATCCCCGTTTGGCAGATGAGGTCACTGAGGCCCAGAGAAGTGAAGTGACCTGACCAAGGTCACCCGGCAGACAAGTGGGAAAGCAGCGTGGCTCAGTGGAAAGAGCCCGGGCTTCGGAGTCAGAGGTCATGGGTTCGACTCCCGGCTCTGCCCCTCGTCAGCTGTGTGAGTGTGGGCGAGTCACTTCCCTGTGCCTCAGTGACCTCATCTGTAAAATGGGGATTAACTGTGAGCCTCCCGCGGGACCACCCGATGACCCTGTATCTCCCCCAGCGTTTAGAACAGTGCTCGGCGCATAGTAAGCGCTTAACAGATACCAACATTATTATCACTAAGGGGCGGAGGCGGGATTAGAACCCACATCCTCTGACTCCCAGGCCCCTGGTCCATCCAGGGGACAGACGTCGGTACAAATAAACAGACGTCAGTATAAATCAATAAAATGGCAGTAAGAGCAAACGGGGGGGGGGGGGGCGGGGGGAAGAGCAAAGGGGGCGGGTTCGGGTGACGCGGAAGGGAGCGGGAGAAGAGGGAAGGGGGGCTCAGTCAGGGAAGGCCTCCTGGAGGAGGTGGGCTTTCCGTAAGGCTCTGAAGCAGGGGGGAGAGGAACTGTCCGTTGGATTCCAGGAGGGCGGGCGGGCGTTCCGGGTCAGAGGCGGGACGTCTTCTGGTCCTCTGGATTCTCAGCTCGCTGTGGGCAGAGAATTGATCGTAATAGTGATGTCGGTATTTGTTAAGCGCTTACCATGTGCAGAGCACCGTCGTAAGCGCTGGGGTAGACACGGAGGAATCAGGTCGTCCCACGTGGGGCTCCCGGTCTTCGTCCCCATTTGACAGATGGGGGAACTGAGGCCCGGAGAAGCGAGGTGACTCGCCCCCGGTCACCCAGCCGACAAGGGGCAGAGCCGGGATTCGAACTCATGAGCCCTGACCCCAAAGCCCGGGCTCTTTCCACTGAGCCACGCCGCTTCCCGTAATAATAATTTGTCCGCCCCATTCTTCTAGCGTCCTCTTCCCGACGCTTCGTCCAGTGCTCAGCGCACAGCAAGCGCTCAGTAAGCGCGACGATCGACTGAAGGAATGAAATGCCGCAACTGTCAGTGTTATCGTTGCTCTGCGCCCAGGATCGCGACGGCGCCCTCTCCCAAGCGTTCAGTCCATGCATTCGTTCATTCAGTGGTATCTGTTGAGCGCTTACTACGCGCGGAGCACCGGACTAAGCGCTTGGAGTGGACGAACGGGTAACGGACAGAGACGGTCCCCGCCCTTTGACGGGCTCACGGTCTCATCGGGGGAGACGGACGGACGAGAACGGTAGCGCCAAATAGACGCCCCGGCCCCCCTCGGAGAAGCGGCGCGGCTCGGCGGGAAGAGCCCGGGCTCGGGAGTCGGAGGTCACGGGTTCGAATCCCGGCTCCGCCCCCCGTCAGCCGTGCGACGGTGGGCGAGTCGCTTCACCTCTCTGGGCCTCGGTGACCTCACCTGTCCAATGGGGATGAAGACCGGGAGCCTCGCGGGGGACGACCCGATGACCCTGGATCTCCCCCGGCGCTTAGAACAGCGCTCCGCACATAGTGAGCGCCTGACAGACGCCGTCATCGTTATTATGGACGGACGAATTGGTTTCTCGTTCCCTTCCGCAGCGGCCCGGAGCCCGAGTGGACGAGCAGCGTGCGGGGGGACGGCGAGCTCTTCTACGTGGAGCTGAGCGGCGGCGAGGCCGAGAGCCCAGAAGCCTCCGCGGCCGAGCGTCTGCCCTCCCCCGGGGCCGCGGCCCGGGGCCTCGGCGGGGCAGCCGGCGGCGGCGGAGGGAGACCCCGCGGCCCCCTGCGCCGCTGGGCCCGAATCTTCGGGCCCAAGAGCCCCCCGCCGACCCCGGGAGGGGCCGCCCGGCCCCCCGGGAGGGACGTCCACGTCGTCCTGGACGTCGGGGGGCCCGCCGGGCCCGGGGCCGCGCTGGGGCTCCTGGAGGGGCTGGCGGGGGCGACCCTGCGGCCCCGGGGGGCCGGGGGGCCGCAGGGTCGGGGAGCCCGGCTGGCGGTCCGGGGCCTCCTTCCCGGGCGTCCGGCCGGGAGAAGCCCGCAGGTCCTCGTCGGTGAGTGGCCGGGCGGCGTGCCCGTCTCCATCCGTCCGTCCATCGGTGGGATTCACTGAGCGCTTACTGTGTGCGGAGCACCGGACGAGAGGTTTGGGAACGTGCACAGTCAGTTAATGGTGTTTATCGAGCGCTTACTGTGTGCGGAGCACTGGACGAAACGTCTGGGAACGTGCACCATCAGTAATATTCAGTGAGCGCTTACTTAGTCCGGAGCACTGGACGAAAGGTTCGGCAACGCGCGCAGTCGATTGATGGTATTTATCGAGCGCTTACTGTGTACGGAGCAACTGGACTAAAGGTTCGGGAACGCGCGCAGTCGATTGATGGTATTTACCGGGCGCACCGGATGAACGGTTTGGGAACGGGCACAGTCGATTAATGGTATTTACTGAACGCTTACCGTCTGCGGTGCACTGGACTAAATACCAATCAATGGTATTTATGGAGCATTTGTGGGCAGGGCATGTGTCCGTTCTACTGTTCTATCGTCCCCTCCCAAGCGCTTAATACAGTGGTCTAGTAAGCGCTCGCTGAATTCGATCGACTGACTGATCGATTGCCCCCACAGAGCGGACGACCGAGATGGAAAGAGATTTTTGTTCCTTGATCCTCCACCGCGACGGCCTCCTTTTCATTCATTGAATGAGTCCTATTTATTGAGCGCCTCCCGCGCGCGGAGCGTCGTACTGGGCGCCGGGGAGAGGCCGACACAACATTAAACGGACGCGATCCCTGCCCACAACGAGCCGACGGTCTAGAGAGGGAGGCGGATATGAATAGAAAGAAATAAATGACGGATACGGGCATAGTAATAATAACGATAGTAACGATGATGGCATTTGTTAAGCGCTCACTATGTGCGAAGCACCGTTCTAAACGCTGGGGTGGATCCGGGCTGATCAGGTCGTCCCAGGCGGGGCTCACGGTCTTCGTCCCCGTTGCTACAGATGAGGCAGCTGAGGCCCGGAGAGGCGGCCGGCCCGAGGCCGCCCGGCAGACCCGTGGCGGAGCGGGATTAGAACCCGCGTCCTCGGGCTCTCGCCGTGCCGAGGGGCTGGGAGCGGGGGGGTGATTTTCTGTCGGCTTCGTCTCCAGGCGACGTTCTCGTCTCCGTAAACGACGTCGACGTCGACTCGGAGAACTTCGAGCGGATTCTGTCTCACCTCCCCAGACCGACGCAGGTGAACCCTGCCCTCCGCGGCGCGGTCGACCGACGGTGCGTGCTGAGCGCTTAATGGGTGCCGAGCACTGTACTGAGCGCTTGGGAGAGCCCGATACGATGCAGGCACTGGAATAATAATAATAATAATAGCATTTGTTAAGCACTTACTACGTGCCAAGCGCTGTTCCAAGCGCTGGGGAGGATACGGGGTGATCAGGCGGTCCCCTGGGGGGGTTCCCAGTCTTCATCCCCACTTTCCAGACGAGGTAACTGAGGCACAGAAAAGTCAGGGGACTCGCCCACGGTCACACAGCTGACAGGCGGCGGGGCCGGGATTAGAACCCACCACCTTTGACTCCCAAGCCTGGGCTCCTTCCACGAAGCCACGCCGCCTCTTGTAACGACTCCAGCGCTCAGTCCAGGGCCCGGCACGTAGAGAAGCAGCGCGGCTCAGTGGAAGGAGCCCGGGCTTGGGAGTGAGAGGTCACGGGTTCGAATCCCGGCTCCGCCCCTTGGCAGCCGGGTGACCGTGGGCGAGTCGCTTCGCTTCTCTGGGCCTCGGTGACCTCATCTGGAAAATGGGGATGAAGACCGGGAGCCTCGCGTGGGACCACCCGATGACCCCGGATCTCCCCCGGCGCTTAGAACGGCGCCCTGCACGTAGTAAGCGCTTAACAGATACCGCCGTTGTTATAGTAAGCGCTTAACCCATATTATAAGAGACCGTGAGCCCCACGTGGGACACGGACCGTGCCCCGCCTCGTTATCTGGTAGCTGCCCCGGCGGTTAGTACGGTGGCCGCTACGTAGTAGACCGCTTAACAGATATCATTAAAAATAAACTCAGTCAGACTGCACGCTCCCGACCACTTAGTAATAATCACGGCGTTGGTTAAGCCCTCGGGCTACGTGCCGAGCGCCGGGGCGGACACGAGCGGATCCGGTCGGCCGCGGCCCCCGTCCCGCGTCGCCTTCCCGGTCTCAGTCCCCGTTTTCCGGACGAGGGGACCGAGGCCCGTAACTGCGGCGTTCGTCAATAATAATCTGGGTATCTGTTAAGCGCTTCCTGTGCGCGGAGCACCGTCCTAAGCGCTGGCGTAGACAGAGGGTCGTCGGGTCGTCCCCCGTGAGGCTCGCAGTTAATCCCCATTTTCCAGCTGAGGTCACTGAGGCCCAGAGAAGCGAAGTGACTCGCCCAGAGTCGCGCAGCCGCCAAGTGGCCGAGCCGGGAGTCGAACCCGTGACCCCCGACTCCCAAGCCCGGGCTCTTTCCACTGAGCCGCGCTGCTGCTCTGCCAGTTAAACAAGTTAACTACGCAGCGACCTCGTGCCGAGCGCCGGGACGGACACGAGCGGATCCGGTCGGCCGCGGCCCCCGTCCCGCGTCGCCTTCCCGGTCTCAGTCCCCGCTTTCCGGACGAGGGGACCGAGGCCCTGGAGGAGGCCACGGGGCGGAGGCGCGGCGGGGCCGGGAGGCGGCCCGCCGGCCCCCGCCGCTTCCCGTCCCAGCGCTCCGCGCGCGGCGGGCGCCCGCCCGATCCCACCCGACCGGCGGGAGGCGAGGGCGAGGGGGTCCCGAGCCCCGCGACCCCTCCGGCCCCGCGACGCCGTCCGTCGCGTCCCGCAGGTGAAGCTGACCTTCGAGACGCCCGCCCCGGGGCCCGGGGAGAAGATCCCGGAAAAGGAGAGGGCAGCCCGGCGGCCCGCGGCGGCGGGGGGAGGAGAGGCGCGGGACGGAGCCGTCCTCCTCACCGCCCCCCACGTCGTCATGTACCTCGCCCTTCAGCCGGGCTCGGACGCGGCCGGAGAGGAGGTGCGGCCACGGGGAGGGGCCTCCTCCGCGCGGTCGCGTCCCTCGAGCCCTCGCCGTGGGGAGGGCCCGGGCTGGAGAGGCGGAGGTCGGGGGTTCGAATCCCCGCCGCTCGCCAGCCGGGCGACTGGGGGCGGGTCACTTGGCTTCTCCGCGCCTCGGTGACCTCATCTGGAAAACGGGGATGAAGACCGGGAGCCCCACGGGGGACGAGCTGATCACCTCGGATCCCCCCCCAGCGCTCAGAACGGCGCTCGGCACGTAGTGAGCGCTCAACAAATGCCACCGTCATCATCACGGGCTGATCACCCCCCCCCCCCCCCCCGGCGCTTAGAGCGGCGCTTCGCACATGGCAGGCGCTTAACAAATGCCGTCACTAGAGAGGGGCCTACGTAGAGCCCGGGCCTGGGAGACAGAGGATCCGGGGTCTCGGCTCTGCCGCTTCTCTGCTGGGGGACCTCGGGCGAGTCACTTCCCGGGCCTCGGTTTCCCCCGTGGACTCTGATGATCTCGTATCTACCCCGGCACTTAGAACTCGGCACATAGGAAGCTCTTCGCGTGTGTCCTGCTCTTTCCTTCCTCTTCTTCCGCTTCCTCCTTCTTTTTCTTCTTCCTCCTCCTCCTTCGTCTTCTGCTTTCCTCCTCTTCCCTTTCCCTTCCTTCTGCTTCCAGTTTCTTGTCCCGGGCCCAATCGCAAAGAATGATAATATTCACAGGGGTGTTCGTTAAGCGCCGATTATACGTCGGGCACCAAACCGAACGCCGAGGCGGATAGGAGATCGTCGGGTTCCACGGCGGGCTGATGGGCTTCATCCCCCTTCGACGGGTGAGGTGACCGAGGCCCAGAGAAGTGAGGTGACCGGCCCAAGGTCACCCGACGGACAGGCGGCAGAGCCGGGGTTAGAACCCGGGTCCGAAGGCCGCCGGGCCGCGACGCGGCCCTGTTTCAGGATCTCGTCCGAGTCCGTGGGAGGCCCGTGGGGTGGATGAGTGAAAGGGACGATGATGATGACGTTCGTATCTGTTAAAGCGCTCGCTACGTGCCGGGCGCCGTCCCGAGCGCCGGGGGGGGGGATCCGGGGTCGTCGGGTCGTCCCACGCGAGGCTCACGGTTGATCCCCATTCTCCGGATGAGGTCGCCGAGGCCCAGAGAAGTGAGGCGACTCGCCCGCGGTCACCCAGCCGCCGAGCGGCAGGGCGGGGACACGGATGGATGTGAAAACTGGACGATTCCCGTAACTGATTCTCTCCTCGATATTCCCATTAACAGCAAGAGATCCTCTACCGCTACCCAGACGCCGAAGCGTCTCAGAAACTCAAAAGTGTCCGGGGGATATTCCTCACCCTCTCCGACATGCTGGAAAACGTCACCCGGACGCCCGTTACCAGGTAGCGGACCTTCGGTTTGGTTTCCCCTCTTTCGTCCCCCTTCACTTTTCCTTGTTCTCAGGGGGCGCTTTTTAATAACGTCGGTAATTTTGAAGCGCTTACTACGTGCGGAGCACTGTCCTGAGCGCTGGGGGAGACCCGGGGGCAACGGTTCTCCGCAGTGAAAAACTCTCAGTCCGGCGGTCGACCGTACTTATTACGTGCCGACCGCGGCCGGGCACTGTACTGAGCGAGCCCTGGGGAGAGCCCGGTGTAACAGAGTTCGTTCACCCAACGGTATTTATAATAATGACGTCGGTGCTTGTCAAGCGCTTAGTACGTGCGGAGCACCGTTCTAAGCGCCGGGGTAGACGTGGGGGAATCGGGCTGTCCCACGTGGGGCTCGCGGTCGATCCCCATCTTTACAGACGAGGTCACCGAGGCCCAGAGAAGTGAAGCGACTCGCCCACGGTCCCACAGCTGACACGGGGCAGAGCGGGGATTCGAACCCATGACCTCTGACTCCAAAGCCCGGGCTCTTTCCGGGGCTTGGCTTCCTACGTGCAGAGCACCGTACCAAGCCCTCGGAATTCGGCAGCGGATGGAGACGGTCCCCGCTAACTGGGCGGCTTCGTGCCAAGCGCTGTTCTAAGCCCTGGGGTGGATACAAGATCGTCAGGTCTTCTTAGACAGCGAGCAGGACGGGGACTGTGTCCAGCTCAGTTAACTTGCATCTGCCCCGGCGCCTGAGGAGGGTGTTAGGAGCTCGGGACGAATACCACCGAACGAAATAGTCTCTCATTCGTTGGTTCGTTCAGTCGTATTTATGGAGCGCTTACTGTGTGCGGGGCGCCGCACTGAGCGCTGGGGCTTGGCAGCCGTGTGACGGTGGGCAAGGCACCTCACTTCTCTGTGCCTCGGTGACCTCATCTGGAAAACGGGGATGAAGACCGTGAGCTCACGTGGGACAGTCCGATGACCGTCTGTCCACCCTGGCGCTCAGAACAGTGCCCTGCACGTAGTAAGCGCTTAACAAATAGCAACGTCATTACTGTCATCATTACAATTCGGCGGGCTCGCGCTGTAAGAGGGAGAACGGGTCTCGAAACCCCATTCCGTAGGGGAGGGAGCCGAGGTCCGAGGAAACCGTGGAAAATCCTGTCGGATCCGCCTCCGCCGGTGGCTAAAATCGGCCCTTCCCTCTCCATCCGAACCGTTGCCGCGGACGCTTGCCCTCTCCCACCCTGGCGACCGGACGAGCCTCCCGTCCCTCCCCGCTCCGGTGCGGACTTGCCTCCGCCGCCCGCCTCGTTTTTCTCCGAAAACGTTGGGCCCGCGTCTCCCCGCTCCTCCGGCCCCCGCGGCGGCCGCCCGGCCGGCCCCGGCGGCCGACGGAGAGCCGTCGCCGTCGGCTCTGAAGGCCTCCGGCCCCCGGCCCCCTCTCACCCCGCCTCGCCGCCCTCCCACTCCAGCCCGGCCCGCACGCACTCCTCTCCTCCGATGCCGACCTTCTCCCCGTCCCTCCGTCCCCTCGGTCCGGCCGGCCGCCTCCGGCCCGGGACGCCCCCGGATCCCACAGACGACGACTCTCCCCGGCTTCGAAGCCTTGTCGGGGGCCCACCTCCTCCCAGAGGCCTTCCCTGACCGCGCCCTCCTTTCCTCTTCTCCCGCCGCCTTCCGCCCCGCCCCGCCCCCTCTCTTCATCCCCCCGGTCCCGGCCCCGCGACGCTCACGCCCAGATCTGTTCATTTCTACTCGTGTCCGTCTCCCCTTCTGGACCGTAAACTCCCGGTGGATAAGGGAGTGTGTCCGTTTAATGTTACACGGGACTCTCCCAAGCGCGACTCTCCCAAGCGCTCGGTCCGGCGCTTCGCACACGGCTAAGGGCTCAGGAGATACGACGGAATGGATGAACACGTGCCGCACGCGTCATCATCTACCGTCCCCGGTGGTGCTCCGGGAGCCCGGTCGGGCCTTCAGGCGCTCTGGGGAGGGTTTGGGAACTGGCCGACTCCGCCCCGCCTCACGTTTTTCCAGCTCATCCCTGATCTTAAGCGGGAAATTAGTCCACGTGACCTACTGGAAGGAGTCTGGAAGATTACTGATCATCGCCCTCCCGGACGAAAAGTAGGTGGGGATCTTGGGGTTGGCTTTCGAAGGGTCTCGGCGGCGGTTGAGGGCGGCGGCGGCGGCGGCGGCTTTTCCGGGTCAAGGCGTCTTAAGGTGTTCGGTCGGCAGCGGGGCCCGGAGGGAGGAGGGGGGAGTCACGTCGCTTCTCTGGGCCTCCGTCCCTTGGTCCGAAAGACGGGGACGCAGATCGCGAGCCCCACGTGGGGCGGGGTCCGGGTCCGACCTGAGACGCTTGTATCTCCCCGAGCGCCGAGAAGACCGTTGGGCACTCACTAAGCGCCCGACAGATCCCAGATCGTCGTTACTGTTACGTTGATGATGATGATGTCGGACAGAGTCCCGGTCCCCGACGGGGCTCACGGTCAAACTGGGAGGTGGTGGGGCGTGATCCCTTTTCACGGACGGGAAACCGAGGCCCACAGAATAATAACGGTGATATCCGCTGCTCCGAGCGCTGGGGTAGAGACAGGGTGTGTCCGTCCCCCCCCCCCCCCCCCCGTGGGGCTCGCAGCGGGCGGGCGGCGGGGCCGGGGTGGGAACCCGGGTCCTCCGACTCCCGGGCCCCGGCTCTACCGGCGCGGCTCGGTGGAAGGGGGCCGGGGCGTCGGAGGCCGTGGGTTCGAATCCCGGCTCCGCCGCTCGTCGGCTGCGGGACCCGGGGCCGGTCGCCTCACTGGGCCCCGGCGACCCCGTCTGTAAAATGGGGACGGAGACCGGGAGCCCCCCGGGGGACCGCCCGATCTCCTCGAATCGCCTCCGGCGCTTAGAACAGTGCTCCGCACATAGTGAGCGCTTAAGGGATGCCGTCGTCGTGCTTCCTCCGGTCCGGTGGAAATCCCCAGCGCCGTACTTTCCCCGGTGATTCCTCGCTCCCTGCCTGTTTTTCTAGCGCGTCTCTCCCTCAGCTGAAGAACATGATGAACGCCGTGGTCCGGACCTTGCAGTTCATGTACGGCTCTCTGGACAGGTAACGGCACGGCGTGGGGGCGGTATTTGAGAGCGCTCAGCGCGGCGCCCTCCGCAGAGGGAGCGGGCGGTAAACAGCACCGATGGCTAAAGGCTCACGTTCCCAACCGGACGGTGCGACGTTGCGGCCGGACCCGGCACCCGGGCGGTCGATTAACGAGAGCCGTCGGGCGCCCCTTTTTAATGATTTTTTTGTTGTGGTTTATGGTATCTGTTGAGCGCTCACTGGGTCCTCTCTACCCCGGCGCTGAGTTCAGGGCTCTGCACGTAGAATACCGTTGCCCGATCGATTGATGACGGGCGGGGAACGCGTCCACCACGTCTGCTGTACCGGCCTCTCCCAAGAGGTTAGCCCAGCGCCCCGCACGGAGTAAGCGCTCGATAAATACTGTCGATTGATGGATTACGGACCAGGAATGTGACTCCGCGGGGCCGGCCTCTCCCGGACGCGCAGTCCGGCGGTCTGCCCACGGGAAGCGCTCGGCAGATACCGCCGACGGATGGCGGGCAGGGGATGCGTCTCTTCATCGGGCCGCTGGCCTCTCCCGAGCGCTCGGTACGGGGCCCGGCACGCGGTGCGCGCCCGATAAATACCACCGATCGAGCGACTGCGGGCAGGGGACGGGTGTCCTGACCCGGCCGTCCCCTCCCGAGCGCTCGGCCCGGTGCCCTGCGCTTAGCGAGCGCTCGATAGGGAACACGCCTCCCGACTCCGTGGCCTCCTAGCCGGCGCAGCGGGGCTCGGTGGAAAGAGCCCCGGCTTGGGAGTCAGAGGTCACGGGTTCTGATCCCGGCTCCGCCGCTTGTCA
The DNA here is from genome assembly GCF_004115215.2 of Ornithorhynchus anatinus. Classification (NCBI taxonomy): domain Eukaryota; kingdom Metazoa; phylum Chordata; class Mammalia; order Monotremata; family Ornithorhynchidae; genus Ornithorhynchus; species Ornithorhynchus anatinus. The sequence goes on from NC_041733.1 coordinate 47,307,604, forward strand.
GCTGGGTGACCGTGGGCGAGTCGCTTCACTTCTCTGGGCCTCAGCTCTCTTCTGTCAAATGGGGACGAAGACCGCGAGCCTCCCGTGGGACCACCCGACGACCCCGTATCTCCCCCGGCGCTTAGAACGGCGCTCTGCACGTAGTAAGCGCTGAACAGATACCAACACGATTATTATTAGTAACGGTGGTGTCCGTTAAGCGCCGACCACGCGCCCGGCACCGTGCCGAGCGCTGCCGACGGCCCGCTCTGCCCCCCCGTCAGCGCCTTCCGCCCCGAGGGGAACGCCCCGAGCCTGGACCGCCTGTTCCGCCTGTTCTTCCGGGGAGCCGTCCTCCCGGCCGGCGCCGGCCCGGCCCTGCTCGACCACCTGCCCGGGGCCCACTGGGTCCCCGTGCCACGGGAAGCCAAGGTGGGCCGGGAAACTGGGGCCGGGGCAGACGGGGAGCGGGAGGAGGCCCGAGAGAAAGACCTCGACCGGAGACCGCCGGGCCCGGGACCGCCGCCCCCACGGGCCGCCCCCGATCCCCGTCGGCGTCCTCTCTTCCCAGGTGGAGATCGACACGGAGCTGAGCGAGCTGGAGGCGGCTGATTTCGGGGAGCTGGTAAGATCCCCCCCCGCCCCCAGCCGGCGCTCGGTACGGCGTCCGGCCCCTAGCAAGCGCCCGTCACCGTCGGCCCGCCACCGGGCCACCCGTATCGCTTGGGCAGGAAACGGGTCCGTGGTACGGCCGGCGTGGCCTCTCCCGGGGGCTCGCTCGGGGGCCCGGGGAACAGGAGGCGTTCGGTCAGTGCCGTCGGTCGACCGATCCGGTGCCGAGTGCGGGACGCCGTGCCGAGCGCCCGGGGGAGTCCGGGGCGGTGGAATCGGTAGGCTCCATCGCTGCTCCCGACGAGCCGACGGGCGGTGGATGGTAGAGTCCAGTCGGTCCCTGGAGAGGACGCCGGGACAAGGTTGGGAGGAGTTGGCGACGGAGGCAGGGGGACGGCTGGGCAAGTCGCTTCGTTCGTTGGTTCATTCGGGCGCGTTTCTTGAGCGCTTACTGTGTGCCGGGCGCTGTACCGAGCGCCCGGGAGGGGTCGACACAACGGTAAACAGACCCGTTCCCTGCCCACGACAAGCTGACGGTCTCACTCTGCTGTGCCTCGGTTCTCTCCTCCGTAAAACGGGATTTAAGACCGTGAGCCCCACGGGGGACGGGGACCGCGTCCGGCTCCGTTGGCTCGCGTCCACCCCGGCCTTCGGTCCGGTGCCTGGCACGTGGTGGGCGCCTGACGGCTAGCCCGGTGATGGGTGCTGGTGTTCTCGGTGAGCGGCCCACCTCAGTTAGACCTCTCGTCATCCCGAGCGTCGAGGGGGCGGAATTTTGCAAATCGGCTTTCTCCGCATTTCCGCTTTTAGTCCGAGGATTATTACGGCACGAGGCGGCTCTACGCGATAACGGGATCCTCCCTCTTTTACAAGGTGAGAAATGGGGCCCGGGAGCCAGAGGACCCGGGGGCCTCATCCCCGGCTCGGCCGCGTACCCGCCGCGGAACCCCGGGCGGCTCCCGTCGCCCCTCCGGGCCTCGGTCCGCAGAACGGGCGTCCGGCCCCCCCCCGCCGAAACCGGAAGCCCCCCCCCCCCCCCCCGGTCGCGTTTACCGAGCGCCTGCCGTGTGCAGAGGATCGTCTTAGGGGCCCGCGTTTTCCCCAGCGCTTAGGTCGGGGCCGGAACCGGCTTCCTCGCCGCCACGGCACTCGATGTCCCGATTCCTCATTTATTTATTTCCGTTAACGCCCGTCTCTCCCTTTCGACCGTGAGCGGGGGACGTATCTCCCGGCTCTCCCGAGTGCCCAGGACGGTGCTCACCGCCCACCAGGCGCTGGATAAATACCACCGGTGGCTTGACCGGTGCTCCCCTCCAGGCACCTTGAGCCCCAGACTTGCTCCTCCGGGACATAACGGACGCGCGGAGCGAGCTCCTGACTCTGTCGTCGTCCTCTCCCGGGCGCTCGGTGCGGTGCCGTGCGCCCGGCAGACGGTCCGAGGGCAGGGAGCGCGTCCACCCCGCTCTCCCCTCCGTCCGTCTTCCCTCCTCGGCCGGTCGGCCCGCCGCGGGCGGGGAACGCGGGCGGCCGTCGCCGTCTCGCCCGCTCCCGCGCGCCCGGGACAGCGCGGTGCGCCCAGTTGGGCGCTCATTAAATGCGACTGAGTGAAGGAAGGAAGTCCAGCGCTCCGCGCTTTTGGCTTCCCCGCCCAGGGCTACTTGATAGGCAGCCACCTGCCCCGGGAAGATCTGGTGGCCGTGGCCGGCTACTGTCGTCTGCTCGGCCTCCTCTCCCTGTCGGCCTCGCGGAGGATCGGCCGGCTGGTCGTCTGGAGGGAGATCTTCCGGCCCCGCCGCCTCCCGGACGCGGCCGCCGCCTCCCCGGAGCCCGAGCCCCGGCGCTTCTTACTGGCCGTCGGCCTGGTGAGTTGGTTTTCTCGAGCGCCGACCGCTCGCCGTCCCCGGGATCCCCGAGACGGGGAAGCGGCGCGGCCCCGCGGGTAGATCCTGGGCCCGGCGGGCACCGACCCGGCGGGCCCCGGGTTCTAATCCCGGCTCCGCCGCGTGACCTCGGGCGAGTCGCCTCCCTTCCCCGGGCCTCCGTCGCCTCATCTGGAAGGTAGGGACGAAGTCGCGGCCCCCCCCCCCCCCCCGCCCGTGGGACGGGGACCGCGTCCGATCTGCCGGGCTCGTGTCCACCCCGGCGCTCGGCACGGTGCTCGGCGCACAGTAAGCACGTAACAGATACCCCCCCCCCCCAAAAGAAGTGAGCATCCACCCTTCCTGGTCTTTCTAATGATAATAACGGTCTTGGTTAAGCGCTCACTACGTGCCGAGGCCCGCTCCGAGCGCCGTCGGCGTGAGAAGCGGCGAGGCAAGAGCCCGGGCTCGGGAGTCGGAGGTCACGGGTCCTCGTCCCGGCTCCGCCGCTTGTCGGCTGTGTGACCTTGGCCGAGTCACCTCGCTTCTCCGCGCCTCGGTTCCCCCGCCTGGAAGACGGGGATGAAGACGGTGAGCCCCACGGGGGACGACCCACTCACCCGGCATCTCCCCCGCCCGCCCGCCCGCCCCGTCTCCCCCAGGACCATCTCTTGCTGTGCGTGGTGCTGGAGGCGGGGGGCCGCGGCCCCGGCGGGACCCCCGGGCCCGACCCCGTCTACGTGGAGCAGGCCCGGGCCAGCCTGAGGCGGCTGAGACGACTGGCGGCCCGCGGCGGGGACCGGCCGGCCGCGGGGCCCTCCTCGGCCCCCGGCCCCGGCGGGACGCCGCCCAAGGTGATCTTCGCGGCCTTCCCTCCCGGGGCCCGCCGGCGGGGCGGGGCGGGGCGGGAGGGGGGTCGCCGGACCGAGCGCCCGCGGGGAGGGCGGGAGAGCCGACGGACCCGGGGCCCGCCCTCGGGGAACCTCCGGTCTCACGCGGTGCTCTGGACTCCCTTTCCGGGTAACGGTAATCACGATGGCCTCCGGTAAGCAGCGTCAGAAAAGCAGCGGGGCTCAGCGGAAGGAGGCCGGGCTTGGGAGCCAGACGTCACGGGTTCGAATGCCGGCTCTGCCCCTCGTCAGCCGGGTGACCGTGGGCGGGTCGCTTCACTTCTCAGGGCCTCGGTTCCCTCGTCTGGAAAACGGGCATGAAGACCGGGAGCCTCACGAGGGACGACCCGATTCCCCCGTATCTCCCCCGGCGCTTAGAACGGTGCTCTGCACGTAGTGGGCGCTTAACAGCTCCCGACGTTATCATCATCGCTTACCCTCTGCCGGGCACCGTTCTAGATACCGGCTCATCGGGGTGCCCCCCACGGGGCTCCCGGTCCTCATCCCCGTTTCGCGGAGGAGGGAACTGAGGCCCGGTGAGACGAGGCCCAGGTCCAACCTGACCGACGGGTGTCTACCCCGGAACTCGGAACGGTGCTGGGCACACAGTGAGCGCTTAATAGGGACCGCGGTCGTCACCGGTAATTACTACTGACGAGCTCGCGGCCTAGAGCAGCGTGGCTCAGTGAGAAGAGCGTGGGCTTCGGAATCAGAGGTCACGGGTCCGACCCCCGGCTCGGCCACCCGTCAGCCGGGTGACCGTGGGCGAGTCGCTTCGCTTCTCTGGGCCTCAGTGACCTCATCTGGAAAACGGGGATTATCCGTGAGCCTCACGTGGGACGACCTCACGACCCCGGCTCTACCCCAGCGCTTAGAACGGTGCTCGGCACGTAGTAAGCGCTTAACGGATACCGACGTCATTATCCTCCTCATTAACCAACGCCGTCGTTCTCGTTGTCAGCATCGTCATCGTCATCGTCTTTATTAACGTTTTCCAGGGCGGAAGAAAGAAACCCCCGCTCCCAAACCCCTTCCAGCCGGCAACGCAGAAGAAGGTCCCTCCGGAAGGGGAAACGGAATTCCCCGGAACGACGAGGTCAGCGAGCTCCGGGCGGGATGGATCGCGGCCGCCCTCCGACCTCTCTCGTCCATTCGTTCATCCGGTAGTGTTTACTGAGCGCTTACCGTGTGCGGAGCACTGCACTAACCGCTCGGAATGGTCAGTTCGGCAACAGATAGAGACGGTCCCCGCCCATCGACGGGCTTACGGTCTAATCTTCCGTCGCTCCGTCGTATCTCTCGACCGCTCCCTGTGTGGAGGGCAACGTACTAGACGCCCCTTAGGTGCTGAGCTCTCCCGGGCCCGGGCAGGGTGACAGACGCCCACCCGTGCATTTCTCCTCAGTGCTCGGGGCAGTGCTTGCTCTGCACACGGTAAGTGCTCGCCCCGTCCCACTACGCCCCCCCCCGGGAAGCGGCGTGGCCTAACGGAAGGAGCCCGGGCCCTGACCGTCAGAGGTCGTGAGTTCCAGTCCCGGCTCCGCCACCCGTCCGCCTGTCTGCTTTGCTTCCTCCGGGCCCCGGTCCCCCCCTCTGGCAAACGGGGATGGAGCCCGGGAGCCCCACGGGGGACGCCCAGAACGGCCCTCGGCGCGGAGTAAGCGCTTAACGGATGCCATGGTCATTATTATTCTCCGGGCCTCGGTTCCCGCGTCGGGAAAATGGGGATGAAGACCGTGAGCCCCACGTGGACAACTCGATCGCCTTCCATCCCCCCCTCGGCGCTTAGAACGGGGCTTTGAACGTAGTAAGCGCCTAGATGCCCTCGTCATCGTCATCGTGATCATCAATTCTCTCGTCTGGTCCCCCCCCCCCCCCCCCCCCCCCGCTCGGAACGGCGCTCCGTACGTAGCGAGCCGCTCGACGGCCCCCGTGGCCGGACGGGGGTCGGCGGGTGAATCCCCTAACGGTTTCCAGGATCTCCTCGGACCTCCTCCTCTCCGCCTCGCCGAGGCTGAGCTCCGGCCCCGAGGACGCCGTCTTCCACTACGTTTTGCTGGAGACGGCGCGAGGCGTGTTCGTCGCCCCAACGTCGGAGGACACGGCCCATCTGGGAAGCGCCGTCACCCCCCGGCTGATAACAGCTTTTTCCCGGTGCAGCCTCATCATCCGCTCCCTTTTCCAGGAGTCCCTGCGGCGGCAGGTAATAATAACGATAACGATATTAACGGTCGTTTGGACCGGGAGCCCCTCGCCGGGCGGGGATCGTCTCTATCCGTCGCCGAGTTGTCCGTTCCAAGCGCTCAGTTCGGTGCTCTGCACGGAGTAAGCGTTGCATAAGTGGGATCGAACGAGGGAATGAATAAGTGCCCTATCTTTTAGGCGCTCGCTACACGCCGGACGCCGTACTGAGGGCGAGAGCGGATGCGGGCAGGTGGGGTCGGACGCCGTCCGCCGCGGGGCTCACGGTCTCCCCCCCCCCCCCCCCCCCCCATTTTGCAGACGGGGTCACCGAGGCAGGGAGAGGCGAAGCGACCCGGCCCGAGGCCACGGGGCGGGCGGGCGGCGGGGCCGGGACGAGAACCCGCGACCTGCCGACTCCCGGGCCCAGAGGCGGAGGCCCCGGGTCCTCGTCCCGGCCCCGCCACGTGCCCGCCGGGTGACCTTGGGCCGGTCACTTCCCCGCCCCGGGCCGCAGGGCCCTCATCTGGGAAATGGGGAGAGGGAGCGTGAGCCCCGCCGGGGACGGGGCCCGTCCCCATCCGCTTGTAGTAATAATGACGACGACGACGGCATCTCTTAAGCGCCTACTCTGTGCCGAGCACCGTTCTGAGCGCCGGGGTGGATCCGAGGCCGTCGGGTCGCCCCACGCGGGGCTCCCGGTCTCCGTCCCCATTTTACGGAGGAGGAGACGGAGGCCCAGAGAAGCGAAGTGACTCGCCCAAGGTCACCCAGCTGGCGCGCGGCGGGGCCGGGATCGGAACCCACGACCTCCGACTCCCGGGCCCGGCCTCTTTCCGCCGAGCCCCGCCGCTTCTGGGATCCGCCCCGGCGCATGGTCCACGCTGGCCCGGAACGATGATGATTATTATTAGTATCGGCGAGGGTGCCTGCTACAGTGACGGTAATAATGACGCGGCCAGTCTGACTTTGGGCAGATCGCTTCACCCCCCTGCGCCTCAGCGACCTCATCTGTGAAACGGGGATGAAGGCGGTGAGCCCCACGGGGGACAACCCGACGACCTTGTATCTCCCCGAGTGCTTAGAACGGCGCTCGGCACGTAGTAAGCGCTTAGCGGATACCGACGTCGTCGTCGTCACTGACGGACGCCGTCAGTATTTATCAGCGGAAGAGGAAACAGCTGAGGCGGCGGTTGTCGCAGAGGCTGTAGGAGGAGGGGCCCGCCCCGCTGGCCGCCTGAGCCTCCCGGCCGGCCTCCCGGCCGACCTCCCGGCCTCCGGCCTCTCCCCGCTCCGCCGGGGTCGGAGGTCACGGGTCCGAATCCCGGCCCCGCCACCCGTCAGCTGCCCGACCGTGGGCGAGTCACTTCACTTCTCTGGGCCTCGGCGACCTCATCCGGAAGACGGGGACGAAGACCGGGAGCCCCACGGGGGACGACCCGATCACCCCCTTCTCTGCCCCAGCGCTCAGAACAACGATAACGTCGCTAACGTCGGTATAACCGCTACCGACGTTATCGTCGTCGTCGTCTCCTCCGCCGGCCGCCTCGTTTTCCTCCGCAGACGTCGGGTCCGCGTCCCCGCCCGCCCCCGCGGACCCTCCGGCGGCCGCGGGGTCCGGAGGCGTGGACGGGGCGGCCCCCTCCTCCCCGAGCTCCTCCTCCCCGGGCCCGGCCCGCGCGCTCCGCCCCTCTCGCGCCCACCCGCCCCCTGCCCCTCCGTCTCCTCCGTCTCTTGGCCGCCCTCCGGCCCGGCCCGCCCTCCCTCCTCCCATCCGCCGCCGACCCTCCCCTCCTTCCCGGCCTTAGGGAAGACCCGCCTCCTCCAAGAGGCCCTCCCGACCGAGCCCCCCGCTTTTCCTCTCCGCCCCCGCCCCCCCCCCCCCCCGGCCGCGTCGCCCCGGCCCTCGGATTTCCGTCCTTCCGTTCGAATAGTATTTACCGGGCGCTTTACTACGTGCAGAGCGCTGGACTGAAGCGCTTGGAGTGAACAAGTCGGCAACGGATGGAGACGGTCCCCGCCGTCGGACGGGCTCACGGTCTCGTCGGGGGAGACGGGCGGCCGGGCGCGGTGGCGACAGATAGAGTCGAGGGGGAGAGCGTCTCGTAAAAACAACGGCGGCTAAATAGATTCGAGGCGGCGTACGTCTCGTCAACGCAACGGATAGGACGTGCTCCCTTTATTCGCCTCCCCCTCGGACCCGCGGCTTCCGCTTCGACGTCTGACGCGGAAGGGCCGGGGAGGAGAGGGCGGGGGGGGGGGGGCTGGGTGTGGGAGGGCCTCCCGGAGGAGGCGGGCCTTCTCCCCCGAGGATCTGAAGCAGGGGGAGGGCGAGGGGGCGGTGGGATTTGAGGCGGGAGGGCGGGACGCGGGCCGGGGGTCGGCGGCGAGGGAGACGGAGGGACGGGGGGGCGGGTCGGCGCCGGAGGAGCGGAGCCGGCGGCCGGAGGCGGGGGGGGGCGGGGGAGGAGGCCGGGCGCCGGACGGGGGGCTCGGGGTGCCGTCCTCGCTCGGCCGAGCGATCGAGGCCGTCTCCGGCGAACGACGGCGGCTCCCCTCCCGTTCTCAGGAGACGCGGGCCGGGGACGCCGGGCCGGACGCGGTGCGGGAGCACGGGGTGCTGTTCGACCTTGGGCCCGCAGACCGGCGCGAGCGGAGGAAACCGGCCCCCGCGACGTCTTACTGGGTCGTCGGGTGAGCCACGCGGCCGGCGAGCCGCTCGGGTCGTACCGCGCCGAGCGGGGCGGGGGGCGGGGGGGGGGGCGGTCGCGGGAAAGGTCCCGGACTCCGCGTGGGGCTCGGGCGGCGCCTCGGGGACGGCCGGCGGCACCAAGAGGCCGGTTCTGATCCCGCCTCCGCCGGCTGACCCCGGGCCGGGTGCCTTCGCTTCCCCGGGCCCCGCTTTCCTCGTCTGGAAAGCGGGGGTGAGGGGCGCCGGCCCCGTGGGGGACGGGGTCCCACCCGATGACCCGGGAATCTCCCCCGGCCCTTGGACCGGGGCGTGGCGCCTGGTAGGCGCTTAACAGGTACCACGGGGAGCGTTACGTCCGATTATCACGTCATCAGATGTAGTATTATTAAATCAAATAACGACGATCACGATCGTCAAATGGTGAAATTGCTATTTCTACTCCGGCGGTCGACGGAGTTTCCCCCGTTGGTTCGCTCGGTCGCCTTTACTGAGCGCTTACCGCGCGCGGAGCGCTGCGCTGAGCGCTTGGGATGGCCAGCTGGGCCCCGGGGAGAGTCGACCGCCCGCCCGACGACGGGCTCGCGGTCCAGACGACTCCCTCCGTTAACGCCGACGACTCTGACGGCGGTTGACAGTCCGTCGGCCCCGACGGCCCCGGTCCCACCCTCCGGTTCTTAGATCGGTAATGACGATTCATCATTGATCAGTGTTAATAAACCTGGCATCCGGGAAGCGACCCGGTAAAGGACACCGCGCTAAGCGCCGGCGGGCGGGGGGGGACGGGTGCGGGCGCAGGGCCCACGGCCCACGGCCTCAACGGGTAAAACGGGGACGAAGGCGGCGGAGCCCCGCGGGGGGACGACGGCCTCGCCCCCCCCCCCCCCACCCCGGCGCTCGGCACGTGGTCGGCGCGCGGTCCCGCGGTTCAGCCGGTCGCTTTGCCGCGCGGGAGGGAGAGGACGCCCGTTTCCGCTTTCTCTCTCCCCCGCAGGAGGCTCCTAAGGCACCCCGAACCCCAGGAACTCTACGTCTGCTTTCACGAGTCGGTCCCCGAAATTGCGGTGGAGCTGGCCTTTAAACTGTCCTTCGGGTTGACGCTGTAGGGGTCCGGCCCGGACCCTCAACCCCGCTCTGGAAACGCTCGAAACCCCGGCCCGTCCGGCGGCGGCTCCGTCCAGAGCCCCGCGGGTCCTCTCTCTCCGTTGTCCGTTCCAAGCGCTCGGTCCGGTGCCCTGCGCGTAGCGAGCGCTCAATAAATACTCTTGAATGAATGAATGACTGAATGAATTCCCCGACGCGCCGACAGAATACAAATCCTCCGGGCGTCGCAGGGTCCCCGGACCGGGGAGTCGGAGGTCGTGGGTTCGAGTCCCGGCTCCGCCACGTGCCAGCCGCGCGACTGCGGGCGAGTCACTTCGCTTCCCTGGGCCTCGGTTCCCTCATCTGGAAGATGGGGGTTAGAAACCGTGAGCCCCACGTGAGACCACCCGATCGCCTCGTATCCCCCCCCCCCCCCCCGCCCCAGCGCTTAGAACGGTGCTTCGCACACAGTACGCGCTTAACGAATACCGCCCTCCGTTAAAATACACAAAATGGGATGGTTTCTTTTTTGCATTTCCTAGGTGATTAAACCGGCCGTCAGTTCCGAAAGCGGCTGATAGTAATGTTGGCATTTGTTAAGCGCTTACTACGTGCAGAGCGCCGTACTGAGCGCCGGGGGAGATACAGGGTCATCGGGTTTGTCCCCCGTGAGGCTCCCGGTTAACCCCCATCTGACGGACGAGGGGACCGTCTCTCGCCTCGGTGGCGGCCGGGCCCGCGAGCCCCACGCGGGACGGGGAAAGGCGTCCGACCCGACCGGCGTGGATCCGCCCCGGCGCTTCGTACGGCGCCTGGCACGTAGTAAGCGCCTAGCGGACACCGCTGTTATCATTAAGCGGCGGAAGCGGGGTTTCATTCGCTCGATCCATTTATTCGGCGCTTCCCGGCTCCGCCGTCTGCTGGGCGACCCTGGGCCGGTCACCTCACCTCTCTGGGCCTCAGTCGCCTCGTCTGTAAAGCGGGTGAAGGGACCGCGAGCCCCACGGGGGACGACGCCATCACTCTGTCACAGTAGTTGGTTTACTACGTGCTAAGCACCGTTCTGAGCGCTGGGGTAATAGTAGCAGTGAGGATGGGATCGGTTAAGCGCTTACTGTGTGCTAGGCCCTGGATGATAAGGGTGGTATTTGTTAAGCGCCCACTCTGTGCCAAGCGCTGTTCTGAGCACTGGGGAATACCGATGATGAGGATGGTATCTGTTGAGCGTTGACTATGTGCTAGGCACTGGGTGATGATAACAATGAGGATGGTATTAAGCGCTTACTGTGTGCCAAGCGCTGTTCTAAGCACTGGGTAATAACAGTAATAATGAGGATGGTATTTGGTAAGTGCTTACTATGTGCTAGGCACTGGGTAATAATGATGGTAATAAGGATGGTATCTGTTAAGCGCTCACTAGGTGCCCAGCGCTGTTCTAAGCCCTGGGGTGATGATAATGATGGTATTGGTTAAGTGCTTACTGTGTGCTAGACACTGGGTCACGATGATGATATTAAGGATGGTATTCGTTAAGCCCTTGACTGTGTGCCCAGCGCTGTTCTAAGCACTGGGTAAGAATAATAACCACAACAATAATGAGGATGGTATCTGTTAAGCGCTTTCTACGCGCCAAGCTCTGTTCTGAATGCTGGGGTAATAATAATAATAATAATAATAATAATATTTGTTGAGTGCTTACTGTGCTAATACTAATGATGGTATTTGTTAAGCACTTTCTATGTACCAAGCACTGTCCTAAGCACTGGGTGATAATAATAATAATAATAATGGTATTTGTTAAGCGCTTTCTACGTGCCAGGCTCTATTCCGAGTGCTGGGGTAATGATAATATTTGTTAAGTGCTTACTATGCTAATAATAATGACGGTAGGCTGTGTGACTGTGGGCGAGTCACTTAACTTCTCTGTGCCTCAGTTCCCTCACCTGTAAAATGGGGATGAAGACCGTGAGCCCCACGTGGGACGACCCGATTCCCCTGTGTCTACCCCGGCGCTTGGGACGGTGCTCGGCACGTAGTGAGCGCTTAACGGATACCAACGTTATTATAATAACGATAATAATAATGATGATGATGTTACTTTATAAGCACCTACTACGTGCCAGGCTCCGTTCTAAGCGCTGGGGTGATGATGATAATAGTAATGATATCGGGTAAGCGCTTACCATGCTAATAATAACGGTGGCCTCTGTAAAGCACCCGCTGTGACGATGATAACGATAATGATGGCGTTTGTGAAGCGCCTACTGTGTGCCAAGCACTGTTCTAAGCGCTGGGGTAATAATAATAGTAATGATATCGGGTAAGCGCTTACTACGCTAATAATAACGATGGCATCTGTAAAGCACCTGCTGTAACAGTGGTAATGCTAATGATGCTGGCATCTGCGAAGCGCCTGCTGTGTGCCGAGCGCTGTTCTGAGCGCATTTGTAATAACACTAATAAGAAGGGCGGTATTTGTTAAGCACTTGCTACAGTAATAATAATGATGATGGTATTTGTTAAGCGCCTACTATGTGGCAAGCACTGGGGTAGGCATCAGTCAGCCGCCTGGCTCAGTGGCAAGAGCCCGGGCTGGGGAGTCGGAGGTCACGGGTTCCAATTCCGGCCCGGCCCCTCGTCAGCCGGGTGACCGTGGGCGAGTCGCTTCGCTTCTCGGGGCCTCAGTGACCTCATCTGCAAAATGGGGATGAAGACTGTGACCCTCACGGGGGACAAACTGATGGCCTTGTATCTCTCCCAGCGCCTAGAACAGCGCTCTGCACATAGGAAGCGTTTAACGGATACCAACAGCGTGGCTCAGTGGCGAGAGCCCGGGCTTGGGAGTCAGAGGTCATGGGTTCGAATCCCCACTCTGCCACTTGTCAGCTGTGTGACCGTGGGCGAGTCACTTCACTTCTCTGGTCCTCAGTGACCTCATCGGTAAAATGGGGATGAAGACGGGGAGCCCACATGGGAACGACCTGATGACCCCGTATCTCCCCCAGCTCTTAGAACAGTGCTCTGCACGTAGTAAGCGTTTAACAAGTACCAAATTACTATTATCATTATTCTCTGGGCCTCAGTGACCTCATCTGTAAAACGGGGTTGAAGACTGGGAGCCTCACGTGGGACAACCTGATTCCCCTGTATCTCCCCCCAGCGCTCAGAACGGTGCTCGGCACGTAGTAAGCGCTTAACAGATACCCACATTATTATTCTCTGGGCCTCAGTTCCCTTCATCTGGAAAATGGGGATGAAGACGGTGAGCCTCACGTGGGACAACCGGATGCCCCTGTATCTCCCCCAGCGCTGAGAACAGTGCTCTGCACAGAGTGAGCGCTTAACAAATACCGACATGATTATTATTACCAACATGATTCTTATTAAATAGGATTGAAGGAAGGAAGGAAGGAAGGAGGGAGGGAGGGGAAGGCGGCGCCCTGCAGTGCGGCGTTCGGGCCACGAGGCGGCGCTGCGGCGGGCACGTGGCGCGGGGCACGTGGCGCGCGGCACGTGGCGCGCGGCACGTGGCGCGCGGCGGGCGGCACGTGTCGGTGGCGGCGGTTGGCGGGAGCGCAGTGCGCCTGCGCCGTCCGTCCCCCTGGGCGCCTGCGCGGTCCCGGCCGCTCCCTCTCCTCGGTGCGAAGCGGCGTCCCCGCCCTCCCCGACGGGTGGCCATGGCCTCCAAGGACAAGCAGCTGTTCGACCCGCTGTCCTTCGGGAAGGACCTGCTGGCCGGCGGGGTGGCGGCCGCCGTGTCCAAGACGGCCGTGGCGCCCATCGAGCGGGTGAAGCTGCTGCTGCAGGTGCAGGCGTCGTCCAAGCAGATCAGCCCCGAGGCGCAGTACAAGGGCATCGTCGACTGCCTCGTGCGGATCCCCCGCGAGCAGGGTAAGGGGGTCCCGGCGGAGGAGGGGGGGGGGCGGGGGCGGGGGCGGCCCGGGCCAAGGAGGGCCGATGGACTAGGCATGCGCGCGGGGGGGGGGGGGGGGGGAGGGCGGGGCATGCGCAGAGGAGGGGAGGGTGGAAGGGCGGGGCATGCGCAGAGGAGGGATGGGCGGGGGCGGGGGGGCGAGGGCAGGGCGTGCGCAGAGGAAGAGAAGGCGGACGGGCGGGGCATGCGCAGAGGAGGGGAGGGTGGATGGGCGGGGCCGGAGAGGCGGGGCGTGCGCAGAGGAGGGGAGGGCGGGTGGGCGGGGCCTGAGGGAGAGGGCGGGGCCTGCGCAGAGGGGGGAGGAGGGGCGGGGCCTGAGGGGGAGGGCGGGGCGTGCGCAGAGGAGGGGAGGGTGGATGGGCGGGGCCGGAGAGGCGGGGCGTGCGCAGAGGAGGGGAGGGCAGGTGGGCGGGGCCTGAGGGAGAGGGCGGGGCCTGCGCAGAGGGGGGAGGAGGGGCGGGGCCTGAGGGGGAGGGCGGGGCGTGCGCAGAGGAGGGGAGGGTGGATGGGCGGGGCCGGAAAGGAGGGTGCATGGGCGGGGCATGCGCAGAGGAGGGAGGGAGGATGGGCGGGGCCTGAGGGGGAGGGCGGGGCGTGCGCAGAGGAGGGGGGTGGATGGGCGGGGCCTGAGGGGGGAGGGCGGGGCATGCGCCGAGAAGGGGAGGGCGGGATCCGAGGGGAGGTGGGTGGGCGGAGTCTGAGAGGGAGGGCGGGGCATGCGCAAAGGAGGGGATGGGCGGGGCCGCAGAGGGGGCGGGGCATGCGCGAAGAGGGGTGGGCGGGGCCGGAGGTGGGTGGGCGGGGCGTGCGCAGAAGAGGAAGGGAGGATGGGCGGGGCATGCGCAGGGGAGGGGAGGGTGTGTGGGCGGGGCCGGAGAGGGAGGGCGGCGCGTGCGCACAGCGGGGAGGGAGGGTGGGTGGGCCCTGAGAGGGAGGGCGGGGCGTGCGTAGAGGAGGAGAGGTGGATGGGCAGAGCCTTAGGGGAGGGTCGATGGACTGGGCATGCGCGCGGGGGGGCTGATGGGCGGGGCACGCGCAGAAGGGGGAGGCAGGAGGGACGGGGGGCGGGGCCGGGGGAGGGCGGGGCATGCGCCGTGAGGAGGGGTGGGCGGGGTCCGGGACAAGGGCGGGGCTTGCGGGGGGGGGCGGGTTCATTCATTCATTCGGTCGGATTGATTGAGCGCTTACCGCGTGCAGAGCACCGGACTAAGCGCTTGGCATGGACAGTCTGGGGACAGAGAGAGACGAGCCCCGTCCAACGGGGCGGGGCCTGAGGGGTCAATCGGTGCTGCGTACTGAGCGCCGCCCGTGGGCCGGGCACTGGGCCGAGCGCTTGGGGGAGGACAGCACAACAGAGTCCCTACACGTTCCTTCATTCCGTCGTATTTATTGAGCGCTCACTGCCCCGCACGGAGCGCTTAGACCCCCGCCCCGTCGGCGACGTAGGGGGACACGGGGGGAGTGACAGTCAGTCGTGTATCTCGAGCGCTTACTCGGGGCAGAGCGCCGTACCGAGCGGTTGGAGCATGAGTAGAAGTGGGAATAGTATAGACGGAGTAATAGTCGTAGATGTTTTAGCGCTTATCGAGCTCCTGCTTGGTACGGGCCACGCTGCTTATGTTCAAATGAAATAAAACCTCTCCGGGTCAGTTTGGCACAAAAACCCTCCCGGCTCTGGGGCTTAATTCGAGGCTTCGTTCCCGGGGAAGCGCAGAGAAAAGAAGTGCCCGGCGTTGCCCGCCCGCGAGAAACCTCCTCTCCGCCGGGAGCGACGACGAACCCGGAGCGGCGGTGTTTCCTCCGAGGATTCCCCCGGCGGGGGGACGGGGTCGAAGGGGCCGCGTTGTATTTGGATTCTGCGATCCCTGCGGGACCGCGTCCTCAATCCCGGCTCCCGTACGTGCACCCGGTCCTTGATTTCTGACCACCGCGTTCGTAGACGTCTCCGTGTGTCTTCGCAGCGCGAGTTCCCCCGACGCGCCACCGCTTCATTCTCTTTTCCCCCACGCACCGTTGCCACCAGTAATCGGGACGACGGTTTCCGTTCGACGCTCCCCGTGTGCCACGCGCCGGGCCGAGCAGCCCCCCCCCTCCCCCCCCCCCCCCCCGGTCCCACGCGGGGCTCACGGTCCCGATCCCCACTTTACAGATGAGGGAACCGAGGCGCGGAGGAGCTGAGCGACGTCCCCGAGGTCACGCGGCCGACAGGCGGCCGAGCCGGGATTAGAACCCGTGACCCTCTGACCTGCGGGCCCGGGCTCTATCCGCTACGCCAGGCTGCTCTTCGGGAGACGCTCAGTAGATGCTGCGATACTCTGGGTCCCTAGGTCGGGTCTGGGGGTGGCACAGAATGCCCTGATTACGGCAGTTCTGCCCCGCGAGAAGCACCGCGCGCCCGGCCCCGTGCCGAGCGCTGGGGCGGGTGCAGGTTCATCGGGTCGGACCCGGTCATTCATTCATTCATTCAATAGTATTTATTGAGCGCTTACTATGTGCAGACCACTGTACTAAGCGCTTGGGATGAACAAGTCGGCAACAGATAGAGACGGTCCCTGCCGTTTGACGGGCTTACGGTCTAATCGGGGGAGACGGACAGACAAGAACAGACAAGAACAATGGCACTAAACAGCGTCAAGGGGAAGAACATCTCGTAAAAACCGATGGCAACTAAATAGAATCAAGGCGATGTACAATTCATTAACAAAATAAATAGGGTAACGAAAATATATACAGTCGAGCGGACGGGTACGGTGCTGTGGGGATGGGAAGGGAGAGGTGGAGGAGCAGAGGGAAAAGGGGAAAATGAGGCTTTAGCTGCGGAGAGGTAAAGGGGGGATGGCGGAGGGAGTAGAGGGGGAAGAGGAGCTCGGTCTGGGAAGGCCTCTCGGAGGAGGTGATTTTTAAGTAAGGTTTTGAAGAGGGAAAGAGAATCAGTTTGGCGGAGGTGAGGAGGGAGGGCGTTCCGGGACCGCGGGAGGACGTGACCCAGGGGTCGACGGCGGGATAGGCGAGACCGAGGGACGGCGAGGAGGCGGGCGGCGGAGGAGCGGAGCGTGTGGGGTGGGCGGTAGAGAGAGAGAAGGGACGAGAGGTAGGAAGGGGCGAGGTGATGGAGAGCCTCGAAGCCTAGAGTGAGGAGTTTTTGTTTGGAGCGGAGGTCGATAGGCAACCACCGGAGTTGTTTAAGAAGGGGAGTGACATGCCCAGATCGTCTCTGCGGGAAGACGAGCCGGGCGGCGGAGTGAAGAAGAGACCGGAGCGGGGCGAGAGAGGAGGAAGGGAGGTCGGAGAGAAGGCCGACACGGTAGTCTAGCCGGGATATAACGAGAGCCCGTACTAGTAAGGTAGCCATTTGGGTGGAGAGGAGAGGGCGGATCTCGGCGATATCGTAGAGGTGAAACCGGCAGGTCTCGGTAACGGATAGGACGCGTGGGGTGAACGAGAGGGACGAGTCAAGGATGACACCGAGATCGCGGGCCTGCGGGACGGGAAGGATGGTCGTGCCATCCACGGTGACGGAGAAGTCTGGGAGCGGACCGGGCTTGGGAGGGAAGATGAGGAGCTCAGTCTCGCTCATGTTGAGTTTTAGGTGGCGGGCCGACATCCAGGTGGAGACGTCCCGGAGGCGGGAGGAGACGCGAGCCCGAAGGGAGGGGGAGAGGACGGGGGCGGAGATGTAGATCCGCGTGTCATCTGCGTAGAGATGGTAGTCGAAGCCGTGAGAGCGGATGAGTTCACCGAGGGAGTGAGTGTAGATGGAGAACGGAAGAGGGCCAAGAACTGACCCTTGAGGAACTCCAACAGTTAAAGGATGGGAGGGGGAGGAGGCTCCGGCGTAGGAGACCGAGAATGATCGGCCAGAGAGGTAAGAGGAGAACCGGGAGAGGACAGAATCCGTGAAGCCAAGGTGAGATAAGGTATGGAGGAGGAGGGGATGGTCGACGGTGTCAAAGGCGGCAGAGAGGTCAAGGAGGATCAGAATGGAGTAGGAGCCATCGGATTTGGCGAGAAGGAGGTCACGGGTGACCTCAGAGAGAGCAGTCTCGGTAGAGCGGAGGGGACGGAAGCCAGATCGGAGGGGGTCTAGGAGAGAATGGGAGTTAAGGAATTCTAGGCATCGATCGTAGACGACCCGTTCTAAGATTTTGGAGAGGAAGGGTAGTAGGGAGATAGGACGATAACCGGAGGGGGAAGTGGGGTCGAGAGCGGGTTTTTTTAGGATGGGGGAGACGTGGGCGTGTCTGAAGGCAGAGGGGAAGGAGCCCTTGGAGATCGAGTGGTTAAAAATAGAAGTTAAGGAAGGGAGGAGGGCAGGGGCGACGGTTTTAAGAAGGTGAGAGGGAATGGGGTCCGAGGCGCGGGCGGAGGGGGTGGCACTCGCGAGGAGGGAGGAGATCTCCTCCGAGGATACCGCAGGGAAGGATGGGAAAGTAGGGGAGGGGGTCGTTGGGGGGGAGGGGAGAGGCGGAGGGGTGACTTTGGGGAGCTCAGACCCGATCGTGTTGATTTTCGTGAGGAGATAGGTGGCCGGATCATTAGGGGTGAGAGATGGGGGAGGGGGAGGAACGGGGGGCCCGAGGAGAGAGTTAAAGGTCCGGAACAGTCGGCGGGGGTGACGGGCGTGGGTGTCGATGAGGGAGGAGAAGAGGCTTTGCCTGGCGGAGGAGAGGGCGGAGTTAAGGCAGGAAAGGATAAATTTGAAGTGTGTGAGGTCGGCTTGGTGCTTGGACTTTCGCCAGCGGCGCTCAGCAGCTCGAGCATAGGAGCGGGAGCGGGAGGGGGGAACAGGGATTGGATCCTCCTTTTTACGGATGAGGAAACGGAGGCCCGGAGGAGTGGAGCGCCTCGCCCGAGGTCACCCACCAGACGGGCGGCGGAACGGGGATTAGAACCCAGGTCCTCCGGACTCCCAGGCCCGGGTTCTTTCTAAAAGGCCACGCTCCGTCAGAAGGACCCGGGTTTAGTCTACGAGCCTGTCATTGGGCAGGGACTGTCTCCATCTGTTGCCGAATTGTCCGTTCCAAGCGCTTCACGCAGTGCTCCGCACATAGTGAGCGCTCACTGAACGCTATTGAGTGACGTGAAACCGGGTCCCAATTAGCCTTTTTTTTTGGTCTTGTCCTTCTAGGGTTTTTCAGTTTCTGGCGTGGCAACTTGGCAAACGTGATCCGTTACTTTCCGACGCAGGCTCTGAACTTCGCTTTTAAAGATAAATACAAAGAGATTTTCATGTCCGGCGTCAACAAGGAGAAGCAGGTAAGGCCACCGGCATCTCGTGCCTCCCGCGGATTCAGAAGACACCGGTCCGGGCCATCGGTAAATTTGGGATCTCAGTCGTTTTCAGCGAGGCGTCTTTCACGTCGGGCGTCGACAGAGAGAAGCCGGTCCTTCCACCGGTATCTCATGCTTCTCGCGGATTTAAAAGGCACTTGATGCGGCTCATCGGTAAAATTGGAATTTCAGTCGTTTTTAGCAAGGAAAATGCAGGCGAAGAGTTTCAAGTCTAAAGCGGGGGGTTTTTTTCCACCGTAGGTGCCAGGTTGAATATTTTCAGAGCGATGCGTTCTGATTTCTCACGGTCCATCTTAATATCGGGCTAATATTTCTCGAAGGGTTCTTTAATTTCAAAGTTTTGCTCATCTTCAAAATGTAGTGCCGTGTCTAAGCCCAGAAGCCGAGAATGTGTTGTCAGACTTGACCCAGAGAGTCTTTTTTCCCATTTTAAAATCATTTTTTATTTAATTTAGACTTGTGAAACCTTTACAGGCCTATACCGATCCGGTCCCTATCAGGGAAGGTATCGTTCGCCGTCCACCCTGTTTTCCACAGGCGACTGTACTCGACAGAGATGAACTGCCGTGAACTAAAGCAAACTCACCTCGGTGTTGGCTTTGAGCACGGAACTAAAAATGGGCACGGGTTCAAGGCCTCCGAAATCCTCTGAGAAGCAGCGTGGCTCAGTGGAAAGAGCACGGGCTTTGGAGTCAGAGGTCGTGGGTTCGAATGCCGGCTCGGCCACTTGTCAGCTGTGTGACTTTGGGCGAGTCACTTAACGTCTCGGTGCCTCAGTGACCTCATCTGTAAAATGGGGATGAAGACCGTGAGCCCCAGGTGGGACGACCCGATTCCCTCCGTGTCTCCCCCAGCGCTTAGAACAGCGCTCGGCACGTAGTAAGCGCTTAACACATACCGACGTTATTATTATTATCGTTATTATCGTTAAATGTTGCAAGAAGCTCAACGCACACTTTAAAGAACAGATCTTCCAGCTCAAGACGTTAGAACGTCCCGGGTTCCAATCCCGGCTCCGCCACCCGTCCGCCGTGGGGCCTCGGGCAGGTCAGTCAGTCCCCTCGCCTGTAAAACGGGGGATCGGGACCGTGAGCCCCACGCGGGTCGGGGACCGTGTCGCCCAGCCTCATCGGGGCCTTTCGAATTCCCGCCCCGGCCTTCGAGGCTTCTCTACCCGGGGGTCCCGCCGTCGGCTCAGGCTCGACCCGACCCAGACGGGACTCTCCGTCTTCCCCCGAAACCCTGGGAAAGGAGGGCTCGGTCAGGGAAGTCCGGACCGGAGCGGGGAGAGGCGGGAGGCCGACGGAGTCGTCGAGGCGCAGGAGGATTTTCAGCAGCTCGGGGCCGGTTCCGGGGGTGGGCAAGACGCTCACGATGGATCGGCCCAACTGGCGGAGCTCTGCCGAGATTATTCGGTCCGTCAGTCAGTCGGGGGCGTTTCTGAACGGGAAGCAGCGTGGCCTAGTGGGAAGAGCCTCTGATTTTACATACATTCGTTCAGTCCCGTTTGTTGAGCGCTTGCTGCGTGCAGAGCACTGGACTGAGCACTCGGGAGAACCCGAGACAATCAAGAGACACCTTCGCTGCCCACGAGGAGCTGAGAGTTTAGCGGGGGAGAGGGGCGGGGAGAGAAAGAAAGACAAGAGGGAGGGGGACGTAGGGGGTGCGGGGACGGGGGCGACGAAGAAAGGGAGCAGAAGTCCGGGGGACGCGGAAGGGAGCCGGGGGGAGCAGATGGGGGAGGGAGGGGCCGGAGGCGGCGCCGTAAGGAGACCCGGAGGCGGCCTCGTGAAGAGACCCCCTCGCCCGGGAATTAGAAGCCCCGAGTTCTGATTCCCCAGCGCTTAGAACAGTGCTCTGCACATAGTAAGCGCTTAGCAGATACAAATACCATCATCACTGTTCCGCCTCTGCCGCCCGCCTGCGGTGTGACCTTGAGCGAATCACTTCCCTGGGCTCGGTTTCCTCCTCCGTGACGCCTGGACGTCCCTTCCGCCCTCCGAGGCTGCGCCGGGGGGCCGGGGGACTACGTCTGCCCGGATTAGCGCGTAGCTACGCCAGCGCTTAACTGACGAATAGGTAATAACAACGGTCTTGGACGGGGACTCTCTACGTGTCGAGCACGGCGCCGCACGCTGGGGTCGGAGCCAGTCCCCGTCCCACGTGGGGCCGACGGTCTCAGTCCCCGTTGTGCAGATGAGGGGACGGAGGCCCAGAGAGGCGAGGGGACCCGCCCGAGGTCACCCGGCGGACACGGCGGAGCCGGGATTGGAATCGGCCACCCTCCGACGCCCGGGCTCCGGCCGACCGGGGCCGGCCTGCGACCGCCCGTTGGGCCGCGAGCCCGTGGCGGGCGGGGATCGTCCCGCTCCGTTTGCCGAACTGTACTTCCCGAGGGCCCGGTCCGGCGCTCCGCGCACCGCGAGCGCTCAATCGACCCGCCCGGGGAATGAGCGGGAGAAGAGGGGAGGGGGGCGGGGAGGCCTCGTGGAGGAGACGGGCCTCGGGTGAGGCCGCGGGGGCGGGGGGCGGTCGCGGTGTCCCCGCCCGGGGACTTAGGGAAAGAGCGGGGCTCGGTGGATAAGGGCCTGGGAGTCGGCGGTCGTGGGTTCGAATCCCGGCTCCGCCACTTCTCAGCTGTGTGGCCCTGGGCGAGTCGCTTCACTTCTCTGGGCCTCAGGGACCTCATCTGGAAAATGGGGATTGACCGCGAGCCTCGCGTGGGACCACCCGATGACCCCGTATAATAATAATGTTGGTATTTGTTAAGCGCTTACCATGTGCCGAGCACCGTTCTGAGCGCTGGGGTAGACGTAGGGGAATCAGGTCGTCCCACGTGGGGCTCACGGTCTTAATCCCCATTTTACAGATGAGGGAACTGAGGCACAGAGAAGTTAAGTGACTCGCCCACGGTCACACAGCCGACAAGTGGCAGAGCTGGGATTCGAACTCACGAGCCCTGACTCCAAAGCCCGTGCTCTTTCCACTGAGCCACGCTGCTTCCGTATCTCCCCCGGGGCTTAGAACCGTGTTCCGCCCAAAGTGAGCGCTTAACGAACGCCAACGCTGTTATCGTCGCTATTACCTGGGGGATCTTGGGCTCTGGGGAGCGTTGGGCCGGCGCCGTAACCGTCCGGTGTGTTTCAGTTCTGGAGATGGTTCGTCGCCAACCTGGCCTCCGGAGGCGCGGCGGGCGCCACTTCCATGTGCGTGGTGTACCCGCTCGATTTCGCCCGCACGAGACTGGGAGCCGACATCGGGAAAGGTAGGGATCGGCCCCCGCGGGACCCCGGGGAGGCGGCGGGGCCGAGGGGCGGGGGCCCGGGGGCCCGGGGGTCCGGGGGCCCGGGTCCGCATCCCGGCCCCGCCGCCCGCCTGCCGGGTGACCCCGGGCCGGCCGCTTCGCTTCCCCGGGCCTCGGTGACCTCATCCGGAAAACGGGGACGAAGACCGTGAGCCCCCCGGGGGACGGCCTCATTGCCCCGTATCTCCTTAGAACGGTGCCCGGCACCGAGCGGGCGCTTAATAGATACCGTCGTCGTCGTCGTCGTCTCTGGGCCCGCGGGGCAGCCGGGCGGGCTAGCGGAAGGAGCCCGGGCCCGGGAGCCCGAGGGCCCGGCTCTCCATCCCGGCTCCGCCTCTCATTCTCCGGTGGTATTTCCCGAGCGCTTACTGCGCGCAGAGCACTCTGCTGAGCGTTCGGGAGAGTCCAGCGGAACAACGAACAGACACTTGCGGTCATTCCTTCGTTCAGTCGTATCTATTGAGCGCTTACGGTGTGCGGGGCACCGGACCGAGTGCTTGGGAGGGTCCAGTGCAACCATACGCAGACACTTTCATTCACTAGTATTTAGTGAGCGCCTACTCCGCGCGGAGCGCCGGACCGAGCGCCCGGAATGAACAAGTCGGCCACAGAGAGAGACGGTCGCCGCCGTCGGACGGGCTCACGGCCCGATCGGGGGAGACGGACGGACGAGAACGGTGACGATAGATAGCGTCGAGGGGAGGAAGATCTCGTAAAAACGGTGGCACTCGCTCCTTCGTTCGGTCATCTTCTTTGAGCGCCTACTGCGTGCAGAGCACTGGACTAAACGCTTGGGAGAGTCCAACGGAACAATAAACAGACGCTCGCATCCGTTCCTTCATCCAGTCGCATTTATTAAGCGCTTACTGCGTGCGGAGCACTGGACTGAACGCCTGGGAGAGTCCGGTGGAACAACAGACGGACGCTCGCGTCCGTTCCTTCGTTCAGTTGTAGTCACTGAGCGCTCACCGTGTGCGGAGCCCTGTACCGAACGCTTGGGAGAGGACGAGAAGCGGCGCGACTCAGTGGGTGGAGCCCGGGCCCGGGGCTCCCGGCTCGGCCGCCTGTCCGCCGTGTGACCTCGGGCGAGTCACTTCACCTCTCTGGGCCTCGGTTCCCTCCTCTGGAAAATGGGGACGAAGCCCCGCGTGAGACGGGGACCGCCTCCCACCCGATCAACTGGTATCTGCTCCGGCACTCAGAACGGGGCTTGGCGCTTAGGAAGCGCTTCACGGGTACCGGACCGAGCGCTTGGGCGAGGGCAGTTAGAGGTGGCAGACGAGACCCCCCCCCCCGCCCTCGGGGAGCTCCCGGCCGAGCGCTCGGGAGCAGACGGAAGACGGTCCCCGCCCAAGCGTGGAACCCTTACAAGTGCCCCGTTGCTGCCGCTCGAGCCCTCCGCCGCCCCCCGCCCCGCGCGACTCGGCCCTCTGGGCCGAAGCAGAGCACCGTCCTCCGCCAGACTCACCACGGTGCTCCCCGTCAGGCGCCCGCTACGTGCCGGGCTCCTGTTCTAAGCGCCGGGGTGGACGCAAGCAAATGGGGTCGGACCCCGCTCCCCCCCCCCCCCCCCGCTCCCGGTCTCCGTCCCCGCCTTCCGGAGGAGGGAACCGAGGCCCGGGGACCTGACGGGAGCGGCCCGGGGTCGGGGGGTCGGAGGCCGGGCCCCCGGGGCCCCCGGGCCCCCGGCCACACCGCCGCACGCTGCCTCGTAGGTCCCGAAGAGCGGCAGTTCAAGGGTCTGGGCGACTGCATCATCAAGGTGGCGAAATCGGACGGGATCGGCGGCTTGTACCGGGGCTTCGGGGTCTCCGTGCAGGGCATCGTCGTCTACCGGGCCGCTTACTTCGGCGCCTACGACACCATCAAGGTAACGGGGGGCGGCGGGGAGGGTGACCGCGCGCGCCCCGACCCGCTGGGCGACCGGGGGTGGCCCCGGGCGGGCTCGACGGCGGAGGAGCGGCGCGGCGTGGCGGCCGGAGCCCGGGCCCGGGAGTCAGCAGGACCTGGTTTCCCGTGGGGGGCCTCGGGCCCGTCCCCTCCCTTCCCTGGGCCTCCGTTCCCTCGTCGGCAAAATGGGGCCGGAGACGGCGAGCCGCCCGGGGGACGGGGACCGGGTTCCAAACTCATTTGCCGGTGTCCGGCCCGGCGCTCGGTACCCGGCGCGCGGTAAGCGCTCGGCGATGCCCCGAGTGTCGTCGCGGGGGCCCGTCGTCGGTCCCGCAAGCGGCCCGGGGGCGGGCGGTCTCTGCGGTCCGAGACCAAGCCCCCGCCTTCCCTCTTCTCCCTCCCTTTATTCAGTCGCTCGTCCGTCCCCATTTATCGAGCGCTTGCCGCGTGCAGGGCGCCGGAGGGTACGGTCCGGCGACGGACAGGGACCGTCCCTGCCCGACAGCGGGCTCGCGGTCTAGGAGGGGGGAGACGGACGACGAGGCAAGTAGACGGGCGTCGGTAGCATCCGTCTCGATACGTAGAATCACAGCTCTATACACGTCATCCGTAGAAGAAATAGAATGATAAATATCCACGTGGCGATAGCGTCCGTAGAAATAAATAGAATCGTAGCTCTATTCACGTCATTTATAAAATAGAATAAAAAATAAGCGCCTGTCGATAGCATCCGTGCAAGTAAATAGAATTATAGATCTATACACGTCATTCATAAAACAGAGTAATAAATAGGTACGGACCTACAGCAGCCCTGTGGGGCGGGGAGGGGAGCAGAGCCGAGGGAAGGAGTCGGGGCGATGGGGAGGGGAGGAGGAGCGGAGGCAGAGGGGGGCTCAGTCTGGGAAGGCCGCCTTCATTCATCCCCCTCCCTCAGCCCCGCACCGCCGACGACTGTACGTGTCGTTTATTTCTCTCTATTCACGTCGCTTCCCCCCCCCCCCCCCAGACTGTCAGCTCCTTGTGGGCGGGCAGTGGCTCCGTTTCTTGTTGAATCGTCCCCACTTGGGAGATGCGTAGTCAGCGTGAAACAGATTCCGTTAAAAGAAAAGAATCCGTGCTATGTATTGAACGCTTACTGGGTACCGGACTGAGCGCCTGGGAGAGGACAGTTGCAGCGGAGTTGGCGGACACGTTCCCCGCCCAAATCAGTCTGCATCGGGGGCAGACTCCGACGTAACAGCACGTCAGAAGGAGCTGCCCGTGGATGGGGAATGAGAATCGCCTCCTAAATCCTGCTCAGACTTAGCCCCGTGTGGTCCAGCCTGACCATCTCGCATCTACCCCAGCGCTTAGTACAGCGCCTGGCACGTTGTAAGCGCTTACAGAGTACCGGAGTAATAATATATGTTTTCGTCACCCTATTTATTCTGTTAACGAATCGTACGTCGCCTCGATTCTATTTAGTCGCCATCGCTCTTACGAGACGTTCTTCCCCCCGACTCTATCCATCGCCGTCGTTCTCGCCCGTCCGTCTCCCCCGATCGGACCGTGAGCCCGTCGGACGGCGGGGACCGTCTCCGTCTGTTGCCGACTTGTTCGTCCCGAGCGCTTAGTGCGGTGCTCTGCACATAGTAAGCGCTCAATAAATACTATTGAATGAATGAATGGAATGAGAAGGTCGCGGGTTTTAATCTGTCACTCGCCCGCCGTGCGACCTGGGGGGGGGGGGGGGGCACTTCACTTCTCTGGGCCTCAGTTCCCTCCCCCGTCAAATGGCGACGGAGACCGGGAGCCCCACGGGGGGCGGGGACCGTGTCCCTCCCCGTTCGCTTGGGTCCACACCAGTGCTCAGCACGGTGCCCGGCACACAGTGAGCGCTTAACGAATACCACAATTGTTTTTTTCTCCTTTGGGCCTCGGTTCCCTCATCTGTGAGACGGGGATCGAGGCCGCGAGCCCCTGGCGGGGCCGGGGCCGTGTCCGACCCGATTCGCCTGTATCCACCTCAGCGCTTAGTATAGGGCCCGGCGCATAGTAAGCTCTTAACGGGTACCTTAATTATCATGGTATTATACTATTATAATATTGCAGTTAATACATTAATAATAACCACCCCCCCCCGATTCCATTTTTTACCCCCGAAAATCCGCAGACGTATGCTTAGAGTGTCGATTCGGGCCCTCTGAAATTACGTATCGCCTGTAATTCAGCGGGTCGGACTCTCTCCTCTTTCCAAATCGGAGTCGCAGATCGAGTTCACGGTGCAACCCGGGCCCTCTTTTTTCGCCGTGATTTTTCCGATTCCCAGTCCCCCGAATGGCCGACGAATGTCTCGTCGGTCACTTGGTTCTTTCCGGTGTTTATAACGAAGGCAAATGACTGAACGGATCTCTGACCCCCTGGGGCCTCGGGCAGCCTCGTTTAACCTAGGGGTGTCCGATTCCCCGGTCACGGAAAGGAACCGAAGATTTTCCTTAGAAACGGGACTTTCTTTTCCCGTTTCTCGGGGCGGGGAGGAGGAGGCGACAGTGGATTTCCCACTGGGATCCGCAGCGGCATTTAGCTCGGTGCGTGCAACGGGCAGATCGCTTAAGCTACGTCCCGTCGTCCCCGGGGGGGCTCGTCTCGTCTTGGGCCGTCGAGGATCCCCAGTGGAGATTCATTCATCCAACGGTATTTATTGAGCGCTAGCTACCTGCAGAGCACCGTACTAAGCGCTTGGGATGTACAAACGGGTAACGGATAGAGACGGTCCCTGCCCTCTGACGGGCTCACGGTCATCTAGAGCTTGGCCCGTGCAGCCCGGCTCATAGCCGGAGACCTCCGCCCCCCCCCCCCAGGTTCTCCGTTTGGTTCGTTATCACTACCGGGTCCTTTAAAGAGCGTTCCTTAAGTGTTTACTACGTGCCGGGCGCCGGACCGAGCGCCGGGGTGGATCCGGGGCCGACGAGGTCGGACGCGGTCCCCGTCCCAGGCGGGGCTCGCGGTCTTCACCCCCCCCCCCCCCCCCCGGCCCCCCCATCTGACAGAGGGGGGGCACCGAGGCCGGGAGAACCGACCGGTCGACGGCGTTTGCCGAGCGCTTACTACCTGCAGCGCTCCGACCCGAGCGGACGGTAGGGAAGCCGCGTGGCTCGGCGGAGAGGGCCCGGGCTTGGGAGTCGGAGGTCACGGGTTCGAATCCCAGCCCTGCCGCTCGTCAGCCGTGTGACCGGGGGCGAGTCCCTTCCCTTCTCTGGGCCTCAGTTCCCTCATCTGTCGAATGGGGACGAAGACCGGGAGCCTCACGTGGGACGACCCGATGACCCCGTATGCCCCCCGGCGCTCAGAACGGTGCCCTGCACGGAGTGAGCGCTTAACGGATACCGACGTCATTATTATTTACAGCGGAGACAGCGGGGACCCGCTCCCCTCCTAACCCGAGATGACGGCCTACGGTCTGGGAAGGGTTTTACGGCAGGCGGGTGGCGGAGTCAGGATTAGAACCCAGGGCCTCCGACTCCCGGGCGCCGGCCCTGTGCAGAGCACCGAGCCGGATGATGAGGACAGCAGCTGCCGGTATTATTAGACGTGGGACCCGCGGTCCGAGCGGGAGGGAGAACGGAGTTCGGATCCCCGCTTTCCAGGTGAGGAAACCGAGGCCCAGAGCAGAGTGCTCCGCACACAGTAAGCGCTCGATAAATACAACTGAACGAAGGAGTGAGTAATTCTGTTGGTTTACATGGATGCTATTGATGCCCGTCCACTTGTTCTGATGCCTGTCTCCCCCCCCCTTCTAGACCGGGAGCCCGTTGTCGGGTAGGGGTCGTCCCTCTCCCTTGTCGAATCGTACCTTCCAAGCGCCGAGTCCAGTGCTCTGCACGCAGTAAGCGCTCGGTACGACTGAACCAATGAATGTGCCCGGTCTAGGGGAGGAGACGGTAACAGAAAGAGATGTAACAGTAGCAGAAAGAAAGAAACAAGAAAGAAACGGAGAAAGAAAGAAAGAAAAAACAGAAGAGAAAAGAAAGAACAAGACAAAGGAAAGAAACAGAAAGAAGAAAAACAAACGGAAAAAGAAAAAGAGAGAAAGAAAAAAAAAAGAGGAAACAGAACAAAACAAAGAAAAAAACCAACAGGAGGAAAAGAAAGAAAGGATGATCACACCCACCCCCTCCTAGGGTCTTCTCCCGAGCGCTCAGTCCGGCGCCCCGCGTAGAGTAGCGGGCGGAGCGTCCCTCCGGGGCAGGGATGGTGTCTCCCAAAGGGGCGTCGGCTCCCGAGCGCCTAGTACAGTCCCCGCGCCTTGCATTCCAGGGGATGTCGCCCAACCCGAAGGAGACCCCCTTCCTGGTGTCCTTCTTCGTCGCCCAGGTGGTGACCACCTGCTCCGGGATCCTCTCTTACCCCTTCGACACCGTGCGGAGGCGGATGATGATGCAGGTAACCCTCCCCGCCCCCCCCGGTCGTCCGGTCGGTCATTTACCGAGCGCCTCCCGCGGGCGGGGCCCCGGGCCGGGCGCCGGGGAGGGGACGGGAGAACCGTCGGCGGACGACATCCCCCGGCCGCGGGGGGCCTCGGTTTCCCCCAGCTCCGGCGGCCCCGGGCTCCGGGCGGGGAAACCGACGCCGAGCGGCCTAGCGGACGGGGCCCAGGCCGGGGAGTCGGGGGAGCGGGGTTCTCGTCCCGGCCCTGTCGGTCGGCGGGCTTCATCGAGCGCCTACCGGGCGCGGAGCACTGGGCCGAGCGGTCGGGAGAGGCGACAGGACGGTCGGACGCGCTCCCTGCCCACGCCGAGCTCACGCCGGGCGCCGACTGTGCGCGGGACCCCGGACCGAGCGCCGGGGCGAGGACGACGCAACGGTGGGACGGATACGTTCCCCGCCCACAACGAGCTGACGCCCGTCTCCCGGGCGGCCTGGGGCGAGTCGCGACATTTAGCCGGGAGCAGCACGGCCTAGCGGGTAGAGCCCGGGTCCGGAGTTCAGAAGGGTCTGGCCTCGGGTAAGTCGCTTCGCCTCTCTGGGCCTCATCTGTAAAACGGGATGAAGACCCAGAGCCTCCGGGGGGACGACCCGACGACCTTGGATTCAACCATTCAGTAGTATTGATCGAGCGCTCACTACGTGCAGAGCACCGGACCAAGCGCTTGGAAGGAGCAAGTCGGCGACAGATAGAGACGGGCCCCGCCCTCCGACGGGCTCACGGTCTCATCCGGGGAGACGGACGGACGGGGACGGTGGCGACGGACAGAGTCGAGGGGAGGGGCGTCTCGTAAAAACAGTGGCGGCTAGATGGGATCGAGGCGACGCGCGTGTCGTTAGCAAAATAAACAGGCCACCGGATCTACCCCAGCGTCGAGAACGGCGCTCGGAGGAACGGATGCCGGCATCGTCGTCGTCACCGTTAGTACGTCCCGGGCCTCGCCTCCCTCCTCCGGCAAACGGGGATTGAGACCGTGAGCCCCGCGAGGGGCGGGGACGGCGGCCGACCCCGCCGGTCCGGATGCCGCCCGGCGCCTGGTAGGCGCCGCCCGGATGACGGCGCCGCGGTGATCCGGGGGGTCCCCGCCCCCGGGGGGGGGGCGGCGGGGGCGGGCGGGCGACGGGCGGATCCCGACCGGCTCCCCCCGGCCCTCTCGCCCACAGAGCGGGGAGTCGGACCGCCAGTACCGGGGGACGTGGGACTGCTTCGTCAAGATCTACCGCCGAGAGGGGCCGGGGGCCTTCTTCCGGGGGGCCTTCTCCAACGTCCTCCGCGGCACCGGCGGGGCCCTGGTCCTCGTCCTCTACGACAAGATCCAGGACCTCCTCGACGGCGACGGCGGCGACGGCTCCCCGGCCCGGTGAGAGGCGGGCGCGGGAGGGGGCCCGCCGCGCCCCCGGGGCCGCCGGCCCGGCCCGGCCCCCGCCGCCGCCCGGCCCGGCCCCCGCTTTGACGAGAATGAATAAAAAGGCAGGAGGTGGAAAGAGGCTAACGGGGCCGTCTGCTCTCCTTCCCCCTTCGCCAAACCCGCCCCCCTCCGCCCGCTCCTTCCGGTCGATCTGGCTCCGTCTCCCCCCCGCCCGCCTCTCTGAATCCCTGTCCGGCGCCCTCTCGACCGCTGCCTGTCTCTCTCCCTCTGACGGTGGTGGTTAAGCTGTGTGCCCAGCGCCCGATCTCTGTCGCTCCCTCTACCGCCCGCCCTTCTCTCTCCCCGTCTCGGCGTCTCTCCCTCTCTCTCTCTCTCCCCGTCCCCGCTTCCCCGAGCCTCCGTCGCTCCGTCCACCGCTCTCCGGCGCTCTCTTCTCCCACCTGCTTCTCTGCATCCCGGTCACTCCGTCTCCCGCCCGCCTCTCCCTCTCTCTCTCTCTCCCTCTCCCTCCGTCCGTGTCTCTCTCCCTCCCCGTTCCCGCTTCTCCGAGTCCGTCGCTCTGTCTACCGTTGCCTGTCTCTTTCTCGCCCACTGCCCGCTTCTCTGAATCTCCGTCTCCTCCCCGCCCCCCTCTCTCTCTCTCTCTCTCTCTCTCCCTCCCCGTGTCGTGTCTCTTTCTCTCCCCATTCCTGCTTCTCTGAATAATCCCGATGGTGTTCTAATAATAATAATAATAATGTTGGTATTTGTTAAGCGCTTACTATGTGCCGAGCACTGTTCTAAGCGCTGGGGTAGACACAGGGGAATCAGGTTGTCCCACGTGGGGCTCACAGTTTTCATCCCCATTTTTACAGATGAGGGAACTGAGGCAGGTGTTCTGTCTCCCCGTTCCTGCTTCTCTGAGTAATCCCCATGGTATCAAGTGCTCACTAGGTGCCAAGCGCCGTCCTGAGCGCCGAATCTCCGTCCCTCCGTCTACCGCCTGCCTCTCTCTATCCCTCTGTCTCCTCCTCTCTCCCTTTTTGCTTCTCTGAATCTGGCACTCTGTCTGCCGCCGTCTGTCTCCGTCTCTCCCTCCTCGTCTCTCTCTCTCTCCCCCTACCTGCTTCTCCGCTTCCCGGCCGCCCCGTCTCCCGTCGTCCGCCTCTCCCTCCCTCCCCCCCCCCTCTCTCCCCCCCCGTTCCCGCCTCTCCGAATCTCCGTCCGTCGCTCCGTCTACCGCCGCCTGTCTCTCTCCGGACCTCGGTCACTCCGTCCCCGGCCTGCCCCTCCCTCCCTGTCCGTCTCTCTCTTTTCCCATTCCAACGCCTCTGAACCTCTGTCCCTCTACGCCGCCTGGCCCTCTCTCCCCCTCTCTCTCCCCTTGTCGCTCTCTCTCCCCCCTCCCTGCCTCCGTGAGTCTCCGTCACCCTGTGTGCCACCGCCCGCCTGCCTCTGTCTCTCTCTCTTCCCGTCTCTTTCTCTCCCCCCCTTCCTGCTTCTCCGAATCCCCGTCGCTGGGGCCGCCGCTGCCCGTCGGTCTCCGTCCCCTGTCCGCCCATCTCTGCCCGTCTCCGTCTCGTTCTGTCCGTCTCCCTCTCTGTTCCTGCTTCTGCGTGTCTCTGCCTCTCTCTGTTTTGATCTCTCTGCCTCCCCGGTCCCTCCCCCATCTCTTGATGTCTCATTCTCTCCGTCTCCTCCTGCCTCTCCGTATCTCGGTCTCTCCCTCCCTCACCTCTCTGTGTCTCTCTGCGTGTCGCTCTGCGTCTCTTCCTCCCGCCTCTCTCCGCCTCTCCGGCCTCGTCGTCTCTCTCCGTCTCCGTCCGTCCCTCTGCCTCGTTATGTCCCCGTCTCGCTTTGTCTCGGTCTCTCTGCCCCCTCCCGCCGCCTCTCTCTGTCTCCGTCACTCTGCCTTGCTCCGTCTACCCCCTCACCCCTCGTCTCTCTGGGTCTAGATCTCTACGGTAGCGGGGAGTTTCGAGGCGGGCGCAGGCTCCCGCCCAAGAGTCGGGCAGAGGTCCGCTCCTCGGAGGTGACCTCCCCGCAGGCCAGAGGGGGCCGACGGGAGTCCGTCCGTTCGCTCATCCGCTCGTTCGGTCGTATTTATTGAGCGCCTGCTGTGTGCGGAGCACTGGACTGACTCCTTGGAACGACGAACACGTTCCCTGCCCACGACAAGCTGACGGTCTAGAGGGGGAGACGGACATCGGTGTAAATCGGTAGAGGGCAGATGTTGGACGCAAGTGCCGCGGGGCTGGGAGGAGGGATGAAGGAAGGGAGCCAGTCGGGGAGACGCAGAAGGGAGCGGGGGAAGGGGGTGGGCTTAGTCTGGGAAGGCTTCTTGGAAGAGGCGGGCCTCCGGTAAAGCTTCGAAGGTGGGAGAGCCGGGGGGTCCGAGGGGCTTGGGGAGGGAGGGCGCGCCGGGCCGGAGGCGGGCCGGGCCACGTCGAGGCCCCGCGAGCGGGCCGGCCGGGCCGGAGCAGGAGGGCGGCCGGGTGAGGTAGGAGGGGGCGAGGTCGGTCGGCCGACGGTATCCGTCGAGCGCGCCCCGTGTCGTGTGCGGAGCGCCGGACTAAGCGCCGGGGAGAGGACGACGGAGCAGTCGCGGCCTGCCCTCCCTCCCTCCCTCCCTCCCTCCCGATGGCCCTTCCTCACTTGGCGCAGGAAATTCCTCGGTGTCTGGTGGCCCCCCTCCCCCGCCACCCCCTTCGCTCCCCGCCCCCGTCGCTCTCCTCGTTGGGCCGGCGGGCGGGCGAGCGGACCACGTCCGAGGGGGCCTCTCCCGCCCCCTCCCTCCCTGCGGCCCCGTGGGAACCGGCCCCGGCCGAGCCCGAGGCCCGCGCCCGAGCCGTGGGGGGGTCCGAGTCCGGGGACGCCGAGCCGGCCGGACGCCGGGGCCGGACGCCGGACCCTCGGCGTGGCCCTGCGGGAAGGTGAGCGGCCCCGGGCCGGGTGCCCAGCCGGTGGCCACCGGGTAACGGGGCGGGGGACGGCACGGCTTGGCGGTCTGAGCCCGGGAGCCGGAAGGAGCCGGGTGCCAATCCCCCAGCTCCGCCGCCGGTCTGCCGCGGGACCCCGGGCGGGTCGCCTCGCTTCTCCGCGCCTCGGTTCCCCCGCCGGAAAAAGGCGGTGAGAACCGGGAGCCCCACGGTGGGACGGGGACCGTGTCCGTGCCGGTTCGCTCGGATCCGCCCCGGTGCTTAACGCGGCGCCGGGCACGTGGTGAAGCGCTCGACGAACACCGCGGTCGTTATTATCATCGGGGCCCTGAGCCAGGCGGCGGCGTTAACGGACGTCAGTCCGACCACTCGATCGTACTTCTTGAGCGTTCACTGCGCGCGGGACGCCGGTCTGAGCGCGTCCACGGGAACCTCACCCCCGCCCCCGGGTGTTCCCCACCGTTTTTCTATGGTCCACGCTAGGCGCTCACTCCGTGCCGGGCACCGTTTTAAGCTCTGTGGTCGGATCCAAGCCGATCAGGTTGGACCCGGCCCCCGGCCCCCGGCCCCCACGTGAGGCTCGCGGTCTTCATCCCCGTGTTCCACGTGAGGGAACCGAGGCCCGGAGAAGTCAGACGACCCGCCCGGGGGGTCCCTCGGCGGACGAGTGGCGGAGCCGGGATTCAAATCCCGGCCTCCGTGATGCCCGGGCCCGGGCTCCGGCCACGAGTCTCCGCCTCTCTCCGTCGCTCCCTCCCCTCCTTGTCGCTCGGTCTCCGTCTCTCCACGTCCCTCCGTGTTAATCTGCGTCTCTCGGCCGCCCGTTCGGTCCTGGCCGCCGAGCTCCCGCCCCCAGCCCCAGCTCCCTGTAGATTCTGACCCTCCCGCCCCCGGCGTGGACCCCACCCCCTGACCCGAGCCCTCCCCCAGTGAGGGGAAAGAAGCAGGGACGGACAGACCGGGGGCGGGAGGAGCGGGCACAGGGGATCGCGGGGCCGGACCCGGGCTCTTTCCACCGGGCCGCGCCGCTTCGAATGGGCGAAAACAAGTCAAGAGACTCGCCCGAAGTCACGGAGCAGACGAGCGGCAGGACCCGGGTCCTCCGGATCCCAGGTCCGGGCTCTTCCCACTAATAACGACGGTGTCGGTTAAGCGCTTCCTGGGCGCCGAGCACCGTCAACGCTGCTTCCGATGAGAAGATCGAGAAGGAGACGAGCGACGTCACCTGGCCGGGGTCACGGAGCGGATGACGAAGCGGCGGGGCCGGGCCGGGAACCCGGGTCCTCCGACGCCCGGCCCCGGGCTCTCTCCGCTGGGCCGCGCGGCTTCAACTGGGGGAAACCGAAGCCCGAGCGAGCCGGGTGACCGGCCCGAGGCCACCCGGCGGACGGGTGGCGGGGCCGGGACGAGGACCCGCGTCCTTCTGACTCGCGGGCCGCAGAGACGGCGGTCCCGCAGGGCTCGGCCTCCCCGGCCGGCGAGCCGGAGGCGGGATGGAGCCCGTCAGCCTCCAGGGCCTCTCGGAGCTGGAGCGGGTCCGGCTGCGGGAGAAGAGTCAGGCCCGGGGCTTCAGCGTCGCCACGGGTGAGTCCGTCCGTCCGTCCGTCCGTCCGTCCGTCGGTCGTTCAGTCGCTCGCTCAGCCGGTCGGTCCGTCGGTCGCTCGGTCGCCGTCGGTCAGGCCGTCACCCTCGGTCTGTCCGTCCCTCGGTCGGTCGGTCGGGCGGTCAGGGCGGCGATCGCGTCGACTAATTCTGCGGTAGCGTACCCTCCCGCGTCCGGCGGCCCGCACACCGCCGGCTCCCGGGGGGAGGCGGTCGCGACCCACCGACTCTCCCGTCCTCCCCGACGTGAAGCGGCGTGGCCTAGCGGGTGGAGCCCGGGCCGGGGAGAGGACAGTACGGGTCCCGGGTCACGATCCCCGCCCTCGGGAAGCTCCTGGTCCACCGTCTGCCCGCTGAGGAGCCCGCGCTCTCCTGCCCCGCTCAGTGTACAGCGCCCGCGACTCGGAAGACGTTCAGTCCGGGCCACCGCCGGCCGACCCGTCCCGTCCCGTCCCTCCCCCCTCGCTGACGGACCGTTCCTCCCCTTCCCCTCCCCAGCCGCCCCGACTCCCAGTAGCGCCGTGTGGAAGAAACTGGATAACTCTTCCGGAGAGAAGAAAGGCGCGTGGCAGCTTGTCTCCGGGCGATGGGCTCGGCGGGAACCGTTGGTAAGAGTCGGCCGCATCTGCCGGCCCGAGCCCTCGGGAGCGGACGACAGAACGATG